>NC_136610.1:10254053-10391553 GCF_933228915.1 Telmatherina bonti | reverse complement strand
CCAGGCTGTAAACATGTTTATTCCTGCTGTGAAGTTGGCCTTTTTAACATGGGAGTCTATGGGGATTCGCTCTGTTTTGCAGCCCCTAGTGGAGGAAGGGGGAACTGCAGTTTTATGCACTTCTGCATAGGCTTCACTTTTACCGCCGTAGATTGCCGCTTGGTTTCTGCACATGCTCCATGCCTTCTTCTCTGTTTTACCTTGGCATTACACTGCCTCTTATAGTCCAGGCAAATGTACTACAGCATTTTTAATGCATCTTTTTCTTGAAATGAATTTGTCTAAATCAGCTTTGTCTCCATCTGGATGGAGGCTTAGTCAGCTAGCTCAAATAATAAATAGCTTGATGTAGATTTAAGATACATCTACACAGAAATTAAAGCTATTTGGTTTGCATGCATTTAGTCCACGTCCAAATGATTAAACCAACAAAATAAAAAGGTGTCTACATGGCAGCTTTTTAACTGGTGGTGGCCAGATAATTGAAAGAAGTCGCCTGATAATTGTAAAAAATAGATAAACTAGTTTTATAATATAAATATGGTATTTTTTTTCTACCAGGGCTCTCAATATTAAACCATTAACGTATAGAATAATCTGTAAAATTAGCACCTGAACTTTTTAACACATTAATACTCACAACACCAAAGTTAGTACACATACCATACTAAAAATATGAGTTTGTAATGTGAGACAACTGTAATACTGTATGAAGAGTAACCTGAAAACTATGAGTTAAAGAAGTTAGTGCTGGATAATGCACGAAGGCAACCTGTGCAGAATCAGAGTTAGGTGAGGAAAAGATTTGCAGAAATCTCCCAGGTACAAGTTCAACAGACTGAAAGAGTTCAAGAGATGAAGTTGGTTAAGGAGGAGGGATACAATTTCAAGTTAGTCTTGCACAAAGCTCCCATCAAGATCTTGCTAAGTGGAAAAATCTCATCCATTGTACCTTTAATCTGATGCTGGTCCAGCGTGAAGGAGGCAGAGTTGTTGTCTACAGAGTCTGCAGCGTAATTAGACAAACAGCATGAATTCAGGGGACATAAGGGATTAAAAAGATAGGACGAGTTCAAGGTCGGCCAGGAAAATGGCAAATTATCAGGACAGCTGAGTTCAGGGAAAGTTCAGAGGATTGGTTCTTTCACTTCCGATTAGTTCAAGAATCAGAGTGAACACAGGAGAAGGTAGAAGTTTAGTAGAGTTTGGGAAATATGTTCAGGGTTTAAAGGTGCCAAGACTTCAGCAGAGTCAGGAGAGACCAAAGGGGAGGACGAGTTTAGGTCATGGAAGGGTTTTAGGAAGCAGAAGAAAAAAGTCAAGGATGGAAGACTGAAAACGTTAGTCCGGTACCTTGAAGCCCTTCAACCTCTTGCTGGGTCAATGTGACGTTATTGGAGCTGTTGTCTACAGTATGTGAAGCTTTGAAAGCACCAGAATATAAAACAGGAAGAATTCAATAGACTGAAAAACTACCAACATGAGTTTGGCTATAAGAACCAGATAAGGAAAAGACAAACAATGTACATCTAAAGGTATAGTTAGGAAAAAATAGCAACAGGGATGAGTTTAAAAGACAGGAAAAGTAATAGTAGCTTTATGGGACGGGTTCAGTTAGAAATGGTAAATATATAACACATCCCTGTACAGTACATGCATACATACACACTAATTGTTGACCTGCATAATATCAGGACATGATCAGGAGATGCAATTTCATTGCTCAATATTGCAAAGATAACAGGGGTCTGCTTAAATGATATACACCCTTCATCGATACACCTCTGCTTGTCCCTTCTGTAAAGTCTGTGCATCATAATAATTTTAGGAAATGATCAGATTTTGGATATATTTTGCTGTCTTGGTGCTGTACCTTTGACTTGCTGCTGACACTGTGTGAAGGTGTCAGGACTGTTGTCTACGGTGTCAGCAGCGTCTCCGTCGGCCTCCAGCGGGATACAGTCTGAGATGCTGGGAAGCAGTTCGTCCAAACATGGCCGTGATGACAAACTCAGATACTTCAACTTCCTGTTCTCACAGTTCAGCTGGAGGTCAAACGCAACAAAGCCACAATCTGTTATCATCATTTACAGGCTTAACATACATTGTACACTATTATCTTTTATTATATATCATACTTAAGAGTTTTTATATAGTGTAATTTTCCTGCATTTTGATAAAAAATACTTTATGTACATGAAGAACCTACATTTGAACATTCCTAAAGCTGAATATAAGAACAAGTTCTTGTTCACATAGCGGTGATGCATTCAGTTTGTCTCATCCTGAGTCAGCTGTTCCCCTTATTCTCCTGCTGATAAAGCTAATCTCATTGCATTGACTATTTGGTGTGTGTGTGTATGTGTGTGTGTGTCTGTAAGGGTGTATGAGATAGAAAGAGAGAGAGAGACCTTGGTGGCCAGGGCCTCGGCATTCTCCCGACATGACTTCTCAATCTCCAGCTGAGTCTGCAGAACACTCACCTCCTCAATCACCATCTGAGACACTGTTGAGGACACACACAGACACACACACACACACACACACACACACACAGTTTCGTTATTTGTCCATCACCTCAGCAGTTACAACTTGTCAAACTTTAATTTTCTAGAAAATCCTATTTTCAAACAAAACAGCTTGCTTCTTTCTTCCACAGTGTCTTTCACTCATCAGAGCACATCAGCACCAATCAGAGCCCAGCCAAGCCCATTAGAGCCCAGCAGAGCCCATTAGAGCTCACCTGAGCCCATCAGGGCCTATCATAGCCCATCATAGCCCAGTTGAGGCAATCGGAGCCCATCACAGCCCATCATAGCCCATCAGAGCCCATTAGAGCCTATCCTAGCTCATCACAGCCCAGCCGAGGCAATCGGAACCCAGCCGAGCCCAGCAGTACGTATCATAGTCGAGCCGGGCCTATCAGAGCCAAGTTGAGCCCGTCAGAGCCCATCAGAGCCCATCAGAGCCCGTCAGAACCCATCAGAGCCAACTCTTACTGTATTTAATGGTTGCTTTTAGTCCTAACTCTTAGATTCACAATAAATTCTGTAATATAACACAAAAACATTTAATGTAGTCTCTTTTTCGTCTCGATTGAGGGAGTGAACTGCATTTTTCTTCAAAGAAACAGCAAAATAAGATGAACTTATTAAATATCACCACATAGCCAAACAAGCACTCAAATACTATTCAGGTAAAACATAGAAGAAAGCATCTCTAAGAGAATCAATGTCATTTAAGATACAAATGTTGATCAAAGCATTGGAAACATGCAACAGAAAAAATGTTGAATATGTGAAACAAAGATCAGTTTAGTGAACATTTTCAGGTTTCATCAATACATCTTTTACTTATCTGCCTCTGGTTTAGCATTATAAATCTGCTTTACTGACTTACACATTACTTATGTTGACAAACCAACTTCCTTCTAAGGTGAAGTGATTCATCATTTGGGTGACGATCAGCGCGCTTTAGAGTAAAACCAGCAGCTGAAAAGAGTTGACCTGAGGCTTCCAGGCATTCACAGCTGTAGAATTTGTCTTCAGAGCTCAGATACTCCTCAGTTATTTTTAAAATGACCCAGATTTGGAGACTCTGGGAACACTGACTGAAAAGAGAAACTCCGTGTGAATAAGTAGCTTTGCCATTTCAAGAGATATAAAGAAATCCACTCAGTTCAGCCTCCTGTTTTCTTCCACAGCTGCCTTTTATCAGGAGATTAGTTTGATTTTCAGCAAATCATCAGAAAACATTAAATCCTTGAAAGAGTTTTTAACTAGCTCCTTCCTTGGTTTTAGTGTCAAAGTCAGTCCTGAATATCAAAAAGCTTCAACAGAAGAAAACTGAGCTTCTCTTCTTGTTTCTTAAACACATTGTTGGCCTTTACCATAAGCTATTATAAATTATTTTCAAAGCTGTGCTGTGCACAAGTCACACCTCCCATTTCTTTAGAGATCTAGCACAAACAGTAAGGTGTTGAAATGTGTTGAGCTGTGTTGCCCATTCTCCTAATGCACAATCCTTACAAGTAGGGATGTTTGATAGAGATTTTTTCACTAAAATCCAATATACCGATTTTGTCCAATTCTTTAATTTCTGATACTGGTATCAATTGATATCAATATTTTTGGAGCAAGTCGTGTCAAATAAACTAAAATATCTGGAAAACTAGACATTAAATTCCTCATATTATGTCATTATAGGTTTAGACTGCTGAGGGACATTTACTGATACACTGAGCTTCTTTCTCTTTATCTCTCTTTTATCCCCCCCCCCCCCCCCCCATAAACAGTGTTGCATCATTAACATGTATGTCTCCTGTCTCAGCAGGTTTCCCTGGCCGGGAGTAGCAGTTCCTGTTGTCTGTTGTCTTTCTGTCCTTGAGTCGGATTCTGCCGGAGGTTTCCTTCCTGTTAAGAGGGAGTTTTTTCCTTCCCACTGTCGCCAGTGTGCTTGCTCAGGATGGGAGATTGAGTTGGACTCAACTCAATCTGTTGGTTTCCTTATATAGGCTAGTATGAATTGGCCTTCATTATGTTTTCCCCTCTGTCTGTAAAGCGTCTTGAGATGGCATTGCCGTGATTTGACGCTATATAAATAAAGTTAAATTGAATTGAATTGAATTTTAAATTAGTTGAGACTTAGCTGAAGAGATTGATACATAATATTTGCAAATTGTGCAGACATTTTGTTATTAAAAACGTAAAAACTGATATTTTCAGAAATTCCAACCCCCGGCATACTGATATATCAGCTGATAATATCAGTATGCCGATAATATCGGACATCTCTGTTTACAAGTTGTACCTTGTTGTAAAGGTGACTAATTGAGCTTTCCAACAACATATAAAACAATACCAGATGACATCATTAAAGGGGAGAAATAATGGACTAAAATAAGATTCACACATTTTTTGAGGAGTTAATCTTCCTGGCTAACCAGACCTTTTTGCTGTTAAGGTAAAGTATCGACAGGGAGCCACGTGTGGTAATTGCCAATGAACGGACATATTTGCTTGGCTACCTGTTAATGTTGGCATTAAGAGATATGATAATTCAGAATAGCTGCACTGCAAGAAACGTCCTGTTGGCAGGTCTCCACCTCTGTTTCACATCACAACATACAAAGTTACCAAATGACTAAGACTCTACACAGATATCAATTCTTGGCTCTTCCGCCAGCATTCCTGATCCATTAACACAGTTTGCCATGGCTGATTATACAACACACTCACACGTTTGAGGGCAAGCAGCTTTTGCCTCAACCACAGCTCAGAGGCAACTGTAACTGTAATTCCAATAATCTCACCTGTTCTGTTGCAGGTTTTAATCCAAATGTATTCATCTACCAAGTCTATGGGTACCAAGGGGTTATGACAGAACAATTAAAAAATGACTGAACAAGGCTGCAGGAGACTGGACACATTGGAGTCATTAACTGGATCATGACCCCCTCTGTCTGTTCCAAAGTAGAGAGTTAAAGTGGCTCTATTATGCACATTATAATCTAATTTATTTTAATATGCAAGTCCAGAAGGGCAAGAAATAATCAAGCATTTTTCACAAACCCCAGCATTCATTTTGTATTGATCCTCTCAGTTCAGCCTCTGTCAGAAACAAGTGAACAGAGAAAGCTCCGCCCTCTGTCCTGTCTGTGTCTCTACAACAGTGTGGAAACACTCAGGAGTTAGCCAGCCAACAGGGAGGAATAAGACGATATAATTGTTAGAAAACACTTATATTAGACTACTATAAAAATTCAGACAATGCAGTTGCTTTGGATTCTCCTTTTACAACTAATACTGATGGTCTCTGAAGCCCGTCTCTCCGGTGAAATCGTGCACAATGAGTTATTCCACAGCTGCAGCTGCTGTGTGAACTGCGTTACGTATGCTGCCGGTGGTGCACCATGGACAGCTGCAGGACGCAGGGAGAAGCCATGTCATTCAGGCTACCAAACACAGAAAAGAAAGAAAAGAGAGGGAGAGACAATGAAACGAGAAGCAGTTGTTCCTGAAAAGAGGTGAAGTTACGGAGCACGTTACGATTTATTTAGAGATAACAGATTATCATAAATTCATCAGTTATTACCGCTAATCATCTCACTCTGTAAAGTTGCGGTCAAAATAGTTCATTTTATCCATATTTTACCCGTTTCCCACATATGTAGTACTAGTTGATTCTCTGGGATTCAGGATTGTGAAGATCAACATGTCAAAACTGAATAAAGAAACTCTCATTAAGACCAAAGCGTGGCTTCATAAATTTCAACATTATTTTTAACATATTTGCTGGAACACATTCTAAAAAAATCACTGATGATAATATTTTTCTGCAATTACAAATAAATTTGAGTGAAGTCTGTCTATTTGACTTATATTTTGATGGTTATTCCAAGCATATCTCCAAATATATGTGTGTGACAGAGGGATTAAAATGGGGAAAAAAAAAAAAAAAGGGATTATCTCACTACATTTTACAGTGGCTGGGAAGAACAAAACAAATTAAAATTTCAATAAATGCATTTAAAAATTTGAAAATTACATTTTGAAAACCAATTCGCAATTTGAAAAAACACATTTTAATTTTAATTTAATTTTTAACTCCGTGACATTTACCACAACAACCTAATATTCAAATGAAAGTATTTTCTAACTTAACTTAATGTCTAAAGACATTATTAATTCCCTATTTTTTATGTTTCACTCTTGGTTAACAAGACAAAGGAGGATTTTTTTTCCCTCCAACTTCACACTTCTACACTGATTCTACATGTTTGCTTCATCTTTTGTTCAGCAAATAATGACACAGTGTAATACGTTTTGTTAATATTAATCTAAAATTATGTTCACCTGACTGTAAGGCCTGATGGGGACCAGATGATTGATTTTGCCCTCATACATTAAACTCTTTAATCAAATGAAAGTACACTTTCTTGTAGTCATGAATGTAGAAATCCCTCTACACCATGAGTAACAGCCTGTTCTGTATGTAAACATCAGCACAGCTGGTAATGACTGGCTGTCACGCCTCCTTTTTTCAGACTGCTTGTTAGGCTGCTGTGAGTAAAACCCTTGTCCTACTAAGCATATGAGATCTTCAGCTGAAAAACAGCTGTTTTCTTCCTGATGGAGACTCTTACCGTGTACTGCCTCATGTTACAAAAGAAAACCCAGCTTCATGTTCAGATTAGCTCAACAGATTAAAGCATTTGTTAAGAAACTGGTTTGTATGTGTCAAGATATAAGCCTTCAAGAAAGTCTGGGAAATTATTATTATTAAAAAATAAACTATAAGCATTACCTAGTTAAATAAAGGTTATGTAAATAGACAAACTAAATATGCAAGTAGTTGCAAGTATTTATCTTATTATTGAAAACAAAAAGAAGCTTTTTTTGTTGGAAAAAAATATTGTTTAAAAAAGGACAGGTCCACTGATAAAAACAAAACAAAACAATGAAACCGCTATAATATATTCATTCATTCATTCATTTTCTGAAACCGCTTAATCCCATTAAGTCATTGAGAATTTTTTCTCAATGTTATTCCTTAAAAAGTGACAGTAAGGCCTCTTTTAGGTACTATGTACTGGTGCAGAGGGCAGGCTATGGGAGACGAGTCCACCTACATCTCCAACATGATGTTTTTGTGTTTAGATAATTACTACATTTCTCCACAATACCACTGAGCCAGTGGAAAGAAACAAAGTTGTAGTAAATACTCTGGATGATAACCTGCTGTGTTCACACACCAACATCTCAGCTGGCTTCTGACCAGGTAAACCTAAAAAAAAAAAGGACAATTACGTTTCTTTTTCTCATATCAAGCTTCTGTAACTCAAAGCCAAACAGCAGCAATTTATCTGAACAGTTGTGATCTGAAAGGTCAGATCACAACTGCGTTATCATGTAGAGAAAGAAAAAACCACCAGAGACCTGTGACTGTGACAACTGTAGCCAAAAAAGCTGCATCTGTGTCAGTGATGGCCTGAAGCCCTCTGAGCCCATTACACTGACCTGACCTCACATGTTACGCAGGTAAAGCTTTCAGCCAACATGACTAATGCGTCTCTGTCGGATGTCCTGATGCAATCCAGAAATGACACAGTAACTCCAATCATACACCAATAAAGAAAACTGGTTTTAATGTGAGTGGATACAAGCAGAGCTGCTCTATAACCGCAGCCTGCTGAAATATTAGTTTGATGTGCAAAGCACAGACAACTTCATTTTAATCCTTTAATGTCCTGCTCTACAGTTTAGTGGAAGACATTTTAAGTGACTATTCTGTCTTAAACCTGCCTGAGTCATCTCCACTACTTGGTTTAGGAATTTAATGTTAATATTTAGCAAATGTTTTGCCATTACTTATTTAAAAATATATAATTTAACCATAGTGTGACGGCTCAACCATTAGTTAAATACATTGCTGTAATTACTGCAAATACTGTATAATTGTAAGGTCGTGTTATGCTGTACAATTTGTACACAAACCAACAAGGTGGATGACTCGCTGACTCTGTGAGTCATCATGCTGATATCACTGGGGGTTAAATGTTTTTCTTCATTTAGTAGATTCCAGGAACCAGTACCACATATTTCAGGCTAAGCAGGCAAGATATAACTTGCATTTAGATTAAACAAACTGCAGCAGAAGTAGATGTTTAGAAGTCAGTGAGGGAGAACATGTGGAAACATCCAGATTGTCCCGTAAAAGCAGGACGCAGAGTATTTCATGGACTGTGCCTGCTTCATATTGACTGATCTGACATGACCTTATTGCAATTTCCCCTTAGCATTTTTTTTAAAATTCAAATTAAAAATAAAGCTCAAATAAATCAAGTTTTCATTATTGTTCATACTGTAAGAAAGTATATTTCTATCAGTTTGGTTAGTGGCAGGGTGCACTCTTGGGATTAATGTAGTATACTATCTTGTAATAATGTAAAAATAATAATGTAATAATAATGTTTTTCAAAGTTTATTGAGTATAATTTGAGTTTAAATTTAAGTTTTCTTGGTAATTCAGATTGGAAGTACAGATGGGATAAGAGCCACTTGAAATGGAAAAGAATCTGAGGGGGTTAACTTTACCTCTAAAACCTGCTACTGTGTCGTAAAATAAGTGTCGTACTGTATCTCTGTGCTACTTTGACCAAAGCTTCTCACAAACATTTTTTTAAAACTTAAGAAAATTGTATCCATGATAAAAAAAAAAAAAAGGTTAAAATGATGCAACACAAAGTACAAGATTCATCCAACTTCAGTGCAGTTAGTTTTACTATTGTGAAGAGGAAGAGGTGACTGCTTCCAGTGCTGCCTTATTCCCATTTCTATGCTGGTGTTGATTGCAAATATACAAGTTATTACTTTCTATAACATGAATACAAATCCTTGGAAAAAGCATCGGAGAATGTGTCTGATCCAGTGAGGCTGTGGGTTTAAAATGAGGAAAATGCAGTCAGGAAAGAAGGGATGATATTAAAGAAGAGGAGGCTGGTGACGGCTTCTGGGTCTATTTTTAATCCTCATTCAAAGTTTAATGCTTGTGGATGGGCCTAGGTGGTGCATACTCATTTAAACCGTCAGCGCTCTTTCTCGGAGCGGCGTTCATTCGCTTCAAACAGCGCTTCTACCCTCATGCCACAATGGATCGTCCTCTGCTCGGCTGCACTGCAGTTCAGCTGCAGCTCTTTGGGTCAGGCGCAGTACAGGAGGCAGAGATGGTGGAGAGCTGGTCATTTTCTCCTATTTATGCTTCTGCTTTTATTGGACTTGCTTAACTGCAGAAGCCAATAGCAGGTCAGACACAGGGAGACAGCTGCTACTCAGTTAGATAACAGCTGGTGAGGTGAAATCCCAATATTGCTTCATTTCAGTTTTGTTTTAACCAAAGAATAAATTAGAAATGAAAAAAGGACAAAGACCATTTTTTTAAAACTAATAACTTATCAATCTTGAACAAAACAAATGCTGATAGTGTGCTTTATTCTGATAGTGTATGTTGTTATATGAATAAGCCTGACAAAAGACTTTAGCCATGGATGAGCTAACCACATCTAACTATGTATCTAACCCTTGCTAGCTTAACTAGAACTCTATCTTCTCTAAATACAAGCAATATCAGGACCTGAGCTTTCTATCAAAGCTGTGTTTTAGCTTTGATATAGCTACTTAACTTACCTTCATAGTGCCGCTTCAAAATAATACTCTATTAGAAGTACTAGGGTAGTACTAGCCACGACACCTAGCTAGCTAACTTCTGTCTGCATTGCAGAAGTCCAACTTCTCTGGATGCCAGAATTAGCATTGTTTTCTTTTTAAGCTTTGTTTCTGTTGTAGCTGTGATATGGCTAACATACTTTGATTACAATTGCCTTTATATTGACATCAAATATGTTGCATTTTTTATCTGCATTTAAATGGGTGTGGTTGCTGGTTCGAGCCTCAGCTGGGGGAGGTTTGAATGGTGGCCTTTTTGTGTGGAGTTTGCATGTTCTTCCTGTGTTTGCATGGGTTCTCTCTGGGTACTCTGGCTTCCTCACACCGTTGATCACTCCAAATAATCATCATTCATTCATTGTTCTAACCACTTAATCCAATTCAGGGTCGCGGGGTAGCTGGAGCCTATCCCTGCAGTCTCTGGGTGAAAGGCACACCCTGGACAGCTTGCCAGTCCATCACAGGGCCACACAGAAACAAACAACGACTCATGCTCACACTCACTCCTAGGGCCGATTTAAGGTAACCAATTAACCTAACATGCATGTCTTTGGATGGTGGGAAGAAGCTGGAGTACCTGGAGAGAACCCACGCATACACGGGGAGAACATGCAAACTCCACACAGAAAGAACACTGACCAAACCTCACCCAGCCAAGGATCGAACCAGCAACCTTCTTGCTGTGAGGCCATAGTGCTAACCACCAATCCACCATGCAGCCCACTCCAAATTCTCCTTAGGAATAAATGTAAGCGTGATTGATTGTCTTTCTGTGTTGGCCTTGTGATAGATTGGCGACCTGTCCAGGGTGTACCTTGCCTCTCGCCCAATGATTGCTGGGATAGGCTCCAGCCTGCTGCGACCCCATATAAGTGGTTAACTAAATAAGTGGTTGGGAAACTGGATGGATTTAAAGGACTGTGGATGTTTTTAAACTAAGGATAGACCTTTCTAGCATTCAACGGCATCAAAACTTAGTTTTTTCAAGGGTCTTTAAAATAGCAACTGTTGGACCTGCAAGATTTGATGAAGCAGCGTCATAAAATGATCAGTCCATGTCACTAAGAAGAACTTAAAGACTTACAAGGAACATTAAACTTCCAACATCAAAAGCTAATATATCCAGATATCCTATATAATTAGTCTGATATAGAAACCTTGAAGAACTTGATTTAATGTCAGAAAACAGAAAACAGCTTTTCTAAGGACGCTACAGCAGCGTAAGTGAGGCCCAGGTGCTTCTCTTATCAAAATGAAGTTACAGGCCTCATGAGATAAATGACTTTCCCTTAAACCCGTAGCTTAAAGGTCTGTCAGGCGAAAAACAAATGCAGTTTTTGTTTTTCACCAGCTTGCTAAAGCCTCTTAAGTGTCGAAGCCTATTATGAACAGATGAGTTGTAGGATTAACCAACGGTTCGTACACTTGTCAGTAAAAGCAGGGTTTAAGAACCTGGAAAGGGAATTAAAACGTGCGCTGATGACAGCTTGTAGTGCATTGGTTTTAACCTGATGTCTGTGTGTAAAAAAATACATTAAAATATACAAAAAAAAAATTTCACAATAAAAAATGTAACTAGTTTGCTCATGAAGACTTTACAGCTAAAAGCTTCAAATAATGAGCAATATTTATGAGTAGCGTTAAAGTAGCAACAAACAACATGATAAGATGTGAACAACAGCAGGACAACCCTTCTCTAATACCTTACCATCTTTTTTGTTTTTTAAAAAAAAGCATGTCTGACCTACACAATTAAAATCAATTAAATTGTAACCAGTGGTTATTTGAGTTATTAGCTGCGTTACCATTACTTTTTTGCCAAATAAAAGGGATATTTGTAGGTTTCAACAAACAACAATTGCAATTTGCAGGTGTTTCCACTGAACATTGATTAACGTATAAGTTGTAGTCCTCGTAAAATCTCATTGGCCCGGACAAGATTTTACAAGAATTGCGGTTTATGCAAGGTAGTCCCCTAGCGATATTTTGGGATTTTCTACTCAATGTGGAGAATTTGCTACGGCTTTTTGTAGCCCTTCCCCCTCTTTTCCTTTTCTAAAAAATTGTAAAACTCTATAATTCACTGTCATTTGGTCAACACCACACCCTCTTTACTGGAAATGAACTGGTCACATGACCCCCCTACATCCATACCCAGGGACAAGTAAAGACAAAAAAGTGTTCCAGTTACACTTTTGCCATTTATTTCTATGTGAATCTGTCTGAAAAACCACCTAATGAAAGCGTAAAAGCGTAATTTTTTTTCAAAATTTAGATGTTTACATTAACAATTTTTAATTGTGATATTTAGGTTTTACAGTTCTAGGGGTAAGGGAAACACAGATATTGTTGCCATTATATCATCTCCAACTAGTCTGCCCACTCTCATCTGACCTCTGACCCCTCAGTCCAGACAACTGCTGCCCACTGGATATTTTCTTTGTCCCACAGTTCTATGTAAATCAAATGGATAATTGTGTGTGAAAATCCCATTCCCAGCCACATTCAAAGTCTCTTAAATCCCCTTTTATTTTTCATTCTTATACTCAGTTTTAATTCAGCAAGTCATCTTGACCAAGTCTACATGAATAAATACATTGTGCTGCAGTCATTTGATGTATTGATTAGCTGTTTGTGTTAACAAGCAGCTGAATGGGTGAATCTGATAAAGTAGCTGGTGATTGCATTAGCAATAATTAGCATACAATACCTTTTAAATCAGTTTTTAGATGATTTTATTTATAAGTTCTGCCATTTTGCTCACAGTGTATGATCTCTGATGGTTGTACACATCTTAGAACTATTAGCAATCATTGGGAGACACTTCCATGTGGGATTGACTCTCCAACACCTGCCCACACGGAATGGGTGGAACATGATCTGTTTTAGATAAATAGCTGATCTCACGCTACAAAGGCCGCAGGGTCAAATGTTGCCCCAATAACATCAATAATTAATCAGCTGGAACCTCCTTGTCAATTTCAGGCCTACAGACAATAAATGCATTAACTGATTAGTGCAACTGTCTCCACTTTAAAGCAGAGGTTGCTTTTAGGATATGGAAAAAAAAAAGTCAAACTAACAAAAACAGAGAGGGTCAGTTGAGGTTAAACAATAAATATTTGCCCCTAAGACTCAAAACAGTTTTAATCAGCCATGATCAATAACACTATGATGTTTTTCTCACTAATACAGTGGCCAGTCTATAGGAGGTAAACTATTGTACTTCTACTTTTCTGTCCTCAACTACACCATTTGTAATTATCAGTTGATGTCTTTTTTGCTCTAACAACATTTAACATGTAATGCGGAAACCATTTTTCAGAAAATAAATTATTTCGCAGAACATTTTCTACAATTTTCTTAAAAAAATATCTCATCGTCTAAATTTCAATTATTAAGTGAGCATGTCAAAAGCCTGCTAGTTCTATGCCTTTAGACATTACACTCTGCCATTTGAAGATGCCTCTCAGTGCTTCACACACTCATTGGGGCATCTTTCACATTACTATTCATTCTTTATGATAAATAATTAAGTGAATATCATATTAATTAATAATGATAACGCCACCAACCCTGTTCTTATGAATGCAACTGTGAGTTCATTTTTTGGACCATATTTGGTAACAAAGGTGAAGTTAGACCGTGAAATCTGAAAGCTGATTTGACAAAATATATTCATATAAAGCCTATAAATAAGTTAAAATGAGTCAATGAGAGCCTGAGATGACCTGGATTAAACACCTTATGGACATCAGTAGTTTTTAGAATGGGTCATTATGGCCACCTCTTGCATGCTGCCAATAAACCTGCATAAAGGACTACAAAAATAAGATCACATTTTATAACGTAAAATGACATTAAATCTGTTTTACACTCAAAACCCTACAACTAGTCAGCAGTGGGACTACCAGGTAAAAGTTCCCGGTCACCAGCTTGTCAGTCCTTTGTCTGCTCTCAGCATGTAATTATTGTATTCCTGTCAGAATGTGAAAGCAGGGAAAGTGCAGCCACAGGCTTTTATCAGCATACAGTGGACTGAATAACTGGGCTGTGAAATATACCAGTGCTGCAGGGGATCAGTTTGCCAAACCCAGTGGTCCACAGTTCACCTCTGGTCACACACAGCACCCAGTCAACAAACTGCACAGTTTGGAACTTTGTGAAGCCACATTTACCATCTCACGCACTATAATTTACTCCCAGTGGAAAGCATGCTTTAATAGAGCTGTTCAAACTTAATTTTTTATTTATAAATATATATATATATTCTCAGGTAAAATTGTCTGACTTTAATTTTCCACTTAATCTGTGCTGAATTCACTCAGTCTGGCCTTTGAGCTTGAAATCAAGTATCTGCCTGCCAGTAAAACTCCTCCCTCATTAAAGATATTAAAATATGAACGTCAGATATTCTGTAGCAGGTGAAAAGGCTCTTTGAAGGAGCACAAACAGGCGAGCAGGAGGGGTAGGACCTTCCTGAACACACACTCATCCTCCTCCATCTTCTGCTGCTGAATAATTCATACCAGGAGCTTTTTATAATTTATGAGAATAACATGACAAGAGCGACCGCTGCGCTCTCTGGGGGGAGGGCGGTGAATGAATAAATGAGTGAATAAATGAGAGACTGGGGGCATGAAGTGACGAGACTCAACACGAAAAGGTGGATCAGCATTTCTGCTGACTCCAAACAGGAGTTTTGGTCAGACTTTTTGAAGTTTTACAATTTTCCACTACATATTATTTTATTTATTATCATATTATTTTACATATATTTTCACCATATATTGAATCTGTCAAAAACAAAAAATGAATATACTTAAAAGGTTTTGGGAATTCATCCATTAATTAAAGACAGCAAAATAAAACAGATATCGAACCACATAAGGGTTTGTACAAAGCCTAAGCTGTTGGAGACGTGTCAGAAAGAGTCAGCAGAACTGTAGTTCATCCTCTGGGGAGCAAGAACAACTTCTACATGTCCCTGTGATCCATCAAATTTCTGAGTTCGTCACAAAAAACAAGGAAACATCTGCTTTGCAAGGGCACCTAAAGTCTGAACTTTTTTTTTTTTTAACCACAAAAGTGAATCAGATTCATCCTCAGAAGACCAAGAACGGAAAAATCGTCCAACTTTTAATAAAAAATTTCAGTTTTGTCCGGCAAAGCAAGTCACAGCATTCATGGTGAAACAGGTTTTATGATTTCATTTTGCTTTTGGTTTGTGGCAACTGCTGATTAGTTACCTTGTTCTAAGATCCTGGGACTCTACGTTGCCAAAAGTTTTGTTTGATCAATCGGTTCAAAGAAAATCAATACTCAGCACTTTTGTAAGAGTCATTTCTAGAGGAGGTGAAATTAGCTGTTATTAGAGGTGCCTAAAAATATCTGAACTACTGCTGTTTTTCAGGTCATATCGGGCTGCGATAAACGTGTTACTTCCCAAACGTTACAAAATATTTCTGTTAACCTAACAGAACAGCAGAGGTGGCAGTTCCTGGTCCAGAAAGTAAAAGTCCTGCCATGTTTTTGGATCTGCCTGTACATTTAGAACAGGTGTTTTCACTAACAGACTTGTTTACCTGGAAAATAAACTCATTAAATTCAGCTGGTTTGGTGACTGGTTGGAACAGCTCCCGGACTGGACTTTTACTTTCTGGACCAGGAATTGCCCCCTCTGCAGAACAGTGACTTAAAACAATCAATAATAATGATTAAAAGGGCTTAACAAAAACCTTGAGTAATACTGTAACAGGGAAATGGTTCAATAAGACGATCAAAGCCCCAAATTATCTTCAAATCTGCAACTGAACCTGTTAAACTGTTTACTTTTTTTTTCTTCCTGTACATAAGTTTAACATATTACCTGTCACCTAAATGTTTCTATGGAACCAAATTGCCCAGTTTTCTGGCTATCTGTATCCCATTTTTTACAGATTATGTTTAAGGCAAGGAAGAGCAGCATTTTTAAAATGTTCAAAAAGCCATTTAATTATAATCAAATAGTTTGTGTCATTACTGTCTCAATATGTAACTGCCTAAAATACTGTCATTAAATACACAGCTGCAATGTACATAACCTGCTGTTTCACTCATCTGTTATTGCCACTTCCTCATGTCAACATCATTTTTCAGGCCAAATAAAACCAGTTTTTTATAACATAATTATTGTGTATTTAGTAGCAGCAGGGCTGGTTGTGAAAATTTGTTTTGGTTGTGCCAGATGGGTTGGGTCCTGATTCACACATCACTGCTGTAAACGGCTACTGGAGGCCAAGGCATCCAACAGAAGGTCCTTCCACACATCAGCAGTCAATGGCAGCTTTGTCACAAGAAGTTTCATGTTACGCATGAAAAGTAAATGGCGGACCTCACCGTAAATATGAGAACTAGCTGTAGTTAGCTACAGTCAGTCTGGTTGAAAATGAAGCTTTTCCAATTTTGGTGGAATCTGTTGAGCCAGACTTTACAGTCCCATCACGAAAAGCACAAGTCTGAAGAAACAGCATGATACTGCAGGTGAGCGGCATTCAGAGGGTGAAAAAGCTGTTTTTCATCGCAGCTTCATGGACGGGGTGTCATATTTAATTTCACAAACAGACCAAAGCCATGTCTGAGCGCCGTCCACTAAAGTTTGGTTTTGTTGATTGGATGTTTCATCCCAATGCAGATTTATAAAACCATGTCCCAAAGTGAATAAATATAAAATTCCCACCAGTCATTTGCCAAAAAAAAGACAATATAAAGAAAAAGTTTATTAAGAAGAAGATCGCAACAGTTTTATTTTTTTTTGTTTACAACACATATGCATCTTTCCTAAACTGATGATGACATAGTCTCACCTGTTCCTTTAACTGTATGTGCAAACCCTGCCACCTGCTATAGTATTGGACAATTCGTGCTGCAGAAGCTACACAGAATTTGATTTTTATAACAAAATCTGCATTAAATCAAAAAATTCACACAAGTGGCTCCTGTTTTAAATCAATTCCTCACCATCTTCTTATGTTTTCTTTGTTAACTTTTGCATTTTAATACAGATGCTTCCTGTCTTTTTCTCAGTTCTGGGTGTATCTCTGTGTCTGCATGACAAGCCTGGCATATTACTGCATTTTCAGTAGTTTTATGTAGATGGAGATATTCTTAAGTTTAGTTTATTTCAAATGAAAAAATATTTGATTCTTCAAAGCATTGCATCTTTATGGAAAGGTTTTCTCAAACAAAATCAGTTCAGCCTCTGTGCAGATGTAAACTTCATGGAAAGTTACAGTATGTGTTAATGAGAATAGTACCAAGGGGAATATATAATAATTCCCACTGAACACTGTGAACAGGGCTTTTGTTTTTTGCTGTTTTGTGTTATTCTGCATCGTTGTTCATTTTGTAAAGCATATTCTAATGAAAGTTAAACATTTGAGTTGGAAACAGAGATAATCACTCACTGCTGTTTGCATAACTACCAAGGCTTTTATCGTATACATTATTTACAATTTGATGTGTTTTTCCAGGGTAGCAGTTCTTAGATCATGTGACCCTTCATTCTGGGAAAGATCATTTAATTTAAGCCATTGGAATAAATCTATTATGAGCTCAGCTAAAAGTAAAACAAATTTCTCAAACCAGACATTGAAACTGTATTTTGCAAACCCATAAAATAAAAACAATAATGGTGCTAAAAAAAAAAAAATGCAGTCAATCAAAATAAGTAGATTAGGGTGGAGTTGTTGTCCTTCTTTTTGACCAGTTCAGGGGCAGTTTTTAAAAAGCATCTGAAATGTCACACTGAGGCGAAGCTCCAGATGGAAACTGCATGGTTCTCTGGTTACCTTTTAAACAATAACGCCTCACAAGCACAGAACTTACTCCACTGACCAGGAAATGTTCATTGAGAGAGAAACAATAAGAAATATAAAGACAGATAAAATATTTTATATGCATATGTACTGTCATCAATTTTTGTTTTTGTTTTGCTTTTTTGATGACTCTTTACTACTATTAGAAATACTTGAAGCTAGCTAAAAGTTCAGCAGACAGTGGAAAGAATTATTTCTCCTTTATCAGCCAGATAGAATATACATATTTAGCACTATTACAACTTTATCTAGCAGCTATGAGCTTCATTCATGTCCTTTGTGGCATAAAACCTGTTTCAGACTGGCTAGCTGATTCTACCCAAACATCTGACTAACTTCTGCTAACAGCCGATGCAACCCGTTAGCCATCTTACCTCTGTGGATAGTCATGGTGAACAGAGTTGCCAAGCAATCAGCCAATTTGTGCTCCTCTCTGAGGATTCAGAGGTTAAACTCCACTAAAATGCAAACTGTCTGGCGCTCTTGGAAAACTAACCTGTTGCCATAGAAACAAAGAAACACACCCATTCATAAGAATAGGCATCAATGATGTCACACATCAGAGGAGAGAAGGGAAGGTGTGAGGGGTGAGATGGGGGAGGAAACGAAGGTGCTGGCTGTCAGGTTGTCGGCAGAACGATGTGTCCTTGTGCTCTGGAGAGCATGGGTCTTTAATGATAATATAACTATATCTTTTAAAGGGTTATTTAAGCTAGAAGGATTTTAACAGGTAAAAAAATACCACTAGCAAGAAAAGAGCCAAGATGGGAAGTCTTGTAATGGACCCAATGAGCCCAAATAAATCTACTTTACGCTACAAATGTAATCAATCGTAATGATGGAAAAGTCTGAGGAGAAAATAAGCAGGACCTCACCTCTCTTGATGTGCTTGAGTTGTCTGTGGGCTTCGTCCCTCTCCTCCGTCAGTCTGTTGCACTGCAGGAGCAGACGGCACGTAAAAGCGTTAGAATATGTCCCACAACAGGTCACTGATACCCGCAGATTCAGTTACACTGATGCTCAGTGAGTCACAAACACTGTTCACACTGTTAGAGGCTTTAAACTAATAGTTTTGTCTTCAAACATTCAAGTACTGCTGAAAAAATACAAGCAGGACTGCTTTTAGAGAGGACGGTATGGGTGGCATGACCCCTCGTTCCATCGAATGTGAAAGCACTGCAGAGCAGCTGACGGTGCAGCGATCAGAGTGGTTCCACCAAACGCGATGCTGTACATTTCTAAAGCATCTCGGAAAGTAGCACTGCTCCCCTCTTCGCTATAGTATGCGGCTGTTCTAATTTTGCTATTTGCAACTGTGAACAGGCCGGAAGTCATTTGTTTTTACAAATAAAACACTACATTTCCTGATTTGGACTGCATTTTACCCTAAGAGGATCAACATTTTGTAATTACTAACAATCCTGACACCGAGCCATCCGGTGAGACTTGACACTATGAACATTGAGAGGTTCACTCTGAAGGTGGAAAGTTATATAACTTTATAAAATACCATGCATCACTTTTACAAGGGCAATGCAAGAAAAGACATTGTGCGATGACCCAATCATTGTGTGATCGAGTGTGCTGAGAATCTAACCATCACTGCGTTTCCATTACACCTAGAAATGTGCAAAAACTAAATATTGCAATGGAAACGGGTATATTTAGAAAAAAAGTCAAATATCGTTTTTACGCTTTCATGAGGTGGTTTTTCAGATGTTTCGAAACAGAAACATTGCAAAAATGCAATGGAAACACCTTTTTTCACATTTATGTGTCCCCTGACATGACATAGGGGATCATGACCAGTTCATTTCCGGTAAAGATGGCACGGTGTGGAACAAACATCGGTAAATTTTAGAGTTTTAGAAAAGAAAATGAGAGTGAAAAGCTTTGAAAAGCCAAAGCAAATTCTCAAACCGCAAAATAACTCTCCGTGGCTAACTTGCGTAAGCCACAATTTTCGTAAAATCTCGCGAGAGGAGCAAGATTTTACGAGACTTGAGGCTAATGCCCTGAAATTTATTCGATGGAAATCACATTTGTTGTTTGGTAAAAATTACAAATATCACTTTTACTCTGGAAAAAAAATGTAATGGAAACGCAACTCGTGACAGACGTTCCAATCTAAAATGCTATATGGAATATTTTAGTTTTTAAAATAGTTTTCTTTCAAACTGTTGTCATTTACAAATATTGCACATTAAAAGCTGCAAAGCAGATCTATTTACCAACTGAAAGTATAGCAGGTGCAGCTTTAGGAAAACTGAAATTCCTGGGGACTCGTGGCCAGTCTGCACCTGAGCCCCAGCAGAGCATGTTTAGAAAAACCAGCCAAGGATTGTGTACCAACCCCCTTCGTCCAACTGGGTCGAAGCTTTGATTTTTCCACTGAAAACCATAATAGAAGCAAAAAGCTTCAACGGAGTGCTAACAGATGGGTGTGGTTACTTGCGTAAACAAGATATTTCTGTGTGTTTTCATTTGACAAAGACTAAAACGCAGAACAAGCAGTATATTTTTCCCTGATCCTTCTCCCAGCTGAAGGCTGAGCTGCCTTCTGCCTCAGAAAAACAACAACAGCCCATCACAACTGATAACAGACTGACTCAGTCAGATTCTGCTGACTTGATGCTGCCCTACAAAAAGAAAGAAAAACATGTTTTCACATCCTCAGGATCTGATGCATCTCTTTGTGGTCTATATTTAGAACAAGTGGCAGTGGAGGAGTTTGGATGTTGGATATTAAACCAAGTATATTCAATAACAGCCGCAATCAATATTGAAGTGAACTAGAAGAAAGCTGCTCGCTATAACCTGAACTAATGTCAATAAAATGACAACTTTTTAATAAAACTTAAACCTAATTGTATCTTATGTTTTGCCAAAGTTAAATCTTTAGTTTGCATTTTCCCAAAAGATTTTCTGGTTATATCAATCCCATGTGATCATTCAGACTTTAAAATCAACAGTTTGTACCTGAAATAAGCGGCTGGTAACCATAATTCTTTGGTCAGAGCCATTCCAGAGGATAAGGTGGTTATATATCACTGCAGAATGCAGCCTAAATAACTTATATGGTAGTGGTAAAACCAGTTTTTTTTTCTTGATTTTTCATATTAATTGGAATTCATATTATTAAGTGGAAGATGACCATGTGCAGTTTTTGCCCCTCACACAGACACTGAGCATGTGTACAGAATTCATAAAAACACATTTGCTTAATGTGCAGTGTGTCTATGATGCTGAAGGCATAATTACAAACATTGTAGCAAAATATCTTGGGTCAGTGCATGGGTCTTTTATTCATTTATTTGCATTTATTTGTTTATTTATAATTTTTTTCAATAGTTTTCTGTTTTTCAAGTTGCGTACTGGGGAGTTTTTAGACAACTGACTTGTTTAATTCATGAAATCCTTAATAAAATAAATGAGGCCTACATTATAAATGAAAGACTGTCATATTCATTTGTGTTTTCTTTCCTTTTTTTAAGGTGAAACATTATTTCTTTTGTTCACTTTCTAATGTATTGACATTGTCTTTTTATTTCGCCCCTGTTCACATTCTTTTAACGACAGCATTATCTTTTTCATAAATTTGCTCCCATAAATAATGTCTTTGCAGCTTTCTTTGCGGTAGGTCATTTACATGTTTGCTGGTTTCATCAACCAACATGTTCAGTTCCAGGGTGGAATATTGTTTTGCACTTTCTTTCCAAACTCACCAGGTTTTGAAACCACAAAACCTTCATTTAAATATGGTCTCTAACATGTTTGCACCTGCCACCCATTTACACAATCACTCTTAGAAAATCACCCACAATTCGTGGTCCAGACCCTTGTGTAAAAGTCTAGATTGCACACGCAAATTCAGATCATAGTAAATCTGTTTTGGTTGTGGATCTTAGTATTTCAGAAACTGCTGATCCACTGGGATTTTCAAACACAATCATCTCTAAAGATTACAGAGAAAAGTCTGAAAAGAGAAAATATCCAATGAGCAGCAGTTTTCTGAACCAAAATGTCTTGATTATGTCAGACGTCAGAGGAAAATGGGTAGACTGGTTGTAAGGGATAGAAAGGCAACAGGAAGTAAAAGAAACGCTGGTTCCAACCAAAATATAAAGAATATCTTAAACCACAGCATGTCTAACCTTAAAGCAGGTGGTCTATAGTGGCAGAAGACCACTTCTGTCAGCTAAGAAAATGACACAATTCACACACACTCACCTAGACAATAGAACACAATGATAGACGTTGAAAAACAAGGCCTAATTGGTCTCAATTTCAGCTGCTGAACAGGGTCAGAATATGTGAAACAACATGAAAACATGCCCCCATCCTGCCATGTATTATTGGTTTAGGCTGCTGCTGCTGGTGTTGTAATGTTCTGGAAGACATTTGCTCACATTTGAACCCCTTAGTACTAACATATCATAGTTTAGACGCTGTAGCCTATCTGAGTATGATTTATGACCACAGTGTACCATCTTCCGATGAATACTTGCACCACGTCATATCATCTGCGTCTGGTTTCTTGAATATGAAAATAAGTTTATTTTACTCTGTGCTTTGAGGCTGTTACTGAAACAGAAAATTAGTCTTAGATGTAGGTTCAACTTCCCCAAGAAAATTAAATTCCTTGTAATATGCTTTAGCTCCAACTCAATCTGTTGGTTTCCTTATATAGGCAATTATGAATTGGCTTTCATTATGTTTTTTTTCTCTGTCTGTAAAGCGTCTTGAGATGGCATTGCCGTGATTTGACGCTATATAAATAAAGTTGAATTGAATTTTAAAATGCATTAAAATAGATAAGTCATATGCTTTTAAAGTGCAAGATATAGTTTTATGAAAGTAGGATGGCTACCCTTGACTAGACTAATATCTTCTGCTGATGCTCGACCTCCACTCGAATATGTGACTGCAATCACTCATCCAATGTCAGCTTAACAAGTGAACATCATCCTCTTATTTATGACCAGAATTCAAGTAAGTGCCTCATCTTCTTTGCAGGACAGATGTGGAGTGAAACTGAACGACCACAGTCAATAGTGGAGCATCTGCAGGGCTGCTGAGCTCTCCATATGCTTCATTTGAAATGGTAATTGGAACTCGTAAAGAATTCAGTGACCTCCTGCGTAGTAAAAACAACAGTGCAGACAAAGAAAATTGTCCCTTTGGGTTCAAATGACCTCCAGAGAGCACTCATATCTCCAAGCTTGTTTTCAGGAGCAAAAAAGCGAAACAAAAAAACAAGCATTGTGGATGATTATGCTGATGTCTATCCAACTCAAACCCATGGCAGAGCATTGCTTTAACCACCACATTTAACCCTGCTATGAAGTTAAACTAGTTTCATTCAAACATTGCAAGTGTTTAAAAAAAAGTCAGGATGTGACTTTTCATCAGATCACAATGTCTCTTTTGTGGGATTTTAGTATTCTCCACAGGCTCATCCAATGGGCCACGACTCATTCAGGCTGTCAGCAGAGTCCCACAGTGACTATGCTGTGTTTATCAGGAGCTTGTGGTCAGGTTGTGATCAGTCAGCGGTAAATACATCACCACTAAACAGACCAAGCTAAATATAGCTACAGAATTAAAGCCAGCAAGAACAAATAAGTCAAACTGCTTTTGGAGGACAACTTCCAGGTGATAAACTTAACTCCTGACTTTCAGAGAATCCAAATAACACACCAGCTATGGTCTGAGTGGCTGCATTTGTAAAGCCTATCTGACTGATATGTGATCTCACTGCGAGATATTCACACAGTAACACACGTGTGCATTGATACACATGATAGTCGGAATGAAGACGGATCGAAACATATTTGTAACAGGGTAACTTTTTTTTTTAACTTTATGCAGATATGACTGCTTTAAATAAAAACCTTAAGTGGCCAACAAAAATAATCTAAAACATGCTATAGAGTTTGTGCAAAAGTATTTAAAATGTCTTTGTTTTTTGTTTTTTTTCATTCAAACATCGATTCTACATTAGGGTTCCTATCCGCTGTAGCTTGCACTTGCATGTTCATTCAAGTTCAAGTTTCTGTGCAGCAAAACTTTGCCGGCATAAAAAGATAAAAAGGACTTTCAGCAGCCATTGCACTCTTTCTTGCATCAGTCTTACACTCTTGTCAATTTAGATTTTCCTGAGGAGCATGGCAAGGACTGTGGGTTCACCGGCGCACAGCAAGACACCAAGGCTGCCCTGGTATCTGCCCAGTGAGAGCTACACTTTGCTCTTTAATATATTTAAAAAAATAGAGTAATCCTTGTACTTATGAGATCGTTGTGTGTGATGGATGTGATGCTGACACTATCAAGCTGCCAAATAATATTTACTAATAAAGTTACAACTTTGTCATGCTTAAAATATCATGTGTAAAGGGTGTATTTAGCCTTTGACACATTCAATAACAGAACAGTGTTTTAACCCCGGTGACCCATATGAATCATCATGTGACCCATCAACTAATGGACCTTTGCTCATTTGGTGATATGAGCATGTTGTGGCCAGTTATTATGAGTGACCTTTTGTCTAAAAACTAAAAAAATTAAATCATTCTGTAAAATAATGTGTGCTATTGCACAGCTGTTAATATTACTCACGAAAGTTGAACTGATCACAAAAACTGAGCTGATAAACCACATCCAAATTATTAGTGAAGGGAACCATGTGAGGTCCAATATCTTGTCCAAGGACACATTAACATGTGATGCTACGTATGTTTTGGATAAACCGCCTTATACAACTTTTACACCCGGGACACGACATGATGTTTAGCTTCATGGTGTAATAAGGAACTGGCTGTTTTGACCATGCAACGTCGATGATTCAGCAAAGAAACACAAGAAGAGAGAAAGAGACTAACTGTAATATTGTCTTTTGCTGGCTGGAGAGAGTTAAAGGTCAGGTAGGATGTAAGATAGATGCCAAATTAGCCGTCAACAGGGGGCGTGTGGCCGGGAAAATGGCAAAAGTTCTGTAGTGTGTCTTTAAATGTAAATATTCTTAGATTTAGGGCTTATTTAATAAAATAGTCAAGACACAAAAATAGCTATTTTTCAGTCTAAAAGGACTTTCCAATAAGTTGGTTTAAACAATTTAATTGAAGAATTGCAGATTTGATTCCCCCATGGGCTGCGCAGCAGTTAGCACTGTGGCCTCACAGCAAGAAGGTCGCTGGACGTATGTATTTGTGTATGCAGGGGAGCATAAATGGGTTTGAAGACTGTGCTGGAGTTTTGCTCCCTTGATCACCACTTTTTACATCCTCTTCTATATCATCCCTGTCGTGTGAATCGCAGAAAGCCCCACAGAGGTCTGTTTAATCCCTCTGCTTCCTTACTGTGGATATTTTGTACTGGAGAAGCAAATGTATATTTTTATAACTAGGGAGACTATACATTTAGGACTCAGAGTGTACGATAAAATATCCTTCCTTTAAGACTTCTAAGGACAGAGACCCTCTTCAGTGTTGTCATCAAGCAGCAAGCTCCGGCAGTCAAAAGTAAAGATGATGCGAAAGTGAAAAAACCTGCAGTTCCCCCCTTCATCCACTAGGAGCTCCAAAACAGCGCAAATCCCCATACACTCCCATATTAAAAATGCCAAATTCACAGCAGAAATAAACATATTTAGAGCCTGGTTCCAAAATATTTTAGGTATAATAGGTCAGGTTTACCTTCATGACAACTGTGGGGGGAGTGATTTTCTTTTTATTACTCATTATTTTGTAAGCAATTTCATCTTCAAATTTAGCCTAATTTGCAGAGTGTCCTTTTGATTAACAGGTACCCGATATCTGTAAGAATGCAAGAGTGTACCACAACTGTGGTTTTTAGCCATTTAACCGCGTAACTTAGTTTTATCCCGCCCAGCTCGTTAGCTCCTATTAGCTCTTGTTAGCTCCGGGTTTGCTCTGTTAGCTTTTAGCTACACACAAGTGATAGATGTTGATCTTCCACCCCCCCCCTTTTTCGCCCATTTTTGTATTTTCCAGGAGAGACAAGACGCATGACTGCTAAGATGGTGATGGTTGGAACCACACAATGAGCATCAATTCAGCTCTTCAGAAACCTACTGGTGATGTCACGGAGGCTCCGTCCATCCTTAATATACAGTCTATGATTGTCACACAACAAACAAGACCACATGAAATCAATGTTAATGATTCAGGACTTTATTTCTCATCTTTCAGTTCTTTTTCCAGTGGTGACAACAATGTTGGTCCACAAGGTATCATGCAGTTTAACAGATGGGATTTCTGATGTACCGGACAATTTATCTTCTATCTCTCAATATTGTAGAAAGATTCTACATAAATATTGTAAAACCAAATTACAAAATACAGTTTTCAAGGCTGAAAATCATGTTTAAAGTATAAAGTAGTGCTGTAAAATATCTTTTTTCTTGGCCAAATTATGCAACAGTTGAATGACCTTGCCTTTGCTCGTGAAGACACAACAAAATATAATCTTCCCTCCAGCAATTCTTCATCTCGTAGCAGAAATGTTCTCAAGCTGTCCCAGGAACATTGGCATATGCACAAATTCTTCATTTATCTACAAAAAGCAAGATCCAGATAAGAGACCTAGATTATGAAAATGTTCATGTTTTAAATGTAAATGATCAAGCTCAAACTCAACAGCTGTGGCTGCAAAAAGGAGGCAACATATTCAGCAACGAAACAGTGTGATTCATCACCCGACATACGGAGATGAGTTTCTGTTTTTATTAGTGTGCAAAATGCACATTCTGAAAAATTTACAGCTTCGTGTCACTACATGTTTATTTATCTTCTTTAGTTATTGCATTAATTTAAGTGACGTGCACATCTGACATGGAGAAGTAGATAACTCAGATGTCTAAACATTTTGGGATTAAAGTCACTTACTTAAAGTGACTTAAACTGCAAACCATCAAACCTGAAGGAGTGGAGCAGTCTTCTCTATGGGCAAAAATCCAAGTTGCAAGATGTTACAAGCTCATAGAGACTGAAAAAAAACATCTTGCAGCTCTGAATGCGGCAAAAGGTGACTGCAAAACCCTGACTTTAGGAGGGCGAATAGCTATGCATACTGATGTTTTCTGTTATTTTATCAAATTTTTCTTTGCTTCACAAGGAAAATATCACATCTTAAAAGTTCTTGGCATGTTCTGTAAATTAAATGACGCCAACCCTCAAACAATCCATTCTGATTGCAGGTTGTAAAGCAATAAAACATAAAATGGGCCAGAGGGGGGTGAAACAAAAAGTCATGCCACTCAGAGTATGTGCAAAGGTAATACAGGTGTTCATGTCTGAACATGTCAAAAACACTTGAAACATTTCTTAAAAATGGTCCAAGACACATTTTAGCAATGCACACTCCAACAGATTTCACACACACTTTACACAAACCTGCATCCATTTGCAGACACGGCAGAGAGAATAAGAAAATCAGGCAAAGACTTAATGTCACATATTACTAAAGACTCTATAAGACTGTTCCTTAGGGGCTGCTGTCCTGCAGGTATTCAATTTATTCAACACACCAGACTCAAATTAAATGGATCCAACAACCTAAAAAGTTCTGCATAATGACTCATTAAGTGAAGTGTGGTGGAGCAGGGATGCATGGAAAACCTGCAGCTCGAAGACTGAAGCTGGACACACCAGGAGTAAAAGATAAATCTTCAGTTACTTTTTTATTAAAAATACTCTGAGAGATAAATAAACTATGTCTCTGTAAGTAAAATCCTGCATTGCCATGACTGCAAGACTTCCGATTCAAATCCAAATCCTGTCTTCATTCTGCAAAAGCTAGCTAGCAGGACCTTTTGCACAAGTCTTTCAAATATGATTGATCAAACATCACCTCCCTTTTCCAATAAGTCGTATTTGTGAAATAAAATATTTTTCACTGGCACCCAAAAGTTGCCAAAAACAAACAAATAAATAAATAAAATACTAGACTTACCTTGAAACTTTCAAACTTGCTGCAGTCTCTTCTTCTTCTTCTTTCTGATGTGATCGGGCAGCCTTAGTATTTTACTTGCCCAGTGCCGCCCTCGAAAGACTCTTTTTCTAATGTTTAGAAAAATATAATCTACTTAAATTAAATAATCTACCTCAATTGTCCAATTAATTAGTTAACATTGGCTTTGCACATAAAATATTGAATTTTAGTGTAAAAACGGAGTATATAGACTTTTGATCTGACTCATTTTAGTTTCTTTTTAAATTAAAATAATGATTATGTATATATATATATATATATATATATATATATATATATATATATATATATATATATATATATATACACACATATATATATAATGCTAGCTAAGAGTAAGCTAAGAGTACCTGAAGCATGGCTGTTTCTGTTGAAAGCATGCAGTCAGACATTACATCCCTTGAAAAATGACTGACAGGCTGATAACACTCAGCATCTTTCTTTCTAAAACCATAAATCTTGAAACTTGTCCGTAAAATGAAGCTATGATTGCAGCTGTGATAGAAATGCAAAGTGTTCCTTCCTCCTTTCCCTGTTTAAATGGCGAGAAGGGAGATGAATTCAGGGAGGGGTCCGGCTCTTTCATGTCTACAACCTCCAAGAAAACCCGACGAAGAAGCAGAGCTGCTGAAATCTGCCGGTAAAAATGTCCCATCTGAGCCTCAGAGTCGCTTTTACGGACCTTTACGACACATTAACACGCTTCACATGCAGAAAACACGATATCACGGGGGTAAAACAAAATAGGTCGCTTTTCTCTGTTTTTAAAATGGGATTTACCTCTGTTTGCATGTGTGACTCCCTCTCATCCTCACATCCCTCCATCTGCGCGGATGAAGAGCAGGGCAGCATTTTCAGGAATAAAATAACCCAACAATGGTCCTTCTAAACGCTGGATAATCTCATTAAAAAGAAATAACTCTACACAGAGCTGTTAGCCTGGCAGCACATGTCTGAATTTGGCGTGAAACACATGGGATGGAGAGTAGCTCGGTGCGCTGCTGCCGGAATACCGGCGGACAGGATCCTCCTCCTCCGCTTTCACTGTCAGCATCATCTGCCTCCCTCCTCCTGAACCCCTTCACCCTCCTCTTCCTCGTGGTCAAGCCATGTGCGCATGTGTGTGCAGCTTATTTTTTAACAGTATGAAGCTTTACAGCCTTTCCCTGCAGGTCCAATACCAGTCTGTAGACGAACTAATTAAACTATTGTGTACAAATGTCTGCATGTTAAACCTTTGGGGAGCCGTGGTGCGTTCACGTACTGATGACGCCCATAGACCGTATGAGAAAGAAATGTATATTTTTTATATACAGTCTATGATCACTGCCACAAAAACACAAAAAACTGCCTTTTGTTTATTGAAGCAACATAAACCCTTTTTATTTAGCATGTTTTAATGACTCGTTTATTCTTAACTACAATATAGTTTCTTGCTGTATTATAGGCTACTATATTTAAAGTTTTATTTTCAGTTTCTGATAAATGTCTAACCATCTTAATAGATCTCTATGATTCATTTATATCATAACTTGTTAAAATAATTACAAATACTGGTTGATAGATTAATCAACCTTTCAAATTGTTTTTCTTTTTCTGTGGCTGCGTGACTGAAAACAACTGTCCTACAGCGACATCTACAGGCACTATCCAGCACATGCAGGATATATATATATATTTTTTTTTTTTACCAATTCTGCACCTCTAGTCATCATTATGTGGCAACATTTAACAAAGCCTGAACCGTGATAGTTCAGTTTTCTTGCTTTCTTCGGAAATAGTTTGCGCAGTTATAGTTGAGACGATATTGTTGTGTGATAACTTGGATTAGCCTACTGCCTAATAATATGTCATGTCTTATCTGAACAGTAACAGATAATCCTGTTATTTTAGAGTAATAATGAATATATTTATGAAAACTAAACAACAATTATTCAAAATTTTGAGACATTAAAAAAAATCCTCTGCTTGATCCAGATGTCTTATAACGTGGAATTATCTGTGTTTCACCTTTTACATGAGCATAGGGAGAATATTAGTTCAGACACACACAAACACACACACACAATATCTCTCTCTCTCTCATCTAAAAGACAACAAATGTAAAGATGATTAAAAAGAGAAATTCTTGATTTCTCTAACAAATAGCTGTAATTACGATTAAAATTATTTCAATTTCTCCGTTACTTACCACGAACAGCACATGAAAATTAGCTGCTATACTAACTCTGTGGAACATTTGTAGATGGTTATAACTGTGCATTTATCTCTTAACTAATACAACTTAAAATAAATCATGAAAACTAAAAAGAGAAAAATATAAAATATATTTTACTGATAATAATATAAGTAGTATATATTGTATTATTATAAATATAATATAAAATATATATTTAAATAATATATATTTTTAGGACTTTTTCTTTTTTTTTTTTTAAAGTTAAATAAATCTAAAATTAATGCCTCTAGTTGCTATGGCAACATGGTAAAACACTGGAGTAGCCTGGTCGCCTGGTAACATGGAACATTAAAGTGTGCTTTACTACATCACTGATAATGTCATGTTCTATGTCACAGTTGCTATGATATGCCATCCATCTGATGAAAGAATTCATTTTGCGAAAGACCTTTGCTAAAGACAGAAGTGTCAAAGATCACTTTCGTGTATTCAGACAAAACTGAGATAGTGCTTTATAATTTGTTTTTAATATTTTATTTACTTTGTGATTAAATCAACATGCCTTTTTGCATTGTAGGATGCTTTGTGGAAGCTGTTCTTCCAAAGACTGTAAGAAAACTATTCAGCTCCTGTTTTCAAGGACAAGAAGAGAACATTTATGAAAGTAATGTTTACACTGATGGATGGAACGATAGATCGCAACAACAAGATTATCCCAGTTACTGGAATAATACACCAGTAACAGATGGTGTGACTGGTGTAACAGATAATATTGTAGAACAGGAGAGACAGATCAATGAACATGAAGAAACTGTAGCAATTGCAGGAGACGCTTCTTTCCAAGATTCTCCTGATGACACAAATGAAACCTCTGGCAAACTAGACAGCCTTTTGGAAATGGCCAACCTGGCAGTTTTTACTGGTGAAGAGAAGAGGCAAGACGTCGATCATTACTTAACCTTTGAAACAGCTACTGATCCTTCTGACAGCAGTGATATTTATGGGAGTCCTGGGACGCCACCCAGTCAAGACATTTCTTGGGAAGTCGATTCAGGTGATGAAGTTCCTAATACATGTAACAACAGTTTGATGAACTCCTTTCTGCAGGGTGTTCTGCGTGCTACAAGTATAATGGATAGCATAGCTGTAAACATTTGGAACGCTTTATCTCCAACACCTGCATTGAAATGGATCTTTGTAAAACTCAGATCGCTCATCAGTCACAATATATTAAAATCACATCTTCAGCACTTTTGTACATATCTGCATGAGATGGGAAGGTATTTTAAAGTTGATGTGTCTCGGGTGCTTAGAGTACCTGAACTAAGAGAAATGTTTGAAAATATGATCATTTACATAAATGAAAAGGTCACAAACACCATGACAGATGGAGCAAAACATGAATGAACATTAGGATGTCATTCTAGAAAACAACACATATTTATTGTTGTACAATAACAATAAATAAACTAAAGTTTCAAAAGAACATTCAGCAAAGGAGCTCAAAGTCAATACAACAAAAAAGACAACACAACAGCAAATAACACACCAATTCCAGTTACATGAAAATGTAGACAGGAAGGAAAGAAAACAGAAAGGAAAAAATGTTCAAGAAAACATTTACACCAAAAAGACATGTTACTCTCCACATACACTCACACCCTTTTAGTCTATTGTTGCCCAGTAGACTACATATTAAAAAAAAACATCTACAAAAGAACAACAGAAAAAAACAAAAATCCAATCCCCCACATTTATGTGAAAATGGAGACTGTATGAAAAAAAGCATACCTCCAAACATAAAGGATTGGGGATCTGACAGTGTCTCGGGTCCTTATAGTACCTTAACTAAGGCAATAATTTGAAAATGTGATCATTTACAAAAAGGTCACAAACACCTTGACAGATGAAGGAGCGAGACATGAATGAACATTAGAATGTCATTCTAGAAAACAACACATTTATTGTTGTACAACAACGATAAATGAACTAAAAGTTTCAAAAGCACATTCCGCAAAGGAGCTCAAAGTCAATACAACAAAAAAGACAACAGGACAACAAACAAAACACCAGTTCCCAGTTACATGAAAATGTAGACGGGTCGAAAAGGAATCGGAAATAAAAAATGAAAAAAAAACCACAAAAACCTATCGACCTAATAAAGACAATACTACACACACAAACACACATACACAGTCCATTGTTGCCCAATGGACTAAATTGCACAAAAATTTTAAAAGGATATTCAAAAAATATCTAAAGCAAAAAAGAAACAGAACAACAGAAAGAAAAACAAAAATACAACCCCCCACATGTATGTAAATATGGAGACTAGGAAAATGAAATGGACAGTTCTTAAACAAGTTGAGCTAAAACAAGAACACACACACACCTGTTTTGTAATTGGGAGGGGTTGAAGCTTTTACAGTGCTTGCGATACATGAACAAGTTTGTGAAAGCAGTACAGGGGAGGGATGAGGCACACAATGAAGAATCAACAAGACATTTCAACAACTTCAAAAAAGCCAAAATTGATCAGGAAGCACATGTTTGTGTATGACCAGTTTACCCATGATGACCAGTGTAATCATGGGTAATGAGAAGAGACCACAGTGACTCATGTTCCAACATATTTGCAGCCAAATTTGAACTCCCCTGCAGGGCGTTATCCTAAAAATAAAGCCTGTTTATTATTTACTTTAAATCCAAACAGTAAGGCTGTAACGATTTGTCGACAATGAAAATTCACTGATGCAAAATTTAATTGTTGACGCGTTGCGGTTTAAACGCTCGTAATGGCTTTGCTACTAAAACGCTGCTGCTGCGTCAGGCAACTTACCGCCATTTACCAACCACAGCTTTTCAAACAGTATAAGAACTCTACACAGCCATCATATATACATAGACACCTCATTGAGCGCTGGAGAGTGAATTAGCGTCGTCGCCTCCAACAACGTGTATATATTACATACAAACACTTCTACATATTTGGTTGATAAATAATGTTATTACAGTAAATAATCTATTAAATACTCCTATGAGGTGTTTACGGAAAAATATGATTTTGAAGCTTGAACAAAAAGAGTTTTACATGGTAGCCTAATTACCTACCCCAAGGAGGTCATGTTTTTACCGGCTGTATTGGTTTATTGTTAGTGTTCAAGAAAACTTAAAGTTATGGACTGATTTTCTTGAAATTTTCAGGAGTTGTTGGAAATGTGAAAATGAAAAACTAATTTTGGTGGTGAACTTCTTAAAGGCCTTGGCTGAAGTTTGCGCTTTCCGAGTGTTTTTCTGTGTAACTTTTGAATTGCACAGTTTTGATGCGATATTTTTAGACTTTTTAAAACTGTATTTCTATATTAATAAGTTAATAAATGTAAATCAAAGAAAGAGTCAACTGTAGTCAAGAGAAAGCCAGCAACTATCCCCGTATTTTGTTCAGCATACGGTTGCAATAACTGGCGAAATAATGAAAGCAGATTGTGTGGAATTACATTTTACAAGATGGAATAATAATTTATTTGATGAGATAAAATTAGAAATATAAATCCAAATGCATCAATAAACAATCAAACATGTTAGTATCAAACTAATTTATATATTTATTTAAATTGCAGGTACCTTCTGTCTTAGATAAATTGCAACATAAAAAACACACACACTACATATCAGAGGCCCCTAACTCATTAGGACATTTGCCACACACACATGGGGGGGCGGGCAGCTTCATTGGCACCCATCAAAATTTCTTCAGAAATTTTCTAGTTTATATATTTATTTAAATTGCAGGTACCTTCTGTCTTAGTTAAATTGCATCATAAAAAACATTTTAGAATAAAAGCACATTGTTTTTTAATGTTTTACAGTGATCTGTATCATAACAATATTTCGGCCCTCAAACCAAACTGAGAAAAATTAGGTAGAAATTCATTAAATTATTGTTGTGATTGGTCTTACACCTTACCAATAAATGCATTGGAGGCACAAGGGAGACCGATCCAAGATGCCGGTGCGATAAGACGTCAGCGAGTATAGTCAGCGCAATACTATGCTGCGTCTATGTATATATGATGTCGATGGAACTCTAAACACTAAGCAAATGACACAAAGCACCACAGGAAGTTGAGCTGCATCAACCGGGAGCACAAATGGTGTGTGTGACAGAAATAATCGTGACTAATCAGAAAAATTCTTTACAGATTTGTCGACTATTAAAATAATCGTTAGTTGCAGCCCTGCCGAATTGTGAACCTCACTAATAAAGGCTGAGAGTATTATATTTACAATTTGTTGCCAAGTCAAACCAAATTAAAACTTTAATACTCTCTGAACGACTAATTTAGTTATTAACATGCATGACGCTGGGTTTGTGACTAAATGTTGTTTCTGTAATGACCTTTAATAAAGTAAACTTTTCTTACACTTATCTCACAATGTTGCTGCCCTAGCAACATTAACAGAAAAATGAATTTGACATGGCTGCCAGTATGTAGGAGGAGACTGGATGTTGAAATCATAAGTTAAATAAGAACTTGACATTGTTTTATACTTGCTAATAATCATAATCAGCTTTATTTCTCATTGAGCCAGCGTCCTGGAACAATGAAATAGGAAACAACACTTTTTCATTTTTCTTGATTACAATTAGGAAAAAAAAAACACAGTAGCCCGATCATCATTCTGCTGCTATAATGCCCAAGAAGACAAGTAAAAAGATCAATAAAAACAATATATTCTATCCATCTATCCATCTTCTTCCGGAGTCGGTCGTGGGGGAAGGAGCCAAAGCAGGGAAGCCCAGACATCCCTCTCCCCAGCCACATTTGCCAACTCTGCGGGGGGGATCCCGAGGCATTCCCAGGCCAGCCGAGAGATATAATCCCTCAAGCGTGTCTTGGGCCTTCCCCGGGATCGCCTCCCAGAGGGACGTGCCTGGAACACCTCACCAGGGAGGTCCAGGAGGCATCCTGACCAGATGCCCGAGCCACCTCAACTGGTTTCTCTCGATGCGGAGGAGCAGCGGCTCTACTCTGAGCCCCTCCCGGATGACAGAGCTCCTCACTCTATCTCTAAGGGAGAGCCCGGCCACCCTGCGGAGGAAACTCATTTCAGCCGCCTGTATACAAGATCTCGTTCTTTCGGTCACAACCCACACCATAGGTGAGGGTAGGAACAAAGATCGACTGGTAAATCGAGAGCTTCGCCTCGATTGTCCATAACGAAGATGGTGTTCGTTATGGACAATCCATGACAAGTACAGAAGTCCAGTAACGAAACACCATTTGGGTTCAGAGGAGGGGGACAGGTCTCACTGTCATTGCCCACGTGGGCATTGAAGTCTCCCAGCAGAACAATGGAGTCCGCAAAAGGAGCACCCTCCAGCACTCCTTCCAAGGACTCCAGAAAGGGTGGGTACTCTGAACTGCTGTTTGGTGCATAAGCACAGACAACAGTCAGAACCCATCCCCCCACCCGAAGGCGGAGGGACACTACCCTTTCATTCACCAAGGTAAACTCCAATGTGCAGGCACCAAGCCGGGGGCTGATGAGAATGCCCACACCTGCTTGGCACCTCTCACCATGAGCAACTCCAGAGTGGAAGACGGTCCAGCCCTCGCAAGGGTACTGATTCCAGAGCCCAAGCCATGCGCCAAGGTGAGTTCAACTATATCTAGCTGGAACCGCTTAACCCCGCACACAAGCTCAGGCTCCTTCCCCACCAGAGAGGTGACATTCCACATCCCTAGAGCCAGCTTCTGCAGCCAGGGATCGAACCGCCAGGGTCCCCGCCCCTTGCTGCCACCCAGCTCACATTGCACCCGACCCCTACGGCTCCTCCCTCAGGTGGTGAGCCCACGGAAGGTGGGGCCCATGTAACCCTTTCAGGCTGAGCCCAACCAGGCCCCATGGGCAAAGGCCTGGCCTCCAGACGCTTTCTCCTGTGCCCCACCTTCAGGCCTGGCTCCAGAGGGGGACTCTGGTTACCCGTGTCCAGGCAAAGGAACATTTATGCCCATGGTTGTATTCATCATAGGGGTCAAAAATGTAAACGACAATATAAATGACAAAAATTCTAAAATGGATTCTTTTTGTTTATTAAAAAAAAATAAATTTTTTTAAACAATAAATCAATTTTAAATTTGTGAAGCAAAAAAAAAATCCCGATTTTCGATTCGATTTTCCCACCCCTACTGCCTGGCCACACCCAGCATCTGTGCAGAGCGCAATCATCCCTGACAGTTGATGTAGGCCGCTGTCACTTCGTTGTCTGTGTGGATCAGCACAGTGGGGCAAAATGCTGGACCGCCTTCCACACTTTGAAAAGTTCCAGCACGTTTAGCCTGAGAGGGATGCATCTGTGAAAACTGAAACGTCAGACATCACTCTGCTCAGAGGTACCCCTTTGGATAATGCATAAGGATCTTGCCAGTGAGCCAGGTCGGATACACATTTGAAGAATGTGCGTGGGGCAAGGAAATAATCAAATGGTGGACAGTTGTAATGGTATTGTTTCCCTTGAAATGAGAAGTGCAGGAATTCCCTGTGTTTCTGAAGGATTGAAATGTGAAAATAGGGATAACCAGTCGCCTCTGCGGACACATTCCAACACCTGTCTGATCGTCAGCACGTGAAACGATCTCGTGGTGATGTATTTGTTGAACAGCAACAAATCGGAGATGGGCCTCATTCCACCTAACTTCTTGGGAACTAGGAAGTAGCGGGAGTAGAAACCCCAATTTCCCCTCCGTGCGGAACTCTGGACATGACGTCCTTCAGCAGAAGCTCCTGCATCTCTGACTTAAGGCCAACCTGCTGTCCGTGGGATGACAGCACTGTTTCCAGAACTCTGTTGAACTGCGGGGGGTAGATGCTAATTGCAGCGTGTACCCCATGCTGATCAGTCTATCCAGCCATCTGTCCAGAGAACACAGCCACCGCCTTTCCAAGTGACGCTGTCAGAGTGGGCGTGTTTGTGTTGTTAGCACTGATGTTGCCATAGCAGTGAGCCAGGACAGAGCCCCTACCGCCGTCGCTGGGGCTGGCGTGTCCTCCGGAGCAACCAATGGGGGGCTCGGACTGAAAGGGCTGGGTACTAGTCTACCGAGAGGGTTTTATGTATGAACTCACAGTCAGACTGTGGGGGATGGATGTAGAGTGGCTGTGGCAGAAACGGCTGTTCTAGCATGAGGACGTACATCAGGAAGCATGCTCATGAGGGGAGGGTGTTGATGTTTTATCTCCAAAACATCCCCCATATCACGTTTGTCCCCCCCAAGCAGTCATTGATTCTTGGAAATTGCTCGAAGTCCCCCCCCCCCCCCCCTCTTTTCACAACGTCAGCAACATGGCAACGATTTAGTGTGCGAAGTGTGTTCATCATTTCACACTACATTTTTGGGCAATTTTAGGGCAGCATCCGGGTACTCTCATTGCAGAGTTTGTTGCTTAAATGTCAGTGTAAACGCACTAAGCAATGAAACATAGTGCGCAAAAGTAGCATTAATTCGCTGATTGAAACACAGCATCTGTTTTTATATTATTCACACAGTTATACTCATGAAAATGGGATGGTTATTTCTGCATCCCTGGTACCGGGAGGATTATTGGAAGGGGAATCATTGTTAGGGGTATTGTTACTTCGTCCTTGCAATATTTACCCCCGCAGGAAGTTATGTTTTCACCGGAGTTTGTCTGCTTATTTGTCTGTTAGAAACATTATTCAAAAAGTTATGGACGGATTTTGATTAAATTTTCAGGTTATGTTGGGGGTGTCACAAGGAACAAATGAATAACATTTTGTGGGATCCAGAACAGATATTGGATTCTGGATCACTTTGAAGTCATGTTGGGTGATAGTCACAATGTGCTTGGCGGAGATCTGCGCTCTAGTTTTTACTGTTTTATTATGAAATGTTAAACTTCTGTATTTTTTTTTTTGTTTGTTTTTTTTTATTTTTTTGCATTGTTCTGTCTTTAATACATGTTTGTGTGTCTTGTTAGTTCAGGGACTCCAGGTGGAAATTAGTTCTGAGAGCTGTAATCTGGTACTAGGCATATTTTCTTTTGTGATTAATGCTGATGTACATTGTCCCTGTAAAGAAAAAGAAAAAAAAGTTTATAGTTTAGGAGCCTTATTTAATTCAGTTATTGAACATATTGGACTTCTTTTGTTATGCAAAGACAAGATTTGTCTTTGTTATGATCTAAATGAATTCATGTCAAATTTTACAGATGTGCAGATTTGGTGTAGTTATTGATCACAAATGAAACTAAGAATAGAAATTAAACCAAAATAGTAGTGTTGCACAGATACTGATACTAGCATCGGGAGGAGTCCGGATACTGCATTCAAACGCTGGTATCGGTATCGACGAGTACAAAAACGCACAGATACCATTTGCCGATACTACTATTGAATTTAGAACAGGGTTCGTTTGACTTCTCTTGCCTGACGCTCGCTGCTGTGAGATCACGTGTTTAGTTTTTAACTTACCATTGGTCCAGAACGGACATTTTTTGCCAATAGCGTGGCAGTTTTTTCATGTTCAGGAAAAAAAAAAAAAAAAAAGAGTGACACAAGGTAGAAGATGTCAGCGATTTGGAAGTATTTCAGTATCGAAACTCCAGTGAGTACAACAGCTACGTGCAACATATGTGGTCTTAAAGTTGCTAGAGGTGGAAGTAAAACTGCCAGTTTCAATAGCTCGAACTTGATTAAACATTTGCGAACGAAGCATGCAAACGAACACTAAGGGTTTGAGGCGGCGGCAACTGCGAGTAAGAAAAAGAGGGACGAGAAACTGCAACAACAAACCCTGGTCAGCTCACTTGAGAGGAGGGACCAGTGGGACTAGAACAGGGGTGGCCAACTAGTCAGAGACCAAGAGCCACTTTTTTTTCTGTGTTACTGCAAAGAGCCACATCATACACATGGGTACACATGAACATCATCTTTTAATCATGTATGCACACATACAGACCTCTGCTCAGCCAGATCTAATGAAAATAACCACACCAACATGATAATATCCAACATACCCTTTTAGCAGAGTATGAAAATGTGTTAAATCTCCCTTTTGAATATGCGCCTCGATCAGCTTTAGCAAACACACTTTGCACCAGGTCAGGCAGCATTTTTTACTTACCCTGCAGGGTCAGGTTCAGTCTGTCCAAGTGACACAGCATGTCGACTGAAAATGCCAGATCCATAATCCACTCGAGGTCTGAGAGATCGGGATAGTCCTTGTCCTTTGATCATACATTCATTTGACACAGACTATGCAAATATTGCCAACTGAGGCTTGTCTTGTATGTCGCAACTCTCATCCAATGCCACACTAAAATACTCACATGCTTGACGGTCAGAGTGCAACTGTGATTCAACAGCTGTATTAATATCCGATATTCTGCGTTTAACACTGGCGGGACAGTTGCACGTCTGATACGCTCCGTTTTAGTTTGTCGTCTCCAGGAGCCAAGATTTCAAAGGCTTCGAGGCATTTTTTTAATGAAGTCCCCTTCGTTGTATGGCTTTTTAGCCCGTGCTATGTTCCAAGCCAGCTGATATGATGCAAGCGTTACGGTCTCTGAAAAACTGGAAAAACTGCACTTGCTTTTCTGCCTGGCTTTTCAAAGCGACCAACTTGTTCTTGCGAAGTTCAGTCCCTTTTGGAAATTCCTGTTCGATGTTAGGGTGGAGTGAGCTGAAGTGACGCTCAAGATTTGAAGCTTTGAAATGCGCTAATGCTGCGTGACATATAAGGCAGATCGGCTTGCCATTACGTTGAACAAAAAAATATAAACTCTCCCACTCTGGCAAAAACGTCCTGTGTAATTCTTCATATTTTTGTTTGGCTGTGCTTTTTTCCCTGCCATTTCAAGAGGTAACTTGACGGAAATTGTTTACAACACAAATGATGTCACACCAAAGATTCTCTCGTCGCTTGTTTGACGTCACTCAAACAGGCTTGCATGATCAGTGTGCCATCTAGCTGTAGGGGGAGTGAATGACAGCGCCAGCCAAGCATTTTTCACGCATGTCACGTGACAGCTCCTGAAGAGCCGCATGAAACTAGTTAAAGAGGCATGAGGCTCGCGAGCCGCGGGTTGGTCAGGCCAGGACTAGAAGAATACAGCAGCCAGAAAGATGTCTGAGAAAATTACTGAAATGATACACACACACACACACACGTATATTATATGTATGTATATATATATATATATATATATATATATATATATATATATATATATATATATATATATATTATATATACATATTTGTGTAAATATTTATTTCATTAGATACTGTGTAATACTTCGTGTTTTTAATTTTTTTTTTTTTAGTATTAACCCCTGAAGAGGCAATTGAAAGGTATAAAGATGTCCTAAAGGCTGTGAAAGAGGGGAAAGGGACGAAGGAGGCTGCCTACAAAAAGATCGGCGTAGACATAAAAACAGTTGCCGACACTGCCGCAACTGCCGAGTTGCAAGTTGTGGATGAGCAAGCCTTTCAGGATCTCCGGGCTACCATGGGGAAAAAATGAGACTTTGGCCTCTTTCAGTTTTCGTTGCAAAGCCAAAATAGAAAGTCTTGGGCTCAATGAAAAGGTGGACGTAATGAAAGAAGAGGGAAATCAGCTGAAAATATACTCTCAGAAAAAACAGAGAAGTTGTGTTAAGTTTGATATGTTTGGTTATATTTCAGTATATGTTATATTCTCCAGGAGTTTTATTCTTTTGAATTGTGGGAATTATGTTATTTAGTGTTTTTAAAAAAGAGAGTTGTGCATTGTTACAATTACAGTTATAGTACAATTAATTTTTTATTGATGAAAAATGTTTCTATGCGTTCATCTTTGTTCGTTTGGGCAAACAAAAAATATAAAAACCTGGTAGTGTGATGCAATCATAAATTTCTTAGCCTATTAATTATGAAAGTAGAATTGTATTTAATTAGGTGATTAAGTAATCATATAACATGGTCAGTGAAAAATCAACTAGCATACTACACAGATGTAGTTTGTCAAGTTCAGTCCATTATACCACTGCGTTACAGCCATCACCACAGCTGTGTGTCATGATGTTCTAGACTCCACGTTGTGTATTGAAACTGTTTGATGCAGTCTTAGATTGGTCTCCCATGCGTCCAATGCATTTATTTGTAATGTGTAGGACCAATCATAACGATAATTTCACAAATTTTTACCTGATTTTTCTCAAAGTTTGGTTTGTTACAAAGGGATAATGATGTATGTCACTGTAAAACATTAAAAACGACGCGCTTTTATGCTAAAATATTTTCAGAATGCTATTTAACTAAGACAGAAGGTATCTGCAATATAAATAAATGTATAAATGACTTTGATACTAACATGTTTAATGGTTTATTGATGCATTTGGATTTATCGATCTATTTTTTATCTTGTCAAATAAATTATTCCACCTTGTAAAATGTAATTCCACACAATCTGCTTTCAATATTTTGCCAGTTATTGCAACCTTATGCTGAATGAAATACGGGGATAGTTGCTCGCTTTCTCTTGACTGCGGTTGACTCCCTTTGATTTACATTTATCAACTTATTAATATAGAGAGTTTTACAAAGTTTGAAAAAAAAGTATTGTGTCAAAACTGTGCAATTCAAAAGTTACCCAGAAAAACATTTGGAAAGCGGAAACCTCCGCCAAGGCCTTTAAAAAGTTCCTGGATCCAAGCGGTGATCCGGATCACCACCAAAATTAGTTCTTCCTTTTCACGTTTCCAACAACTCCTGAAAATTTCAAGAAAATCAGTCCATAACTTTTTAAGTTATCTTGAACACTAACAGAAAACCAATACAGCCAGTAAAAACATGACCTCCTTGGGGGAGGTAATTAGGCTACCATGTAAAACTCTTTTTGTGAAGCTTCAGAATCATATTTTTCCATAAACACCTCATAGGAGTGAAATTTATCATTTGCATTTAGTAGATTATTCACTGTGTTAACATGATTTATCAACCAAATATGTAGAAGTGTTTGCATTTAATTTACACGTTGTTGGAGGCGACCACGCTGATTCACTCTCCTGTAGTGAATTACTGTGAGGATCCGGAAATTCAGCCACACACAAGGAGCTGTAAACAAATAACCAGTTTATTGGCGAATGAGCACGAGCAGAGGATCAATCCAGGTGACTGGGCCGCTGTAGAAACCAGGCTCCAGATGGATGGCAGGGGGTAAACGGAATGGCAAATACTCATCCAGGGCAAAGACAAGGCTCAGAGATCCAAAGACAAAGCAAGGGTCTGTGACCAGAAGATCCAAGAAAGTAGAGGTGTCCGTCGTTGGCAAGGCAAGGTGGGTAATCCTGGGACGTGAAGCTGTATGTCGGCAACTGGAGACAAGCCGTAGAACACTAGAACACAACTAGACATGAGTCTGATGATAATCTGGCAGAGGGGAAGAGATTGGAGGGAGTTTTAAGTAGGTAGTGAGAAATGAAAACCAGGTGAACTGAATGAAACGGCAGAGGCAATTAGGAAGCCACAGGTGGATAGAGTTTCCACTGATGAGTGCCAGCCGATCAAGGAAGGCAAAACATGACACTCTCCAGCGCTCAATGAGGTGTCTATGTATATATGACGTCTGTGTAGAGTTCTTATACTGTTTGAAAAGCTGTGGTTGGTAAATGGCGGTAAGTTGCCTGACGCAGCGTTTTATTAGCAAAGCCATTAGGGGCGTTTAAACCGCGACACGTCAACAATTAAATTTTGCGTCAATGAATTTTCACTGTCGACAAATCGTTGCAGCCTTACTGTTTGGATTTAAAGTAAATAATAAACAGGCTTTATTTTTAGGATAAGTCCCTGCAGGGGAGTTCAAATTTGGCTGCAAATATGTTGAAACATGAGTCACTGTGGTCTCTTCTCATTACCCATGATTACACTGGTCATCATGGGTAAACTGGTCATACACAAACATGTGCTTCCTGATCAATTTTGGCTTTTTTGAAGTTGTTGAAATGTCTTGTTGATTCTTCATTGTGTGCCTCATCCCTGCCCTGTAGTGCTTTCACAAACTTGTTGTTGCAAGTTTGTGAAAGGAAAGTAAAAAAAAAAAAGAGGAAAAAAAAAAGGGGAAAAAAAAAAAAGAGAACGCGTGGCGCGTTCCAATGGGGGCGTGGTCAGTGCCGTGACGTAACATTCTTCTTTTGTGACATCACAAAGCCAAAGGTCTTTGATGTAACTTCTAAATCTGGGTGTTTTGACAGGAAAGCTCACATTTCTCCAGAAACACAAACGAGTCTACAGTAGTTTTATTTCCAAGTTTTAATTGTTGAGAGAAAACATGGCCGAACCTTTGAACACAGAACCCAAGAAGCAATTATGGGCAAAGCTCAAGACCACTGTTGTCAAGGCGGAACAAGATCTCCTTTGGGAGATGAAGCCTTCTGTCCCCAACGTGGAACCAGAGACAGACATAAAGCAGGAAACGGCTTCGCTGAAAGCTTTAAAAGCTAAAGAAGCTGCAGAACAAGATGCTCTTAGAAAGGTTTACTTCAACCTGGTCATGTATGCCGCTGAGAAACTCCAATGGAAGTCGCTTGAAGAATTGGATCAAGACTACATGACACAATCCCAGGAAATCTGGGAAGAACTGAAAGATGGTGAGTATGACCTGTCCCCGGGACGGCTGGACAACATACACATGAAGATTTTTAAGGATATCATCAGACAGTATGACATCAATGAAATGCGGAACCTCCTCACCACAAAAAACCGCTATTCCATAGAAATTGTTGCTTTATCTATCAAAAACATCCTGGAGCGATCTTGGAAAACCATCATCAAGAATTTTTTCTCATCCATCAAGGAGGCCTTCTATGGGGACGCAGTGGACCAAAGTTTGGTGAACCTTCAGCAGAAAGGGATTGGTCTGGAGAATAAGGTTTTAGAGAAAAATAAGCAAACGTATAAAAGTGTGGTGGACAATATTATTAAAGAGCTGATCAGCCAAATACTCGCACAAGGAATGAACAAACCGAACATAAAGACTCTTACGTTCTCCTACATGCGCATCATGGGGAAGGTCTGGAATGAGATGAAGGACCTCGAGTTTGACATTTCCAAGGAAAAGCTGAATGAGATTCATAAACACATTTTTAAGGATATCTGTAGTAGCTTTTCTAGCCTCAGACAAGTGGAGAAATTTCTGATTTTAGATGAAAGTATGGATCCATTGATCATCGCTTCTGTCAAGAAAATTCTTCTGAGTTCTGAAATCAAACTGAGAAACAAAAATGTCGAAACAATCATCCCTGAAAACACCAAGCTAAAGACGGATTTATTGGCAGCTCTGACACACACGGACGGACTTAAGCCGGAAGACGGTCGCCAAATCGCCGTAGACTTTGTCCTCAGAAAAGTGCTCAATCATGCCATCAATGAGATGGAAATCGCACCATTTCCCGAAAGGCTTCAAGAGATCCACGCCCGTCTTTTTCCTAAGATTTGGGCCCAGGTGAAGGATTGCAACTTCAACACCTCTCCGGAAAAGCTGGAGAAAATTCACGACGAAATTTTTCAGATGTTTTGTACAGAAAGTGGAGCCGTAAAAGAACATGCTCTGTTTTTCTTGGAAGTAAATTTCAGTTTAGTCGACGACATTATGGTCTCTGCCTTCAAAACTGCCCTGCTGAATCCCCTGAAGTCGCCCGGACTCATGAAAAGGCTGCACTTGTATGTAAGCAAAAAAAGATGGTATAAAACTCTGGAGGAGAAACTGAGTGAACTAGAGGTTGAAAAGATAAAGATAGAAGTTAAACCGAAAAAACCGCGGGAAGCCTCCGAAGAAATGGCAAGAAAAGCTCTTAAGCATCTGTTTAGACTCGCAGACATAAGCGCATATTGTAGAGTACCTAAGGAACGACGGAGAGAACTTTGCAATTCCATGCTCCCGATCATCTGGGACATCATAAAAGGAGGGGATTTTTACATCGACCCTCAATACTTGGAAAAGCTTATTCTATTGATTTACGTGCACTTTTGCCAGAGCTATGTCATCAGACTGACTCCGGCCATATACATCATGAGCTCAAACAACCTACTGGACAAGATCAAGTTCATCAGTAGTTTCAAGAATTGTTTTCTGAAACTGCCACCAGGTCAGCCTCTTTCCAAAATTTATTTTCAACTGTAGAAAAACAGCAATCATTAGCTGTTTAGGTCAAGAACTTGTCAGTAATTTTGCTTTAAATGTTAAATCTAAATTTTTGTGACACAGTAAAGCCAATTAAACAAACATTACAGTTCACATTTAAATGTGCAAGTTAGCCTTGCAGCTAATTAACATTTTGTCACCACAACATACACATAACAAGGTACAAAGCTAACCTTTAGCAAAGCTAAATACCAAACAACACACAATGCTCTCTACCAACTTGCGCAAAAGTATGAATCCAAAATTTTAACTGCCTGACATTGACTCCCGTGTATAGATATGCCCACCCCAAGTATCAGCAAAATTCGAACCAGTCAAATATTGTATTGGTTACAAAAGTTAAAGTCCATTTTTAAAATGGAAAATTGAAAATACTTAACGTATCCTAGAGTGATAAATTAACCCCTGCTAATCACGCTTCACTGGTTTCCAATTGCTCTGCTTCTGGCTTACAAAACAATAAGTCAAACGGCTCCTGTCTACTTTCATACAGGGCTACACTCCATCTCTACAGTTTTGCTCCCCCAGTGAAAGAGACCTAGCATTACCTGGCAAACTCTGTCCAATCTGCAGAGTCCTTATCTACATTTAAGAGCAAGCTACAGACATAGCTGTTCAAGGAACATTTCAGTACTTAGTTACTAACTAGAGTTACTAACTACAGGTGCTAGTTACAAAATACTAACTAGAGGTGCTAACACAAACCCACTAGCTAGAAATACTCACCAGAAAGCAATAACTACAGACATTAACTTAAAAGTGCAAACCAGAGCATGCTAACTATAAGTGCTACTGACAAACCACTAACTAGAGGTGTTAACCCAAAAGCGCTAGCTAAAAATACTAGCCAGAATGTATTAACAGACACTGACTTTAAAAGTGCATACCAGAGCGTGGTAACTTCAGTTACTAGTCACAAAGCACTAACTAGTGATACTAACCTAAAAGCGCTAGCTCGAAATTCATGCCAGAATGTAATAACTACAGACATCAACCATGCAAACCAGAGCATGGTAATTACAAGTGCAAGTCACAAAACGCTACCTAGAGGTGCTAACACAAAAGGGCTAGCTAGACATGCTAGCTACAAAGCAATAACTACAGACACTAATTTAAAAGCTCAAACCAGAGTGTGGTAACTTCAGTTGCTAGTCACAAAGCACTAACTAGTGGTACTAACCCCAAAGTGCAAGCTAGAAATGCTAGCCAGAATGTAAAAACTACAGATATCAACTAAAAAGCACAAACCAGAACGTGTGAACTACAAGTGCTGGTCACAAAGCACTAACTAGAGAACCTAACCCAAAAGTCTAGGTTGAAATGGTAGCCAGAAAGGAATAACTACAGACATAAACTCAATTGTGTAAACCAGAGCATGCTTAGTACAATTGCTAGTCAGAAAGCACGAACTAGAGGTGCTAAATCAAAAGCACAAACTACAAGTGCTAGTCACAAAGCACTAACTAGAGGTGCTAACCCAAAAGTGCTAGCTAGATATGGTAGCAAGAAAGCAATAACTGAAGACATTAACTCAAAAGTGCAAACCAGAGCGTGCTAACTACAAGTGCGAGTCAGAAAGCACTAATTAGAAGTGCTAACCCAAAAGCAACTAGCTAGAAATGTTAGCTAGAAAACACTCACTACAAGTTCTACTAAGAAAACATTAACTAGTGATGCTTATAGAAAGAGCTAGCTTGATGTACCAGCTAGAAAGAGCCAACTTGAAATGCTAGTCAGAAAGCTCTAACCCAAATGCGCTAGCTTAAAGCGCTAGCCAGAAACCACTGGCTGTTTGAACAGAGTAAAAGGTAGCTGGACAGCCAATTACATAGCAAGAAACGCAAGCGCAGAGCCAATGAAAGTAGTTTAAAGTGTTTATAAGGCAGGATGGTAGTTGGCTGTCTCTCTCTACCCCTGGCCCAACAACACGTCAGACCACCGGGTCAGTCCCTCTGTCCTTCAGCAGAACCACAACAGTTCTGATGGATCCAAAGTTATATTATTTTAGTCTTCTGTTGTGTCTTTTTGGAGATTTTTTTAAATAAATGTATGTTAATTTTGAGCCAGTTTCTGGAGATTTTACTGTTACTATCGCTTTGCGTTTATTCCGCGATCTTATTATTATTTTTAAACTTCTCCCGTATCTCCTCCTAGGGATTTGCCAGCACCCCCAAAAAAATTACATCAAAATGTGCGTCTCGATTGGGAATAGTGTGCTATGACTTTTGCTCTACAAAAGTCTTATGGTTTTTAGGTAATTCGCAAAAAACTGCGAATTTTTGTCCCATAGGAATGAATGGGATTTGACTGGCAGGAGCAGTAAAAAATCTCAAACCCCAGCCTACTTTGGAGTTTGACGCTATCGCGAGTTACGTTTTATGAAAAATCAGAAAAATGGCCAAAATCCCTCTCCACTCTAGCCGCACTCTAAAAAATTTATTTCTGAAATCCCCTGAAATGGCGAAGTGTCCTAGGGCAAGACACTGAACCCCAAACTGCCCCCCGATGTGCCTATCGGGGTATGAGTGTGTTGTATGAGTGTGTGTGTGCATGGGTGAATGTGACAAGTAGTGTAAAGCGCTTTGAGTGGTCTGCATGACTAGAAAAGCGCTATAGAAGTACAAGTCCATTTACCATTTACCATTCTGATCTCTGTGTCAGTTTGAGTGAGATGGCAGTTACAAAGTGTCCCGTTGCCATGACGACGTTAACGAGCAGGAAGCCGGTTTGTGTGGACGACTGGAATCACTCACACACATGCCCATATACAGTAATATACAATGGTTCAGAGGAACAGGATGAAGTTGTTGATCTATTCACACTGTTTATTGGTTTTTAATTGCTATCACTCAATAACTGCTTTACATATAGTGAGTATCAGTAGATGCACGCTGACGCGCGCCTTTTCTCTTTCTTCTCCCCAACACACACACACACACACTACATATCAGAGGCCCCTAACTCATTAGGACATTTGCCACACACACATGGGGGGGCGGGCAGCTTCATTGGCACCCATCAAAATTTCTTCAGAAATTTTCTAGTTTATATATTTATTTAAATTGCAGGTACCTTCTGTCTTAGTTAAATTGCATCATAAAAAACATTTTAGAATAAAAGCACATTGTTTTTTAATGTTTTACAGTGATCTGTATCATAACAATATCTCGGCCCTCAAACCAAACTGAGAAAAATTAGGTAGAAATTCATTAAATTATTGTTGTGATTGGTCTTACACCTTACCAATAAATGCATTGGAGGCACAAGGGAGACCGATCCAAGATGCCGGTGCGATAAGACGTCAGTGAGTATAGTCAGCGCAATACTATGCTGCGTCTATGTATATATGATGTCGATGGAACTCTAAACACTAAGCAAATGACACAAAGCACCACAGGAAGTTGAGCTGCGTCAACCGGGAGCACAAATGGTGTGTGTGACAGAAATAATCGTGACTAATCAGAAAAATTCTTTACAGATTCATCGACTATTAAAATAATCGTTAGTTGCAGCCCTGCCGAATTGTGAACCTCACTAATAAAGGCTGAGAGTATTATATTTACAATTTGTTGCCAAGTCAAACCAAATTAAAACTTTAATACTCTCTGAACGACTAAGTTAGTTATTAACATGCATGACGCTGGGTTTGTGACTAAATGCTGTTTCTGTAATGACCTTTAATAAAGTAAACTTTTCTTACACTTATCTCACAATGTTGCACAATGAAAAACAACACTTTTTCATTTTTCTTGATTACAATTAGGAAAAAAAAACACACACAGTAGCCCGATCATCATTCTGCTGCTATAATGCCCAAGAAGACAATTAAAAAGATAAATAAAAACAATATATTCTATCCATCTATCCATCTTCTTCCGCTTATACGGAGTCGGTCGTGGGGGAAGGAGCCAAAGCAGGGAAGCCCAGACATCCCTCCCCACAGCCACATTTGCCAACTCTGTGGGGGGGGATCCCGAGGCATTCCCAGGCCAGCTGAGAGATATAATCCCTCAAGCGTGTCTTGGGCTTTCCCCGGGATCGCCTCCCAGAGGGACGTGCCTGGAACACCTCACCAGGGAGGCGTCCCGGAGACATCCTGACCAGATGCCCGAGCCACCTCAACTGGTTTCTCTCGATGCAGAGAAGCAGCGGCTCCACTCTGAGCCCCTCCCGGATGACTGAGCTCCTCACTCTATCTCTAAGGGAGAGCCCGGCCACCCTGCGGAGGAAACTCGTTTTAGCCGCCTGTATACAAGATCTCGTTCTTTCGGTCACAACCCACACCATAGGTGAGGGTAGGAACATAGATCGACTGGTAAATCGAGAGCTTCGCCTCGATTGTCCATAACGAAGATGGTGTTCGTTATGGACAATCCATGACAAGTACAGAAGTCCAGTAACGAAACACCATTTGGGTTCAGAGGAGGGGGACAGGTCTCACTGTCATTGCCCACGTGGGCATTGAAGTCTCCCAGCAGAACAATGGAGTCCGCAGAAGGAGCACCCTCCAGCACTCCTTCCAAGAACTCCAGAAAGGGTGGGTACTCTGAACTGCTGTTTGGTGCATAAGCACAGACAACAGTCAGAACCCATCCCCCCACCCGAAGGCGGAGGGACACTACCCTTTCATTCACCAAGGGAAACTCCAATGTGCAGGCACCAAGCCGGGGGCTGATGAGAATGCCCACACCTGCTTGGCACCTCTCACCATGAGCAACTCCAGAGTGGAAGACGGTCCAGCCCCTCGCAAGGGTACTGATTCCAGAGCCCAAGCCATGCGCCAAGGTGAGTTCAACTATATCTAGCTGGAACCGCTTAACCCCGCACACAAGCTCAGGCTCCTTCCCCACCAGAAGTGACATTCCACGTCCCTAGAGCCAGCTTCTGCAGCCAGGGATCAAACCGCCAGGGTCCCCGCCCCTTGCTGCCACCCAACTCACATTGCACCCGACCCCTACGGCTCCTCCCTCAGGTGGTGAGCCCACGGAAGGTGGGGCCCATGTAACCCTTTCAGGCTGAGCCCAACCAGGCCCCATGGGCAAAGGCCTGGCCTCCAGACGCTTTCTCCTGTGCCCCACCTTCAGGCCTGGCTCCAGAGGGGGGCTCTGGTTACCCGTGTCCAGGCAAAGGAACATTTATGCCCATGGTTGTATTCATCATAGGGGTCAAAAATGTAAACGACAATATAAATGACAAAAATTCTAAAATGGATTCTTTTTGTTTATTAAAAAAAAAAAAGATTTTTTTAAACAATAAATCAATTTTAAATTTGTGAAGCAAAAAAAAAAAATCCCGATTTTCGATTCGATTTTCCCACCCCTACTGCCTGGCCACACCCAGCATCTGTGCAGAGCGCAATCATCCCTGATGGTTGATGTAGGCCGCTGTCACTTCATTGTCTGTGTGGATCAGCACAGTGGGGCAAAATGCTGGACCGCCTTCCACACTTTGAAAAGTGAGATTGACATGTCCCACCCCAGCCTGAGAGGGATGCATCTGTGAAAACTGAAACGTCAGACATCACTCTGCTCAGAGGTACCCCTTTGGATAATGCATAAGGATCTTGCCAGTGAGCCAGGTCGGATACACATTTGAAGAATGTGCGTGGGGCAAGGAAATAATCAAATGGTGGACAGTTGTAATGGTATTGTTTCCCTTGAAATGAGAAGTGCAGGAATTCCCTGTGTTTCTGAAGGATTGAAATGTGAAAATAGGGATAACCAGTCGCCTCTGCGGACACATTCCAACACCTGTCTGATCGTCAGCACGTGAAACGATCTCGTGGTGATGTATTTGTTGAACAGCAACAAATCGGAGATGGGCCTCATTCCACCTAACTTCTTGGGAACTAGGAAGTAGCGGGAGTAGAAACCCCAATTTCCCCTCCGTGCGGAACTCTGGACATGACGTCCTTCAGCAGAAGCTCCTGCATCTCTGACTTAAGGCCAACCTGCTGTCCGTGGGATGACAGCACTGTTTCCAGAACTCTGTTGAACTGCGGGGGGTAGATGCTAATTGCAGCGTGTACCCCATGCTGATCAGTCTATCCAGCCATCTGTCCAGAGAACACAGCCACCGCCTTTCCAAGTGACGCTGTCAGAGTGGGCGTGTTTGTGTTGTTAGCACTGATGTTGCCATAGCAGTGAGCCAGGACAGAGCCCCTACCGCCGTCGCTGGGGCTGGCGTGTCCTCCGGAGCAACCAATGGGGGGCTCGGACTGAAAGGGCTGGGTATTAGTCTACCGAGAGGGTTTTATGTATGAACTCACAGCCAGACTGTGGGGGATGGATGTAAAGTGGCTGTGGCAGAAACGGCTGTTCTAGCATGAGGACGTACATCAGGAAGCATGCTCATAAGGGGGAGGGTGTTGATGTTTTATCTCCAAAACATCCCCCATATCACGTTTGTCCCCCCCAAGCAGTCATTGATTCTTGGAAATTGCTCGAAGTCCCCCCCCCCCTCTTTTCACAACGTCAGCAACATGGCAACGATTTAGTGTGCGAAGTGTGTTCATCATTTCACACTACATTTTTGGGCAATTTTAGGGCAGCATCCGGGTACTCTCATTGCAGAGTTTGTTGCTTAAATGTCAGTGTAAACGCACTAAGCAATGAAACATAGTGCGCGAAGTAGCATTAATTCGCTGATTGAAACACAGCATCTGTTTTTATATTATTCACACAGCTATACCCATGAAAATGGGATGGTTATTTCTGCATCCCTGGTACCGGGAGGATTATTGGAAGGGGAATCATTGTTAGGGGTATTGTTACTTCGTCCTTGCAATATTTACCCCCGCAGGAGGTTATGTTTTCACCGGAGTTTGTCTGCTTATTTGTCTGTTAGAAACATTATTCAAAAAGTTATGGACGGATTTTGATTAAATTTTCAGGTTATGTTGGGGGTGTCACAAGGAACAAATGAATAACATTTTGTGGGATCCAGAACAGATATTGGATTCTGGATCACTTTGAAGTCATGTTGGGTGATAGTCACAATGTGCTTGGCGGAGATCTGCGCTCTAGTTTTTACTGTTTTATTATGAAATGTTAAACTTCTGTATTTTTTTTTTTTGTTTGTTTTTTTTTATTTTTTTGCATTGTTCTGTCTTTAATACATGTTTGTGTGTCTTGTTAGTTCAGGGACTCCAGGTGGAAATTAGTTCTGAGAGCTGTAATCTGGTACTAGGCATATTTTCTTTTGTGATTAATGCTGATGTACATTGTCCCTGTAAAGAAAAAGAAAAAAAAGTTTATAGTTTAGGAGCCTTATTTAATTCAGTTATTGAACATATTGGACTTCTTTTGTTATGCAAAGACAAGATTTGTCTTTGTTATGATCTAAATGAATTCATGTCAAATTTTACAGATGTGCAGATTTGGTGTAGTTATTGATCACAAATGAAACTAAGAATAGAAATTAAACCAAAATAGTAGTGTTGCACAGATACTGATACTAGCATCGGGAGGAGTCCGGATACTGCATTCAAACGCTGGTATCGGTATCGACGAGTACAAAAACGCACAGATACCATTTGCCGATACTACTATTGAATTTAGAACAGGGTTCGTTTGACTTCTCTTGCCTGACGCTCGCTGCTGTGAGATCACGTGTTTAGTTTTTAACTTACCATTGGTCCAGAACGGACATTTTTTGCCAATAGCGTGGCAGTTTTTTCATGTTCAGGAAAAAAAAAAAAAAAAAAAGAGTGACACAAGGTAGAAGATGTCAGCGATTTGGAAGTATTTCAGTATCGAAACTCCAGTGAGTACAACAGCTACGTGCAACATATGTGGTCTTAAAGTTGCTAGAGGTGGAAGTAAAACTGCCAGTTTCAATAGCTCGAACTTGATTAAACATTTGCGAACGAAGCATGCAAACGAACACTAAGGGTTTGAGGCGGCGGCAACTGCGAGTAAGAAAAAGAGGGACGAGAAACTGCAACAACAAACCCTGGTCAGCTCACTTGAGAGGAGGGACCAGTGGGACTAGAACAGGGGTGGCCAACTAGTCAGAGACCAAGAGCCACTTTTTTTTCTGTGTTACTGCAAAGAGCCACATCATACACATGGGTACACATGAACATCATCTTTTAATCATGTATGCACACATACAGACCTCTGCTCAGCCAGATCTAATGAAAATAACCACACCAACATGATAATATCCAACATACCCTTTTAGCAGAGTATGAAAATGTGTTAAATCTCCCTTTTGAATATGCGCCTCGATCAGCTTTAGCAAACACACTTTGCACCAGGTCAGGCAGCATTTTTTACTTACCCTGCAGGGTCAGGTTCAGTCTGTCCAAGTGACACAGCATGTCGACTGAAAATGCCAGATCCATAATCCACTCGAGGTCTGAGAGATCGGGATAGTCCTTGTCCTTTGATCATACATTCATTTGACACAGACTATGCAAATATTGCCAACTGAGGCTTGTCTTGTATGTCGCAACTCTCATCCAATGCCACACTAAAATACTCACATGCTTGACGGTCAGAGTGCAACTGTGATTCAACAGCTGTATTAATATCCGATATTCTGCGTTTAACACTGGCGGGACAGTTGCACGTCTGATACGCTCCGTTTTAGTTTGTCGTCTCCAGGAGCCAAGATTTCAAAGGCTTCGAGGCATTTTTTTAATGAAGTCCCCTTCGTTGTATGGCTTTTTAGCCCGTGCTATGTTCCAAGCCAGCTGATATGATGCAAGCGTTACGGTCTCTGAAAAACTGGAAAAACTGCACTTGCTTTTCTGCCTGGCTTTTCAAAGCGACCAACTTGTTCTTGCGAAGTTCAGTCCCTTTTGGAAATTCCTGTTCGATGTTAGGGTGGAGTGAGCTGAAGTGACGCTCAAGATTTGAAGCTTTGAAATGCGCTAATGCTGCGTGACATATAAGGCAGATCGGCTTGCCATTACGTTGAACAAAAAAATATAAACTCTCCCACTCTGGCAAAAACGTCCTGTGTAATTCTTCATATTTTTGTTTGGCTGTGCTTTTTTCCCTGCCATTTCAAGAGGTAACTTGACGGAAATTGTTTACAACACAAATGATGTCACACCAAAGATTCTCTCGTCGCTTGTTTGACGTCACTCAAACAGGCTTGCATGATCAGTGTGCCATCTAGCTGTAGGGGGAGTGAATGACAGCGCCAGCCAAGCATTTTTCACGCATGTCACGTGACAGCTCCTGAAGAGCCGCATGAAACTAGTTAAAGAGGCATGAGGCTCGCGAGCCGCGGGTTGGTCAGGCCAGGACTAGAAGAATACAGCAGCCAGAAAGATGTCTGAGAAAATTACTGAAATGATACACACACACACACACACGTATATTATATGTATGTATATATATATATATATATATATATATATATATATATATATATATATATATATATATATATTATATATACATATTTGTGTAAATATTTATTTCATTAGATACTGTGTAATACTTCGTGTTTTTAATTTTTTTTTTTTTAGTATTAACCCCTGAAGAGGCAATTGAAAGGTATAAAGATGTCCTAAAGGCTGTGAAAGAGGGGAAAGGGACGAAGGAGGCTGCCTACAAAAAGATCGGCGTAGACATAAAAACAGTTGCCGACACTGCCGCAACTGCCGAGTTGCAAGTTGTGGATGAGCAAGCCTTTCAGGATCTCCGGGCTACCATGGGGAAAAAATGAGACTTTGGCCTCTTTCAGTTTTCGTTGCAAAGCCAAAATAGAAAGTCTTGGGCTCAATGAAAAGGTGGACGTAATGAAAGAAGAGGGAAATCAGCTGAAAATATACTCTCAGAAAAAACAGAGAAGTTGTGTTAAGTTTGATATGTTTGGTTATATTTCAGTATATGTTATATTCTCCAGGAGTTTTATTCTTTTGAATTGTGGGAATTATGTTATTTAGTGTTTTTAAAAAAGAGAGTTGTGCATTGTTACAATTACAGTTATAGTACAATTAATTTTTTATTGATGAAAAATGTTTCTATGCGTTCATCTTTGTTCGTTTGGGCAAACAAAAAATATAAAAACCTGGTAGTGTGATGCAATCATAAATTTCTTAGCCTATTAATTATGAAAGTAGAATTGTATTTAATTAGGTGATTAAGTAATCATATAACATGGTCAGTGAAAAATCAACTAGCATACTACACAGATGTAGTTTGTCAAGTTCAGTCCATTATACCACTGCGTTACAGCCATCACCACAGCTGTGTGTCATGATGTTCTAGACTCCACGTTGTGTATTGAAACTGTTTGATGCAGTCTTAGATTGGTCTCCCATGCGTCCAATGCATTTATTTGTAATGTGTAGGACCAATCATAACGATAATTTCACAAATTTTTACCTGATTTTTCTCAAAGTTTGGTTTGTTACAAAGGGATAATGATGTATGTCACTGTAAAACATTAAAAACGACGCGCTTTTATGCTAAAATATTTTCAGAATGCTATTTAACTAAGACAGAAGGTATCTGCAATATAAATAAATGTATAAATGACTTTGATACTAACATGTTTAATGGTTTATTGATGCATTTGGATTTATCGATCTATTTTTTATCTTGTCAAATAAATTATTCCACCTTGTAAAATGTAATTCCACACAATCTGCTTTCAATATTTTGCCAGTTATTGCAACCTTATGCTGAATGAAATACGGGGATAGTTGCTCGCTTTCTCTTGACTGCGGTTGACTCCCTTTGATTTACATTTATCAACTTATTAATATAGAGAGTTTTACAAAGTTTGAAAAAAAAGTATTGTGTCAAAACTGTGCAATTCAAAAGTTACCCAGAAAAACATTTGGAAAGCGGAAACCTCCGCCAAGGCCTTTAAAAAGTTCCTGGATCCAAGCGGTGATCCGGATCACCACCAAAATTAGTTCTTCCTTTTCACGTTTCCAACAACTCCTGAAAATTTCAAGAAAATCAGTCCATAACTTTTTAAGTTATCTTGAACACTAACAGAAAACCAATACAGCCGGTAAAAACATGACCTCCTTGGGGGAGGTAATTAGGCTACCATGTAAAACTCTTTTTGTGAAGCTTCAGAATCATATTTTTCCATAAACACCTCATAGGAGTGAAATTTATCATTTGCATTTAGTAGATTATTCACTGTGTTAACATGATTTATCAACCAAATATGTAGAAGTGTTTGCATTTAATTTACACGTTGTTGGAGGCGACCACGCTGATTCACTCTCCTGTAGTGAATTACTGTGAGGATCCGGAAATTCAGCCACACACAAGGAGCTGTAAACAAATAACCAGTTTATTGGCGAATGAGCACGAGCAGAGGATCAATCCAGGTGACTGGGCCGCTGTAGAAACCAGGCTCCAGATGGATGGCAGGGGGTAAACGGAATGGCAAATACTCATCCAGGGCAAAGACAAGGCTCAGAGATCCAAAGACAAAGCAAGGGTCTGTGACCAGAAGATCCAAGAAAGTAGAGGTGTCCGTCGTTGGCAAGGCAAGGTGGGTAATCCTGGGACGTGAAGCTGTATGTCGGCAACTGGAGACAAGCCGTAGAACACTAGAACACAACTAGACATGAGTCTGATGATAATCTGGCAGAGGGGAAGAGATTGGAGGGAGTTTTAAGTAGGTAGTGAGAAATGAAAACCAGGTGAACTGAATGAAACGGCAGAGGCAATTAGGAAGCCACAGGTGGATAGAGTTTCCACTGATGAGTGCCAGCCGATCAAGGAAGGCAAAACATGACACTCTCCAGCGCTCAATGAGGTGTCTATGTATATATGACGTCTGTGTAGAGTTCTTATACTGTTTGAAAAGCTGTGGTTGGTAAATGGCGGTAAGTTGCCTGACGCAGCGTTTTATTAGCAAAGCCATTAGGGGCGTTTAAACCGCGACACGTCAACAATTAAATTTTGCGTCAATGAATTTTCACTGTCGACAAATCGTTGCAGCCTTACTGTTTGGATTTAAAGTAAATAATAAACAGGCTTTATTTTTAGGATAAGTCCCTGCAGGGGAGTTCAAATTTGGCTGCAAATATGTTGAAACATGAGTCACTGTGGTCTCTTCTCATTACCCATGATTACACTGGTCATCATGGGTAAACTGGTCATACACAAACATGTGCTTCCTGATCAATTTTGGCTTTTTTGAAGTTGTTGAAATGTCTTGTTGATTCTTCATTGTGTGCCTCATCCCTGCCCTGTAGTGCTTTCACAAACTTGTTGTTGCAAGTTTGTGAAAGGAAAGTAAAAAAAAAAAAGAGGAAAAAAAAAAGGGGAAAAAAAAAAAGAGAACGCGTGGCGCGTTCCAATGGGGGCGTGGTCAGTGCCGTGACGTAACATTCTTCTTTTGTGACATCACAAAGCCAAAGGTCTTTGATGTAACTTCTAAATCTGGGTGTTTTGACAGGAAAGCTCACATTTCTCCAGAAACACAAACGAGTCTACAGTAGTTTTATTTCCAAGTTTTAATTGTTGAGAGAAAACATGGCCGAACCTTTGAACACAGAACCCAAGAAGCAATTATGGGCAAAGCTCAAGACCACTGTTGTCAAGGCGGAACAAGATCTCCTTTGGGAGATGAAGCCTTCTGTCCCCAACGTGGAACCAGAGACAGACATAAAGCAGGAAACGGCTTCGCTGAAAGCTTTAAAAGCTAAAGAAGCTGCAGAACAAGATGCTCTTAGAAAGGTTTACTTCAACCTGGTCATGTATGCCGCTGAGAAACTCCAATGGAAGTCGCTTGAAGAATTGGATCAAGACTACATGACACAATCCCAGGAAATCTGGGAAGAACTGAAAGATGGTGAGTATGACCTGTCCCCGGGACGGCTGGACAACATACACATGAAGATTTTTAAGGATATCATCAGACAGTATGACATCAATGAAATGCGGAACCTCCTCACCACAAAAAACCGCTATTCCATAGAAATTGTTGCTTTATCTATCAAAAACATCCTGGAGCGATCTTGGAAAACCATCATCAAGAATTTTTTCTCATCCATCAAGGAGGCCTTCTATGGGGACGCAGTGGACCAAAGTTTGGTGAACCTTCAGCAGAAAGGGATTGGTCTGGAGAATAAGGTTTTAGAGAAAAATAAGCAAACGTATAAAAGTGTGGTGGACAATATTATTAAAGAGCTGATCAGCCAAATACTCGCACAAGGAATGAACAAACCGAACATAAAGACTCTTACGTTCTCCTACATGCGCATCATGGGGAAGGTCTGGAATGAGATGAAGGACCTCGAGTTTGACATTTCCAAGGAAAAGCTGAATGAGATTCATAAACACATTTTTAAGGATATCTGTAGTAGCTTTTCTAGCCTCAGACAAGTGGAGAAATTTCTGATTTTAGATGAAAGTATGGATCCATTGATCATCGCTTCTGTCAAGAAAATTCTTCTGAGTTCTGAAATCAAACTGAGAAACAAAAATGTCGAAACAATCATCCCTGAAAACACCAAGCTAAAGACGGATTTATTGGCAGCTCTGACACACACGGACGGACTTAAGCCGGAAGACGGTCGCCAAATCGCCGTAGACTTTGTCCTCAGAAAAGTGCTCAATCATGCCATCAATGAGATGGAAATCGCACCATTTCCCGAAAGGCTTCAAGAGATCCACGCCCGTCTTTTTCCTAAGATTTGGGCCCAGGTGAAGGATTGCAACTTCAACACCTCTCCGGAAAAGCTGGAGAAAATTCACGACGAAATTTTTCAGATGTTTTGTACAGAAAGTGGAGCCGTAAAAGAACATGCTCTGTTTTTCTTGGAAGTAAATTTCAGTTTAGTCGACGACATTATGGTCTCTGCCTTCAAAACTGCCCTGCTGAATCCCCTGAAGTCGCCCGGACTCATGAAAAGGCTGCACTTGTATGTAAGCAAAAAAAGATGGTATAAAACTCTGGAGGAGAAACTGAGTGAACTAGAGGTTGAAAAGATAAAGATAGAAGTTAAACCGAAAAAACCGCGGGAAGCCTCCGAAGAAATGGCAAGAAAAGCTCTTAAGCATCTGTTTAGACTCGCAGACATAAGCGCATATTGTAGAGTACCTAAGGAACGACGGAGAGAACTTTGCAATTCCATGCTCCCGATCATCTGGGACATCATAAAAGGAGGGGATTTTTACATCGACCCTCAATACTTGGAAAAGCTTATTCTATTGATTTACGTGCACTTTTGCCAGAGCTATGTCATCAGACTGACTCCGGCCATATACATCATGAGCTCAAACAACCTACTGGACAAGATCAAGTTCATCAGTAGTTTCAAGAATTGTTTTCTGAAACTGCCACCAGGTCAGCCTCTTTCCAAAATTTATTTTCAACTGTAGAAAAACAGCAATCATTAGCTGTTTAGGTCAAGAACTTGTCAGTAATTTTGCTTTAAATGTTAAATCTAAATTTTTGTGACACAGTAAAGCCAATTAAACAAACATTACAGTTCACATTTAAATGTGCAAGTTAGCCTTGCAGCTAATTAACATTTTGTCACCACAACATACACATAACAAGGTACAAAGCTAACCTTTAGCAAAGCTAAATACCAAACAACACACAATGCTCTCTACCAACTTGCGCAAAAGTATGAATCCAAAATTTTAACTGCCTGACATTGACTCCCGTGTATAGATATGCCCACCCCAAGTATCAGCAAAATTCGAACCAGTCAAATATTGTATTGGTTACAAAAGTTAAAGTCCATTTTTAAAATGGAAAATTGAAAATACTTAACGTATCCTAGAGTGATAAATTAACCCCTGCTAATCACGCTTCACTGGTTTCCAATTGCTCTGCTTCTGGCTTACAAAACAATAAGTCAAACGGCTCCTGTCTACTTTCATACAGGGCTACACTCCATCTCTACAGTTTTGCTCCCCCAGTGAAAGAGACCTAGCATTACCTGGCAAACTCTGTCCAATCTGCAGAGTCCTTATCTACATTTAAGAGCAAGCTACAGACATAGCTGTTCAAGGAACATTTCAGTACTTAGTTACTAACTAGAGTTACTAACTACAGGTGCTAGTTACAAAATACTAACTAGAGGTGCTAACACAAACCCACTAGCTAGAAATACTCACCAGAAAGCAATAACTACAGACATTAACTTAAAAGTGCAAACCAGAGCATGCTAACTATAAGTGCTACTGACAAACCACTAACTAGAGGTGTTAACCCAAAAGCGCTAGCTAAAAATACTAGCCAGAATGTATTAACAGACACTGACTTTAAAAGTGCATACCAGAGCGTGGTAACTTCAGTTACTAGTCACAAAGCACTAACTAGTGATACTAACCTAAAAGCGCTAGCTCGAAATTCATGCCAGAATGTAATAACTACAGACATCAACCATGCAAACCAGAGCATGGTAATTACAAGTGCAAGTCACAAAACGCTACCTAGAGGTGCTAACACAAAAGGGCTAGCTAGACATGCTAGCTACAAAGCAATAACTACAGACACTAATTTAAAAGCTCAAACCAGAGTGTGGTAACTTCAGTTGCTAGTCACAAAGCACTAACTAGTGGTACTAACCCCAAAGTGCAAGCTAGAAATGCTAGCCAGAATGTAAAAACTACAGATATCAACTAAAAAGCACAAACCAGAACGTGTGAACTACAAGTGCTGGTCACAAAGCACTAACTAGAGAACCTAACCCAAAAGTCTAGGTTGAAATGGTAGCCAGAAAGGAATAACTACAGACATAAACTCAATTGTGTAAACCAGAGCATGCTTAGTACAATTGCTAGTCAGAAAGCACGAACTAGAGGTGCTAAATCAAAAGCACAAACTACAAGTGCTAGTCACAAAGCACTAACTAGAGGTGCTAACCCAAAAGTGCTAGCTAGATATGGTAGCAAGAAAGCAATAACTGAAGACATTAACTCAAAAGTGCAAACCAGAGCGTGCTAACTACAAGTGCGAGTCAGAAAGCACTAATTAGAAGTGCTAACCCAAAAGCAACTAGCTAGAAATGTTAGCTAGAAAACACTCACTACAAGTTCTACTAAGAAAACATTAACTAGTGATGCTTATAGAAAGAGCTAGCTTGATGTACCAGCTAGAAAGAGCCAACTTGAAATGCTAGTCAGAAAGCTCTAACCCAAATGCGCTAGCTTAAAGCGCTAGCCAGAAACCACTGGCTGTTTGAACAGAGTAAAAGGTAGCTGGACAGCCAATTACATAGCAAGAAACGCAAGCGCAGAGCCAATGAAAGTAGTTTAAAGTGTTTATAAGGCAGGATGGTAGTTGGCTGTCTCTCTCTACCCCTGGCCCAACAACACGTCAGACCACCGGGTCAGTCCCTCTGTCCTTCAGCAGAACCACAACAGTTCTGATGGATCCAAAGTTATATTATTTTAGTCTTCTGTTGTGTCTTTTTGGAGATTTTTTTAAATAAATGTATGTTAATTTTGAGCCAGTTTCTGGAGATTTTACTGTTACTATCGCTTTGCGTTTATTCCGCGATCTTATTATTATTTTTAAACTTCTCCCGTATCTCCTCCTAGGGATTTGCCAGCACCCCCAAAAAAATTACATCAAAATGTGCGTCTCGATTGGGAATAGTGTGCTATGACTTTTGCTCTACAAAAGTCTTATGGTTTTTAGGTAATTCGCAAAAAACTGCGAATTTTTGTCCCATAGGAATGAATGGGATTTGACTGGCAGGAGCAGTAAAAAATCTCAAACCCCAGCCTACTTTGGAGTTTGACGCTATCGCGAGTTACGTTTTATGAAAAATCAGAAAAATGGCCAAAATCCCTCTCCACTCTAGCCGCACTCTAAAAAATTTATTTCTGAAATCCCCTGAAATGGCGAAGTGTCCTAGGGCAAGACACTGAACCCCAAACTGCCCCCCGATGTGCCTATCGGGGTATGAGTGTGTTGTATGAGTGTGTGTGTGCATGGGTGAATGTGACAAGTAGTGTAAAGCGCTTTGAGTGGTCTGCATGACTAGAAAAGCGCTATAGAAGTACAAGTCCATTTACCATTTACCATTCTGATCTCTGTGTCAGTTTGAGTGAGATGGCAGTTACAAAGTGTCCCGTTGCCATGACGACGTTAACGAGCAGGAAGCCGGTTTGTGTGGACGACTGGAATCACTCACACACATGCCCATATACAGTAATATACAATGGTTCAGAGGAACAGGATGAAGTTGTTGATCTATTCACACTGTTTATTGGTTTTTAATTGCTATCACTCAATAACTGCTTTACATATAGTGAGTATCAGTAGATGCACGCTGACGCGCGCCTTTTCTCTTTCTTCTCCCCAACACACACACACACACACTACATATCAGAGGCCCCTAACTCATTAGGACATTTGCCACACACACATGGGGGGGCGGGCAGCTTCATTGGCACCCATCAAAATTTCTTCAGAAATTTTCTAGTTTATATATTTATTTAAATTGCAGGTACCTTCTGTCTTAGTTAAATTGCATCATAAAAAACATTTTAGAATAAAAGCACATTGTTTTTTAATGTTTTACAGTGATCTGTATCATAACAATATCTCGGCCCTCAAACCAAACTGAGAAAAATTAGGTAGAAATTCATTAAATTATTGTTGTGATTGGTCTTACACCTTACCAATAAATGCATTGGAGGCACAAGGGAGACCGATCCAAGATGCCGGTGCGATAAGACGTCAGTGAGTATAGTCAGCGCAATACTATGCTGCGTCTATGTATATATGATGTCGATGGAACTCTAAACACTAAGCAAATGACACAAAGCACCACAGGAAGTTGAGCTGCGTCAACCGGGAGCACAAATGGTGTGTGTGACAGAAATAATCGTGACTAATCAGAAAAATTCTTTACAGATTCATCGACTATTAAAATAATCGTTAGTTGCAGCCCTGCCGAATTGTGAACCTCACTAATAAAGGCTGAGAGTATTATATTTACAATTTGTTGCCAAGTCAAACCAAATTAAAACTTTAATACTCTCTGAACGACTAAGTTAGTTATTAACATGCATGACGCTGGGTTTGTGACTAAATGCTGTTTCTGTAATGACCTTTAATAAAGTAAACTTTTCTTACACTTATCTCACAATGTTGCACAATGAAAAACAACACTTTTTCATTTTTCTTGATTACAATTAGGAAAAAAAAACACACACAGTAGCCCGATCATCATTCTGCTGCTATAATGCCCAAGAAGACAATTAAAAAGATAAATAAAAACAATATATTCTATCCATCTATCCATCTTCTTCCGCTTATACGGAGTCGGTCGTGGGGGAAGGAGCCAAAGCAGGGAAGCCCAGACATCCCTCCCCACAGCCACATTTGCCAACTCTGTGGGGGGGGATCCCGAGGCATTCCCAGGCCAGCTGAGAGATATAATCCCTCAAGCGTGTCTTGGGCTTTCCCCGGGATCGCCTCCCAGAGGGACGTGCCTGGAACACCTCACCAGGGAGGCGTCCCGGAGACATCCTGACCAGATGCCCGAGCCACCTCAACTGGTTTCTCTCGATGCAGAGAAGCAGCGGCTCCACTCTGAGCCCCTCCCGGATGACTGAGCTCCTCACTCTATCTCTAAGGGAGAGCCCGGCCACCCTGCGGAGGAAACTCGTTTTAGCCGCCTGTATACAAGATCTCGTTCTTTCGGTCACAACCCACACCATAGGTGAGGGTAGGAACATAGATCGACTGGTAAATCGAGAGCTTCGCCTCGATTGTCCATAACGAAGATGGTGTTCGTTATGGACAATCCATGACAAGTACAGAAGTCCAGTAACGAAACACCATTTGGGTTCAGAGGAGGGGGACAGGTCTCACTGTCATTGCCCACGTGGGCATTGAAGTCTCCCAGCAGAACAATGGAGTCCGCAGAAGGAGCACCCTCCAGCACTCCTTCCAAGAACTCCAGAAAGGGTGGGTACTCTGAACTGCTGTTTGGTGCATAAGCACAGACAACAGTCAGAACCCATCCCCCCACCCGAAGGCGGAGGGACACTACCCTTTCATTCACCAAGGGAAACTCCAATGTGCAGGCACCAAGCCGGGGGCTGATGAGAATGCCCACACCTGCTTGGCACCTCTCACCATGAGCAACTCCAGAGTGGAAGACGGTCCAGCCCCTCGCAAGGGTACTGATTCCAGAGCCCAAGCCATGCGCCAAGGTGAGTTCAACTATATCTAGCTGGAACCGCTTAACCCCGCACACAAGCTCAGGCTCCTTCCCCACCAGAAGTGACATTCCACGTCCCTAGAGCCAGCTTCTGCAGCCAGGGATCAAACCGCCAGGGTCCCCGCCCCTTGCTGCCACCCAACTCACATTGCACCCGACCCCTACGGCTCCTCCCTCAGGTGGTGAGCCCACGGAAGGTGGGGCCCATGTAACCCTTTCAGGCTGAGCCCAACCAGGCCCCATGGGCAAAGGCCTGGCCTCCAGACGCTTTCTCCTGTGCCCCACCTTCAGGCCTGGCTCCAGAGGGGGGCTCTGGTTACCCGTGTCCAGGCAAAGGAACATTTATGCCCATGGTTGTATTCATCATAGGGGTCAAAAATGTAAACGACAATATAAATGACAAAAATTCTAAAATGGATTCTTTTTGTTTATTAAAAAAAAAAAAGATTTTTTTAAACAATAAATCAATTTTAAATTTGTGAAGCAAAAAAAAAAATCCCGATTTTCGATTCGATTTTCCCACCCCTACTGCCTGGCCACACCCAGCATCTGTGCAGAGCGCAATCATCCCTGATGGTTGATGTAGGCCGCTGTCACTTCATTGTCTGTGTGGATCAGCACAGTGGGGCAAAATGCTGGACCGCCTTCCACACTTTGAAAAGTGAGATTGACATGTCCCACCCCAGCCTGAGAGGGATGCATCTGTGAAAACTGAAACGTCAGACATCACTCTGCTCAGAGGTACCCCTTTGGATAATGCATAAGGATCTTGCCAGTGAGCCAGGTCGGATACACATTTGAAGAATGTGCGTGGGGCAAGGAAATAATCAAATGGTGGACAGTTGTAATGGTATTGTTTCCCTTGAAATGAGAAGTGCAGGAATTCCCTGTGTTTCTGAAGGATTGAAATGTGAAAATAGGGATAACCAGTCGCCTCTGCGGACACATTCCAACACCTGTCTGATCGTCAGCACGTGAAACGATCTCGTGGTGATGTATTTGTTGAACAGCAACAAATCGGAGATGGGCCTCATTCCACCTAACTTCTTGGGAACTAGGAAGTAGCGGGAGTAGAAACCCCAATTTCCCCTCCGTGCGGAACTCTGGACATGACGTCCTTCAGCAGAAGCTCCTGCATCTCTGACTTAAGGCCAACCTGCTGTCCGTGGGATGACAGCACTGTTTCCAGAACTCTGTTGAACTGCGGGGGGTAGATGCTAATTGCAGCGTGTACCCCATGCTGATCAGTCTATCCAGCCATCTGTCCAGAGAACACAGCCACCGCCTTTCCAAGTGACGCTGTCAGAGTGGGCGTGTTTGTGTTGTTAGCACTGATGTTGCCATAGCAGTGAGCCAGGACAGAGCCCCTACCGCCGTCGCTGGGGCTGGCGTGTCCTCCGGAGCAACCAATGGGGGGCTCGGACTGAAAGGGCTGGGTATTAGTCTACCGAGAGGGTTTTATGTATGAACTCACAGCCAGACTGTGGGGGATGGATGTAAAGTGGCTGTGGCAGAAACGGCTGTTCTAGCATGAGGACGTACATCAGGAAGCATGCTCATAAGGGGGAGGGTGTTGATGTTTTATCTCCAAAACATCCCCCATATCACGTTTGTCCCCCCCAAGCAGTCATTGATTCTTGGAAATTGCTCGAAGTCCCCCCCCCCCTCTTTTCACAACGTCAGCAACATGGCAACGATTTAGTGTGCGAAGTGTGTTCATCATTTCACACTACATTTTTGGGCAATTTTAGGGCAGCATCCGGGTACTCTCATTGCAGAGTTTGTTGCTTAAATGTCAGTGTAAACGCACTAAGCAATGAAACATAGTGTGCGAAGTAGCATTAATTCGCTGATTGAAACACAGCATCTGTTTTTATATTATTCACACAGCTATACCCATGAAAATGGGATGGTTATTTCTGCATCCCTGGTACCGGGAGGATTATTGGAAGGGGAATCATTGTTAGGGGTATTGTTACTTCGTCCTTGCAATATTTACCCCCGCAGGAGGTTATGTTTTCACCGGAGTTTGTCTGCTTATTTGTCTGTTAGAAACATTATTCAAAAAGTTATGGACGGATTTTGATTAAATTTTCAGGTTATGTTGGGGGTGTCACAAGGAACAAATGAATAACATTTTGTGGGATCCAGAACAGATATTGGATTCTGGATCACTTTGAAGTCATGTTGGGTGATAGTCACAATGTGCTTGGCGGAGATCTGCGCTCTAGTTTTTACTGTTTTATTATGAAATGTTAAACTTCTGTATTTTTTTTTTTTGTTTGTTTTTTTTTATTTTTTTGCATTGTTCTGTCTTTAATACATGTTTGTGTGTCTTGTTAGTTCAGGGACTCCAGGTGGAAATTAGTTCTGAGAGCTGTAATCTGGTACTAGGCATATTTTCTTTTGTGATTAATGCTGATGTACATTGTCCCTGTAAAGAAAAAGAAAAAAAAGTTTATAGTTTAGGAGCCTTATTTAATTCAGTTATTGAACATATTGGACTTCTTTTGTTATGCAAAGACAAGATTTGTCTTTGTTATGATCTAAATGAATTCATGTCAAATTTTACAGATGTGCAGATTTGGTGTAGTTATTGATCACAAATGAAACTAAGAATAGAAATTAAACCAAAATAGTAGTGTTGCACAGATACTGATACTAGCATCGGGAGGAGTCCGGATACTGCATTCAAACGCTGGTATCGGTATCGACGAGTACAAAAACGCACAGATACCATTTGCCGATACTACTATTGAATTTAGAACAGGGTTCGTTTGACTTCTCTTGCCTGACGCTCGCTGCTGTGAGATCACGTGTTTAGTTTTTAACTTACCATTGGTCCAGAACGGACATTTTTTGCCAATAGCGTGGCAGTTTTTTCATGTTCAGGAAAAAAAAAAAAAAAAAAGAGTGACACAAGGTAGAAGATGTCAGCGATTTGGAAGTATTTCAGTATCGAAACTCCAGTGAGTACAACAGCTACGTGCAACATATGTGGTCTTAAAGTTGCTAGAGGTGGAAGTAAAACTGCCAGTTTCAATAGCTCGAACTTGATTAAACATTTGCGAACGAAGCATGCAAACGAACACTAAGGGTTTGAGGCGGCGGCAACTGCGAGTAAGAAAAAGAGGGACGAGAAACTGCAACAACAAACCCTGGTCAGCTCACTTGAGAGGAGGGACCAGTGGGACTAGAACAGGGGTGGCCAACTAGTCAGAGACCAAGAGCCACTTTTTTTTCTGTGTTACTGCAAAGAGCCACATCATACACATGGGTACACATGAACATCATCTTTTAATCATGTATGCACACATACAGACCTCTGCTCAGCCAGATCTAATGAAAATAACCACACCAACATGATAATATCCAACATACCCTTTTAGCAGAGTATGAAAATGTGTTAAATCTCCCTTTTGAATATGCGCCTCGATCAGCTTTAGCAAACACACTTTGCACCAGGTCAGGCAGCATTTTTTACTTACCCTGCAGGGTCAGGTTCAGTCTGTCCAAGTGACACAGCATGTCGACTGAAAATGCCAGATCCATAATCCACTCGAGGTCTGAGAGATCGGGATAGTCCTTGTCCTTTGATCATACATTCATTTGACACAGACTATGCAAATATTGCCAACTGAGGCTTGTCTTGTATGTCGCAACTCTCATCCAATGCCACACTAAAATACTCACATGCTTGACGGTCAGAGTGCAACTGTGATTCAACAGCTGTATTAATATCCGATATTCTGCGTTTAACACTGGCGGGACAGTTGCACGTCTGATACGCTCCGTTTTAGTTTGTCGTCTCCAGGAGCCAAGATTTCAAAGGCTTCGAGGCATTTTTTTAATGAAGTCCCCTTCGTTGTATGGCTTTTTAGCCCGTGCTATGTTCCAAGCCAGCTGATATGATGCAAGCGTTACGGTCTCTGAAAAACTGGAAAAACTGCACTTGCTTTTCTGCCTGGCTTTTCAAAGCGACCAACTTGTTCTTGCGAAGTTCAGTCCCTTTTGGAAATTCCTGTTCGATGTTAGGGTGGAGTGAGCTGAAGTGACGCTCAAGATTTGAAGCTTTGAAATGCGCTAATGCTGCGTGACATATAAGGCAGATCGGCTTGCCATTACGTTGAACAAAAAAATATAAACTCTCCCACTCTGGCAAAAACGTCCTGTGTAATTCTTCATATTTTTGTTTGGCTGTGCTTTTTTCCCTGCCATTTCAAGAGGTAACTTGACGGAAATTGTTTACAACACAAATGATGTCACACCAAAGATTCTCTCGTCGCTTGTTTGACGTCACTCAAACAGGCTTGCATGATCAGTGTGCCATCTAGCTGTAGGGGGAGTGAATGACAGCGCCAGCCAAGCATTTTTCACGCATGTCACGTGACAGCTCCTGAAGAGCCGCATGAAACTAGTTAAAGAGGCATGAGGCTCGCGAGCCGCGGGTTGGTCAGGCCAGGACTAGAAGAATACAGCAGCCAGAAAGATGTCTGAGAAAATTACTGAAATGATACACACACACACACACACGTATATTATATGTATGTATATATATATATATATATATATATATATATATATATATATATATATATATATATATTATATATACATATTTGTGTAAATATTTATTTCATTAGATACTGTGTAATACTTCGTGTTTTTAATTTTTTTTTTTTTTTTTTTTTTTTTTAGTATTAACCCCTGAAGAGGCAATTGAAAGGTATAAAGATGTCCTAAAGGCTGTGAAAGAGGGGAAAGGGACGAAGGAGGCTGCCTACAAAAAGATCGGCGTAGACATAAAAACAGTTGCCGACACTGCCGCAACTGCCGAGCTGCAAGTTGTGGATGAGCAAGCCTTTCAGGATCTCCGGGCTACCATGGGGAAAAAATGAGACTTTGGCCTCTTTCAGTTTTCGTTGCAAAGCCAAAATAGAAAGTCTTGGGCTCAATGAAAAGGTGGACGTAATGAAAGAAGAGGGAAATCAGCTGAAAATATACTCTCAGAAAAAACAGAGAAGTTGTGTTAAGTTTGATATGTTTGGTTATATTTCAGTATATGTTATATTCTCCAGGAGTTTTATTCTTTTGAATTGTGGGAATTATGTTATTTAGTGTTTTTAAAAAAGAGAGTTGTGCATTGTTACAATTACAGTTATAGTACAATTAATTTTTTATTGATGAAAAATGTTTCTATGCGTTCATCTTTGTTCGTTTGGGCAAACAAAAAATATAAAAACCTGGTAGTGTGATGCAATCATAAATTTCTTAGCCTATTAATTATGAAAGTAGAATTGTATTTAATTAGGTGATTAAGTAATCATATAACATGGTCAGTGAAAAATCAACTAGCATACTACACAGATGTAGTTTGTCAAGTTCAGTCCATTATACCACTGCGTTACAGCCATCACCACAGCTGTGTGTCATGATGTTCTAGACTCCACGTTGTGTATTGAAACTGTTTGATGCAGTCTTAGATTGGTCTCCCATGCGTCCAATGCATTTATTTGTAATGTGTAGGACCAATCATAACGATAATTTCACAAATTTTTACCTGATTTTTCTCAAAGTTTGGTTTGTTACAAAGGGATAATGATGTATGTCACTGTAAAACATTAAAAACGACGCGCTTTTATGCTAAAATATTTTCAGAATGCTATTTAACTAAGACAGAAGGTATCTGCAATATAAATAAATGTATAAATGACTTTGATACTAACATGTTTAATGGTTTATTGATGCATTTGGATTTATCGATCTATTTTTTATCTTGTCAAATAAATTATTCCACCTTGTAAAATGTAATTCCACACAATCTGCTTTCAATATTTTGCCAGTTATTGCAACCTTATGCTGAATGAAATACGGGGATAGTTGCTCGCTTTCTCTTGACTGCGGTTGACTCCCTTTGATTTACATTTATCAACTTATTAATATAGAGAGTTTTACAAAGTTTGAAAAAAAAGTATTGTGTCAAAACTGTGCAATTCAAAAGTTACCCAGAAAAACATTTGGAAAGCGGAAACCTCCGCCAAGGCCTTTAAAAAGTTCCTGGATCCAAGCGGTGATCCGGATCACCACCAAAATTAGTTCTTCCTTTTCACGTTTCCAACAACTCCTGAAAATTTCAAGAAAATCAGTCCATAACTTTTTAAGTTATCTTGAACACTAACAGAAAACCAATACAGCCGGTAAAAACATGACCTCCTTGGGGGAGGTAATTAGGCTACCATGTAAAACTCTTTTTGTGAAGCTTCAAAATCATATTTTTCCATAAACACCTCATAGGAGTGAAATTTATCATTTGCATTTAGTAGATTATTCACTGTGTTAACATGATTTATCAACCAAATATGTAGAAGTGTTTGCATTTAATTTACACGTTGTTGGAGGCGACCACGCTGATTCACTCTCCTGTAGTGAATTACTGTGAGGATCCGGAAATTCAGCCACACACAAGGAGCTGTAAACAAATAACCAGTTTATTGGCGAATGAGCACGAGCAGAGGATCAATCCAGGTGACTGGGCCGCTGTAGAAACCAGGCTCCAGATGGATGGCAGGGGGTAAACGGAATGGCAAATACTCATCCAGGGCAAAGAAGACAAGGCTCAGAGATCCAAAGACAAAGCAAGGGTCTGTGACCAGAAGATCCAAGAAAGTAGAGGTGTCCGTCGTTGGCAAGGCAAGGTGGGTAATCCTGGGACGTGAAGCTGTATGTCGGCAACTGGAGACAAGCCGTAGAACACTAGAACACAACTAGACATGAGTCTGATGATAATCTGGCAGAGGGGAAGAGATTGGAGGGAGTTTTAAGTAGGTAGTGAGAAATGAAAACCAGGTGAACTGAATGAAATGGCAGAGGCAATTAGGAAGCCACAGGTGGATAGAGTTTCCACTGATGAGTGCCAGCCGATCAAGGAAGGCAAAACATGACACTCTCCAGCGCTCAATGAGGTGTCTATGTATATATGACGTCTGTGTAGAGTTCTTATACTGTTTGAAAAGCTGTGGTTGGTAAATGGCGGTAAGTTGCCTGACGCAGCGTTTTATTAGCAAAGCCATTAGGGGCGTTTAAACCGCGACACGTCAACAATTAAATTTTGCGTCAATGAATTTTCACTGTCGACAAATCGTTGCAGCCTTACTGTTTGGATTTAAAGTAAATAATAAACAGGCTTTATTTTTAGGATAAGTCCCTGCAGGGGAGTTCAAATTTGGCTGCAAATATGTTGAAACATGAGTCACTGTGGTCTCTTCTCATTACCCATGATTACACTGGTCATCATGGGTAAACTGGTCATACACAAACATGTGCTTCCTGATCAATTTTGGCTTTTTTGAAGTTGTTGAAATGTCTTGTTGATTCTTCATTGTGTGCCTCATCCCTGCCCTGTAGTGCTTTCACAAACTTGTTGTTGCAAGTTTGTGAAAGGAAAGTAAAAAAAAAAAAAGAGGAAAAAAAAAGGGGAAAAAAAAAAAAGAGAACGCGTGGCGCGTTCCAATGGGGGCGTGGTCAGTGCCGTGACGTAACATTCTTCTTTTGTGACATCACAAAGCCAAAGGTCTTTGATGTAACTTCTAAATCTGGGCGTTTTGACAGGAAAGCTCACATTTCTCCAGAAACACAAACGAGTCTACAGTAGTTTTATTTCCAAGTTTTAATTGTTGAGAGAAAACATGGCCGAACCTTTGAACACAGAACCCAAGAAGCAATTATGGGCAAAGCTCAAGACCACTGTTGTCAAGGCGGAACAAGATCTCCTTTGGGAGATGAAGCCTTCTGTCCCCAACGTGGAACCAGAGACAGACATAAAGCAGGAAACGGCTTCGCTGAAAGCTTTAAAAGCTAAAGAAGCTGCAGAACAAGATGCTCTTAGAAAGGTTTACTTCAACCTGGTCATGTATGCCGCTGAGAAACTCCAATGGAAGTCGCTTGAAGAATTGGATCAAGACTACATGACACAATCCCAGGAAATCTGGGAAGAACTGAAAGATGGTGAGTATGACCTGTCCCCGGGACGGCTGGACAACATACACATGAAGATTTTTAAGGATATCATCAGACAGTATGACATCAATGAAATGCGGAACCTCCTCACCACAAAAAACCGCTATTCCATAGAAATTGTTGCTTTATCTATCAAAAACATCCTGGAGCGATCTTGGAAAACCATCATCAAGAATTTTTTCTCATCCATCAAGGAGGCCTTCTATGGGGACGCAGTGGACCAAAGTTTGGTGAACCTTCAGCAGAAAGGGATTGGTCTGGAGAATAAGGTTTTAGAGAAAAATAAGCAAACGTATAAAAGTGTGGTGGACAATATTATTAAAGAGCTGATCAGCCAAATACTCGCACAAGGAATGAACAAACCGAACATAAAGACTCTTACGTTCTCCTACATGCGCATCATGGGGAAGGTCTGGAATGAGATGAAGGACCTCGAGTTTGACATTTCCAAGGAAAAGCTGAATGAGATTCATAAACACATTTTTAAGGATATCTGTAGTAGCTTTTCTAGCCTCAGACAAGTGGAGAAATTTCTGATTTTAGATGAAAGTATGGATCCATTGATCATCGCTTCTGTCAAGAAAATTCTTCTGAGTTCTGAAATCAAACTGAGAAACAAAAATGTCGAAACAATCATCCCTGAAAACACCAAGCTAAAGACGGATTTATTGGCAGCTCTGACACACACGGACGGACTTAAGCCGGAAGACGGTCGCCAAATCGCCGTAGACTTTGTCCTCAGAAAAGTGCTCAATCATGCCATCAATGAGATGGAAATCGCACCATTTCCCGAAAGGCTTCAAGAGATCCACGCCCGTCTTTTTCCTAAGATTTGGGCCCAGGTGAAGGATTGCAACTTCAACACCTCTCCGGAAAAGCTGGAGAAAATTCACGACGAAATTTTTCAGATGTTTTGTACAGAAAGTGGAGCCGTAAAAGAACATGCTCTGTTTTTCTTGGAAGTAAATTTCAGTTTAGTCGACGACATTATGGTCTCTGCCTTCAAAACTGCCCTGCTGAATCCCCTGAAGTCGCCCGGACTCATGAAAAGGCTGCACTTGTATGTAAGCAAAAAAAGATGGTATAAAACTCTGGAGGAGAAACTGAGTGAACTAGAGGTTGAAAAGATAAAGATAGAAGTTAAACCGAAAAAACCGCGGGAAGCCTCCGAAGAAATGGCAAGAAAAGCTCTTAAGCATCTGTTTAGACTCGCAGACATAAGCGCATATTGTAGAGTACCTAAGGAACGACGGAGAGAACTTTGCAATTCCATGCTCCCGATCATCTGGGACATCATAAAAGGAGGGGATTTTTACATCGACCCTCAATACTTGGAAAAGCTTATTCTATTGATTTACGTGCACTTTTGCCAGAGCTATGTCATCAGACTGACTCCGGCCATATACATCATGAGCTCAAACAACCTACTGGACAAGATCAAGTTCATCAGTAGTTTCAAGAATTGTTTTCTGAAACTGCCACCAGGTCAGCCTCTTTCCAAAATTTATTTTCAACTGTAGAAAAACAGCAATCATTAGCTGTTTAGGTCAAGAACTTGTCAGTAATTTTGCTTTAAATGTTAAATCTAAATTTTTGTGACACAGTAAAGCCAATTAAACAAACATTACAGTTCACATTTAAATGTGCAAGTTAGCCTTGCAGCTAATTAACATTTTGTCACCACAACATACACATAACAAGGTACAAAGCTAACCTTTAGCAAAGCTAAATACCAAACAACACACAATGCTCTCTACCAACTTGCGCAAAAGTATGAATCCAAAATTTTAACTGCCTGACATTGACTCCCGTGTATAGATATGCCCACCCCAAGTATCAGCAAAATTCGAACCAGTCAAATATTGTATTGGTTACAAAAGTTAAAGTCCATTTTTAAAATGGAAAATTGAAAATACTTAACGTATCCTAGAGTGATAAATTAACCCCTGCTAATCACGCTTCACTGGTTTCCAATTGCTCTGCTTCTGGCTTACAAAACAATAAGTCAAACGGCTCCTGTCTACTTTCATACAGGGCTACACTCCATCTCTACAGTTTTGCTCCCCCAGTGAAAGAGACCTAGCATTACCTGGCAAACTCTGTCCAATCTGCAGAGTCCTTATCTACATTTAAGAGCAAGCTACAGACATAGCTGTTCAAGGAACATTTCAGTACTTAGTTACTAACTAGAGTTACTAACTACAGGTGCTAGTTACAAAATACTAACTAGAGGTGCTAACACAAACCCACTAGCTAGAAATACTCACCAGAAAGCAATAACTACAGACATTAACTTAAAAGTGCAAACCAGAGCATGCTAACTATAAGTGCTACTGACAAACCACTAACTAGAGGTGTTAACCCAAAAGCGCTAGCTAAAAATACTAGCCAGAATGTATTAACAGACACTGACTTTAAAAGTGCATACCAGAGCGTGGTAACTTCAGTTACTAGTCACAAAGCACTAACTAGTGATACTAACCTAAAAGCGCTAGCTCGAAATTCATGCCAGAATGTAATAACTACAGACATCAACCATGCAAACCAGAGCATGGTAATTACAAGTGCAAGTCACAAAACGCTACCTAGAGGTGCTAACACAAAAGGGCTAGCTAGACATGCTAGCTACAAAGCAATAACTACAGACACTAATTTAAAAGCTCAAACCAGAGTGTGGTAACTTCAGTTGCTAGTCACAAAGCACTAACTAGTGGTACTAACCCCAAAGTGCAAGCTAGAAATGCTAGCCAGAATGTAAAAACTACAGATATCAACTAAAAAGCACAAACCAGAACGTGTGAACTACAAGTGCTGGTCACAAAGCACTAACTAGAGAACCTAACCCAAAAGTCTAGGTTGAAATGGTAGCCAGAAAGGAATAACTACAGACATAAACTCAATTGTGTAAACCAGAGCATGCTTAGTACAATTGCTAGTCAGAAAGCACGAACTAGAGGTGCTAAATCAAAAGCACAAACTACAAGTGCTAGTCACAAAGCACTAACTAGAGGTGCTAACCCAAAAGTGCTAGCTAGATATGGTAGCAAGAAAGCAATAACTGAAGACATTAACTCAAAAGTGCAAACCAGAGCGTGCTAACTACAAGTGCGAGTCAGAAAGCACTAATTAGAAGTGCTAACCCAAAAGCAACTAGCTAGAAATGTTAGCTAGAAAACACTCACTACAAGTTCTACTAAGAAAACATTAACTAGTGATGCTTATAGAAAGAGCTAGCTTGATGTACCAGCTAGAAAGAGCCAACTTGAAATGCTAGTCAGAAAGCTCTAACCCAAATGCGCTAGCTTAAAGCGCTAGCCAGAAACCACTGGCTGTTTGAACAGAGTAAAAGGTAGCTGGACAGCCAATTACATAGCAAGAAACGCAAGCGCAGAGCCAATGAAAGTAGTTTAAAGTGTTTATAAGGCAGGATGGTAGTTGGCTGTCTCTCTCTACCCCTGGCCCAACAACACGTCAGACCACCGGGTCAGTCCCTCTGTCCTTCAGCAGAACCACAACAGTTCTGATGGATCCAAAGTTATATTATTTTAGTCTTCTGTTGTGTCTTTTTGGAGATTTTTTTAAATAAATGTATGTTAATTTTGAGCCAGTTTCTGGAGATTTTACTGTTACTATCGCTTTGCGTTTATTCCGCGATCTTCTTATTATTTTTAAACTTCTCCCGTATCTCCTCCTAGGGATTTGCCAGCACCCCCAAAGAAATTACATCAAAATGTGCGTCTCGATTGGGAATAGTGTGCTATGACTTTTGCTCTACAAAAGTCTTATGGTTTTTAGGTAATTCGCAAAAAACTGCGAATTTTTGTCCCATAGGAATGAATGGGATTTGACTGGCAGGAGCAGTAAAAAATCTCAAACCCCAGCCTACTTTGGAGTTTGACGCTATCGCGAGTTACGTTTTATGAAAAATCAGAAAAATGGCCAAAATCCCTCTCCACTCTAGCCGCACTCTAAAAAATTTATTTCTGAAATCCCCTGAAATGGCGAAGTGTCCTAGGGCAAGACACTGAACCCCAAACTGCCCCCCGATGTGCCTATCGGGGTATGAGTGTGTTGTATGAGTGTGTGTGTGCATGGGTGAATGTGACAAGTAGTGTAAAGCGCTTTGAGTGGTCTGCATGACTAGAAAAGCGCTATAGAAGTACAAGTCCATTTACCATTTACCATTCTGATCTCTGTGTCAGTTTGAGTGAGATGGCAGTTACAAAGTGTCCCGTTGCCATGACGACGTTAACGAGCAGGAAGCCGGTTTGTGTGGACGACTGGAATCACTCACACACATGCCCATATACAGTAATATACAATGGTTCAGAGGAACAGGATGAAGTTGTTGATCTATTCATACTGTTTATTGGTTTTTAATTGCTATCACTCAATAACTGCTTTACATATAGTGAGTATCAGTAGATGCGCGTGTCAGCGCGCCTTTTCTCTTTCTTCTCCCCAACACACACATACACACACTACATATCAGAGGCCCCTAACTCATTAGGACATTTGCCACACACACATGGGGGGCGGGCAGCTTCATTGGCACCCATCAAAATTTCTTCAGAAATTTTCTAGTTTATATATTTATTTAAATTGCAGGTACCTTCTGTCTTAGTTAAATTGCATCATAAAAAACATTTTAGAATAAAAGCACATTGTTTTTTAATGTTTTACAGTGATCTGTATCATAACAATATCTCGGCCCTCAAACCAAACTGAGAAAAATTAGGTAGAAATTCTTTAAATTATTGTTGTGATTGGTCTTACACCTTACCAATAAATGCATTGGAGGCACAAGGGAGACCGATCCAAGATGCCGGTGCGATAAGACGTCAGTGAGTATAGTCAGCGCAATACTATGCTGCGTCTATGTATATATGATGTCGATGGAACTCTAAACACTAAGCAAATGACACAAAGCACCACAGGAAGTTGAGCTGCGTCAACCGGGAGCACAAATGGTGTGTGTGACAGAAATAATCGTGACTAATCAGAAAAATTCTTTACAGATTCATCGACTATTAAAATAATCGTTAGTTGCAGCCCTGCCGAATTGTGAACCTCACTAATAAAGGCTGAGAGTATTATATTTACAATTTGTTGCCAAGTCAAACCAAATTAAAACTTTAATACTCTCTGAACGACTAAGTTAGTTATTAACATGCATGACGCTGGGTTTGTGACTAAATGCTGTTTCTGTAATGACCTTTAATAAAGTAAACTTTTCTTACACTTATCTCACAATGTTGCACAATGAAAAACAACACTTTTTCATTTTTCTTGATTACAATTAGGGAAAAAAAACACACACAGTAGCCCGATCATCATTCTGCTGCTATAATGCCCAAGAAGACAATTAAAAAGATAAATAAAAACAATATATTCTATCCATCTATCCATCTTCTTCCGCTTATACGGAGTCGGTCGTGGGGGAAGGAGCCAAAGCAGGGAAGCCCAGACATCCCTCCCCACAGCCACATTTGCCAACTCTGTGGGGGGGGATCCCGAGGCATTCCCAGGCCAGCTGAGAGATATAATCCCTCAAGCGTGTCTTGGGCTTTCCCCGGGATCGCCTCCCAGAGGGACGTGCCTGGAACACCTCACCAGGGAGGCGTCCCGGAGACATCCTGACCAGATGCCCGAGCCACCTCAACTGGTTTCTCTCGATGCAGAGAAGCAGCGGCTCCACTCTGAGCCCCTCCCGGATGACTGAGCTCCTCACTCTATCTCTAAGGGAGAGCCCGGCCACCCTGCGGAGGAAACTCGTTTTAGCCGCCTGTATACAAGATCTCGTTCTTTCGGTCACAACCCACACCATAGGTGAGGGTAGGAACATAGATCGACTGGTAAATCGAGAGCTTCGCCTCGATTGTCCATAACGAAGATGGTGTTCGTTATGGACAATCCATGACAAGTACAGAAGTCCAGTAACGAAACACCATTTGGGTTCAGAGGAGGGGGACAGGTCTCACTGTCATTGCCCACGTGGGCATTGAAGTCTCCCAGCAGAACAATGGAGTCCGCAGAAGGAGCACCCTCCAGCACTCCTTCCAAGAACTCCAGAAAGGGTGGGTACTCTGAACTGCTGTTTGGTGCATAAGCACAGACAACAGTCAGAACCCATCCCCCCACCCGAAGGCGGAGGGACACTACCCTTTCATTCACCAAGGGAAACTCCAATGTGCAGGCACCAAGCCGGGGGCTGATGAGAATGCCCACACCTGCTTGGCACCTCTCACCATGAGCAACTCCAGAGTGGAAGACGGTCCAGCCCCTCGCAAGGGTACTGATTCCAGAGCCCAAGCCATGCGCCAAGGTGAGTTCAACTATATCTAGCTGGAACCGCTTAACCCCGCACACAAGCTCAGGCTCCTTCCCCACCAGAAGTGACATTCCACGTCCCTAGAGCCAGCTTCTGCAGCCAGGGATCAAACCGCCAGGGTCCCCGCCCCTTGCTGCCACCCAACTCACATTGCACTCGACCCCTACGGCTCCTCCCTCAGGTGGTGAGCCCACGGAAGGTGGGGCCCATGTAACCCTTTCAGGCTGAGCCCAACCAGGCCCCATGGGCAAAGGCCTGGCCTCCAGACGCTTTCTCCTGTGCCCCACCTTCAGGCCTGGCTCCAGAGGGGGGCTCTGGTTACCCGTGTCCAGGCAAAGGAACATTTATGCCCATGGTTGTATTCATCATAGGGGTCAAAAATGTAAACGACAATATAAATGACAAAAATTCTAAAATGGATTCTTTTTGTTTATTAAAAAAAAAAAAAGATTTTTTTAAACAATAAATCAATTTTAAATTTGTGAAGCAAAAAAAAAAATCCCGATTTTCGATTCGATTTTCCCACCCCTACTGCCTGGCCACACCCAGCATCTGTGCAGAGCGCAATCATCCCTGATGGTTGATGTAGGCCGCTGTCACTTCATTGTCTGTGTGGATCAGCACAGTGGGGCAAAATGCTGGACCGCCTTCCACACTTTGAAAAGTGAGATTGACATGTCCCACCCCAGCCTGAGAGGGATGCATCTGTGAAAACTGAAACGTCAGACATCACTCTGCTCAGAGGTACCCCTTTGGATAATGCATAAGGATCTTGCCAGTGAGCCAGGTCGGATACACATTTGAAGAATGTGCATGGGGCAAGGAAATAATCAAATGGTGGACAGTTGTAATGGTATTGTTTCCCTTGAAATGAGAAGTGCAGGAATTCCCTGTGTTTCTGAAGGATTGAAATGTGAAAATAGGGATAACCAGTCGCCTCTGCGGACACATTCCAACACCTGTCTGATCGTCAGCACGTGAAACGATCTCGTGGTGATGTATTTGTTGAACAGCAACAAATCGGAGATGGGCCTCATTCCACCTAACTTCTTGGGAACTAGGAAGTAGCGGGAGTAGAAACCCCAATTTCCCCTCCGTGCGGAACTCTGGACATGACGTCCTTCAGCAGAAGCTCCTGCATCTCTGACTTAAGGCCAACCTGCTGTCCGTGGGATGACAGCACTGTTTCCAGAACTCTGTTGAACTGCGGGGGGTAGATGCTAATTGCAGCGTGTACCCCATGCTGATCAGTCTATCCAGCCATCTGTCCAGAGAACACAGCCACCGCCTTTCCAAGTGACGCTGTCAGAGTGGGCGTGTTTGTGTTGTTAGCACTGATGTTGCCATAGCAGTGAGCCAGGACAGAGCCCCTACCGCCGTCGCTGGGGCTGGCGTGTCCTCCGGAGCAACCAATGGGGGGCTCGGACTGAAAGGGCTGGGTATTAGTCTACCGAGAGGGTTTTATGTATGAACTCACAGCCAGACTGTGGGGGATGGATGTAAAGTGGCTGTGGCAGAAACGGCTGTTCTAGCATGAGGACGTACATCAGGAAGCATGCTCATGAGGGGGAGGGTGTTGATGTTTTATTTCCAAAACATCCCCCATATCACGTTTGTCCCCCCCAAGCAGTCATTGATTCTTGGGCGTCTTCCAAGCGATTTGGACCAGCAAGCTGCCGGTTCTTAGGGGCCCTATCATGACCCCCTCTGCCTGTTCCAGAGTAGAGAGTTAAAGTGTCTCTATTATGCACATTATAATCTAATTTATTTTAATATGCAAGTCCAGAAGGGCAAGAAATCATCAAGCATTTTTCACAAACCCCTTCATTTATGTTGTAATGATCCTCTCAGATCGGCCTATGCAAAAAAACAGGCAAACAGAAAAATCTACGCCCCCTTCCTGCCTGCAGGCTGCGTGTGATTGGTCAGCTGCTAGGAGTAGTTGTCGGGAGTGCGCCCATTAGCTGTTTTACCCATAGAGACCAAGCGGCAACCTCCGGCAGTTAAAAGTGAAGCCTATGCGGAAGTGCATAAAACTGCAGTTTCCCCCTTCATCAACTAGGGGCTGGCTCCAAAAGAGAGCAAATCCCCATAGACTCCCATGTTAAAAAGGCCAACTTCACGGCAGAAATAAACATGTTTACAGCCTGGTTCAAAAATCCATTTTCGGTTTATAGGTCAGGTTTACCTTGATGACAACTGTGGGGGGAGTGAATTTTTTTCTAACTCGCCCGTTTGAAATGAATTTAATCTCGAAGTTCGGCATATTAAGGGGCGTGTCCTTTTGATTGACAGGTACCGATCTCCCGCTTCAAGTCAGAAGAACGTAGAACGTAGAATACCCGCGGTTTTTAGCCGGTTAACAATGTGACTTAGCTTTAGCCCGCTTACCTCCGTTAGCTGGTTAGCTCGGGGTTATCTCGGTTAGCTCTTTGGCTACAGAAAGCTCGGCGTTCGCTCGATGTCAATTATCCGCCATGACGCTCACGGCTGCCCTCTAAGCTCCACCTCTTTGCCCATATTTGTATTTTCTGGGCGAGATGACGCGCATGACGCTGCCAACATGGCGACGGTAGGAACCACCCACCGAGCTTCAATTCAGCTCTTCAGAAACCTATGGGTGACATCACAGAGGCTCCGTCCATCTCTTTATATACAGTCTATTGTAGAGACACGGACAAACCTGGTAAACAAACCAGAGTGGCTACTGAATAATGTCAACACTAAAACAGTCATACATGTTCCGGCCCGAATCGGACCCTGAAAACGAGAGTGAACAACTCAGCAACAAGAAATAGATAACGTAATGATGCTATTTGCTAACCACCCCACCACCCCAACCACCACAGCCTTCCAAATTCAATCTAAACTCCTGTGAAAATATATTTTCCTATGTTATATTTAATTCTTTGTTGCATATTTATTCAACAAATAACGATAAAAAAATTAAATATCAATATTTTCTTTTTACCTGCATTGACAATCATTCTTTGAGGTCATGCCTGAGGTTCATTGTGTTATATATTGATCGGTCTTACCTTTCAAGATGCATTGTGGATCATTTTGAGTGCATTACTTTGTTTCTCTCTGGATTCAGAAATCCTTAGCAAATGCCATAAGCACTAGGGAATAGTGTGGACATTTGGGCTCAGCCACCATCTACCACAATTTGTTATGGCAATGCAACTATTGTGTCACAGACATATTTCAGTATAGTTTAGAAAATTAAGATGATCTCAAACAATTAAAAAACTGACGTGTTTATTTTTTCCTTGGATATACAAAGGTCAGGAGATGCATGAACCAGGTCCAAAGCCCACCAGTTTGCAGGACTGACCATCCAGGACTGGAAACCAACTGCATTGACATTTACACACTACGAAAGATGAATACATACACAGCTGACTACGGACCAACTCAGGAGAACTGAGGCAGAGTGGGTTAAGTGAAACATGTTTTCCTCTCCTGTACAATACCAGTGAAACCAGTCACTTTTGTCAACATTTTTATCGCAGTTTCACAGTAAAACAGTATAACAGAGTTTTTTTTATTTGCCAAGTGAACAAAATTAGGATGATAAATAAAATATTTACAATGTGGTGCACTTCGTCCAGTTTTCCATTTGGGACTGCACTTAACCGTGATAGTGTTGAGAAACATGAAACAAAACATTTGCATTTAGTAGATTATTCACTGTGTTAACATTATTTATCAACCAAATATGTATAAGTGTTTGCATGTAATATATACACGTTGGAGGCGACCATGCTGCTTCACTCTCCTGTATTGAATTACTGTGAGTATCCAGAAATTCAGCCACACACAAGGAGCTGTAAACAAATAACCAGTTTATTGGTGAATGAGCACGAGCAGAGGATCAATCCAGGTGCCTTGGCCGCTGTAGAAACCAGGCTCCAGATGGATGGCAGGAGGTAAACGGAATGGCAAATACTCATCCAGGGCAAAGACAAGGCTCAGAGATCCAAAGACAAAGCAAGGGTCTGTGACCAGAAGATCCAAGAAAGTAGAGGTGTCCGTCGTGGGCAAGGCAAGGTGGGTAATCCTGGGACGTGAAGCAGTAGGTCGGCAACTGGAGACAATCCGTAGAACGCTGGAACACAACTAGATACGAGTCTGATGATAATCTGGCAGAGGGGAAGAGATTGGAGGGAGTTTTGAAAAGTAGGTAGTGAGAAATGAAAACCAGGTGAACTGAATGAAACGGCAGAGGCAATTAGGAAGCCACAGGTGGATAGAGTTTCCACTGATGAGTGCCAGCCGATGAAGGAAGGCAAAACATGACACTCTCCAGCGCTCAATGAGGTGTCTATGTATATATGACGTCTGTGTAGAGTTCTTATACTGTTTGAAAAGCTGTGGTTGGTAAATGGCAGTAAGTTGCCTGACGCAGCGTTTTATTAGCAAAGCCATTAGGGGCGTTTAAACCGCGACACGTCAACAATTAAATTTTTTCATTGTCAACAAATCGTTGCAGCCTTACTGTTTGGATTTAAAGTAAATAATAAACAGGCTTTATTTTTAGGATAAGTCCCTGCAGGGGAGTTCAAATTTGGCTGCAAATATGTTGAAACATGAGTCACTGTGGTCTCTTCTCATTACCCATGATACACTGGTCATCATGGGTACACTGGTCATACACAAACATGTGCTTCCTGATCAATTTTGGCTTTTTTGAAGTTGTTGAAATGTCTTGTTGATTCTTCATTGTTTGCCTCATCCCTGCCCTGTAGTGCTTTCACAAACTTGTTCGTGTATTGCAAACACAATCTCCTTTCCATATTTTGCCGGTTATTGCAACCGTATGCTGAACAAAATACGGGAATAGTTGCTGGTTTTCTCTTGACTACAGTTGACTGTTTATTTGATTTACATTTATTAACTCATTAATATAGAGATACAGTTGTACAAAGTCTCAAAATGAAGTATTATATCAAAATTGTGCAATACAGAAGTTACCCAGAAAAACACTCGAAGAGGGAAATCCTCCACCAAGGCCTTTAAAAAGTTCCTGGATCCAAACGGTGATCTGGATCACCACCAAAAGTAAATCAGTTCTTCCCTTTCACAATTCCAACAAATCCTGAGAATTTAATTAAAATCCGTCCATTTCTTTTCGAGTTATCTTGAACACAAACAGAAAAACACTGGTAATACATAACCTCCTTGGTGGAGGTAATTAGGTAATTACCCAACTCGGCTCGATTTATTTGCTTTCTCCTGTTAAACAGCCGAAAAAGAAAAAAATCATTGGTGGAAAAAGCTGTGGATAAAAAAGCCTTGGATCACGCAAGGAGCAAATCCGGAGGGGGAGGAGCCAAGACAGGGTGCTACTTTCAAATCTTGCTAGCTCCCCAACATCACCTACCCCAGCTTTAATTCAAACAGACGAATTCTTTGTACAAAGACTGAAATTAAAATGAAAATGCCAATTTGAAATTTAAGAATTTTAATTTCTTTAAATTTATCATTTGATTATTTTTTTAAAATTTTATTTTATTTAATTTACTTCTCCAGACCATGCAAAAGAGATCACCAGACATAACAATAGATGAATCTTTGAGACCCCAAAATTTTATAAGTCCTACTGAGGCAGTGAAAGAGACAGCTGGTTTTGACAAAAAGAAAAATGACTACAAAACTCCAAGTACTGCCTTGAAACTTGGGCACTCTCTAGTTAAAGTCAGTGACAGTGTTACCTGCCATGCACTCATTGCCAAAGATGAGGACAGAATTAAATCTTCAAAAGCATTCATGAAGTTTTATTGGGCAAAGTGATCTGAATTCATATCACATGGTGCCTTGAGCACAATTGCTGATAAAAAAGTAGAAAACTATAAAATTACCACTCACTGAGGATGTCACAAAACTTCACAGCCATCTTGACAAAAGGACTGAATTGGCATCAGAGGTATAAAAAAACAAAACCACAGCACATAACTATTCAAGTCCTGCGAAGGCAACGCTGACAAAAATAGTTATTTTCAACTGGAGACGAGTTGGAGAGGTCTCAAAGATGAAACTGAAGAACATTCTTGACCAAGACCAATCAAACACATGAAAAAGTGGGTCTGTCTGACCATGAACAAAAGTTATGCGCCTATTTTGAGTGAGTAGAACTGAAAGGGAAAAGGGGGAGAAAGGTAGCTGTGCTACCAACACCCAACATGACAAAGGCCCTGAACTTGTTGGTTGAGACGAGAGAGGATTGTGGAGTGCCAGTTGAAAATGAGTACTTGTTTGCCATATCAAACTGTTTGACCTACTACAGACTACTACATGAATGTCTCAGAAAGTTTGCAGATGAGTGTGGGGCACAAAAACCTGAATATTTACGGTCAACTAGGCTGCGCAAAGAAATGGCCACCACTACTTTCCAATACTGAATCTTCAGAACAATGAACTTGATCAACTTGCAGATTTCATGGGACATGATATAGCTGTACACAGAAAGTTCTACAGGTTGTCTGAGCCCACAATACAAAGTACAAAAATTTCAAAATTCCTTCTCACTCTGGAAAAAGGAATACTACATGGCAAATCTCTGGAAGAAATTGGAGGTATGTAAAAGGTTTCAATTTTAAACATTGCATTTTTATTGCTGATACAAGTCTGTTGAATGGTGACAACTAAAGAAAAAGTATTATATGAAAAATATACAGCTCTTTAAGTCACACAAGTTTAAGATATTTCTTTCTTAGAACTTCTGTAGCTTTGGTGCAACATATTTGATCACAAATAAAAAAAAAAAAAAAATGTTTGCAGTAATCAGTAATAACTGCCCAACAAGCTTCACTTTTGCTCTTCAGAAACCCACTGCGAGACTCTGCCCCCTTTTAAAGGGTTTAGAGTAGAACTGCTGTTCTTAAGCATCAAACCCCATGCTCTCCTCAAGACCCTGCAGAGGGTATATATTGTATGTGTCAGGTCGGGCGGTGGGGATGTGGACCCAAATGCAGAGAAGAGCCACAGGCATGTTGAGTTCAAGATTTATTGGAACCCAAAGAACTCAAGGGACTAAAGCAACAAACAAAATGATCCAGCCACCAAGAACTGAAACTAAAACTGAGGGGTATAAATACACTGGGGAACCAAACAAGAAACAGGTGTACTGAATGAACTAAAACAAGACCAGGTGAACTCAATGAACAGGAAATCAATAAAACTAAACAACAAACAAGAAAATCAAACAGGAAAAACTACAAAATAAAACAGGAAACCTGAAACTAAGGCATAGCACAAACCACATCATAACATGCAATGAAGAGCAAAGTCTTTACCAAAGGAAATAATTAAACACATTTAATCATTTTGCCAATCTCTTTGGCTCATCATTTCCTGTGAACACCAATTTAAAACTGAAACTCAAGTTGGAAACCTGAGATAGAAATCACAACTTAATCACCACAGCAATGGCCTTTAGCTATGCAGTGTCAGATTTAAAGATGGCAGTGTTTGCTGCATTTGTAAAAGAGCATAGCAGCCATCTTCTTCTAATTTTGCATGTTTTCATGATGTTATATGTATTTGTTAATTGTCCAAAACAATCTATAAATGTAGATTTTTGTTGCATTTTAAAATGGCACTTTTCCCAGAAAACACAGATTATTATGAGGAGAATATAAGTGAAGAAGAGGATGTCCTTTGTGGAGGTGACAGACCTAAAGTAAACCTTTCTCAAGAAGTGTTAGGTATGTATTGAGTGTCCAACAAGAGATATTTTTGCAGATATTTAGAATTGTAATCATTTTCCAACAAAGATATGTAGTAAGTATATCTTACACATGTTTTAAAAACATTTTTAATCAGAGCAATTTGGTCCTCTGCGGACCCTTCTTAAGCTGCCTGGCTCTGAATCATCCAAATGCTTCCTAGCAAACTTCAGACGGTCCTGGACATGTATTTGAGTCCCTTGTGACATGCGCTACTGATGGGAATCTCACTTTGATCCTAGCTCTCAGCAGGTCTTTCACTAGGTCCACCCCTGTGGGGTTCTGCAATTTTTGCTCACCGTTCTTGTGATCATTTTGACCCTGGGAGATCTTGCGTGGAGCCCCAGATCAAGGGACATTATTGTGGGGCTTGTATGTCTTTCATTTCCTAATAATAGCTCCCACAGTTGTTTTTTTTTCACCAAGCTGCTTACCTAACGTAGCGGAATTATGCCTCTGTTGATTATTGATTTTATCGATTACCTCAGAGCATCACTCATCCCTTTTAAATTAACTTAAGGTTCAGGAGGAATGAGACAACCTGATGTAAACTCAGCCTCTATTTTGATGGAGTGAATCCTAAGAACGAGTAACCCAGAAACTTTGCATTCAGAAATTATGACAAAATGGATGAATTTATTACACATATGTCTTAACAATGATGGTAAACACACAGCAGAGGAAACGAAACAATGATGGAGAGGTTCGTTGTGAAATTATATAATGAATATGTCTCCACGGATTTTCAATTATGACAATAATAATGAACGCTAACATTGATTGAATAAAATGGAGCAGAAAGGAACTGGTTGGAATTAAACAATTAAATCTGTATAATTTTCTCACTTAAATCTTTGATAAGATACTAAATTTGGATGAGAATGCAAATTTTTATAATTTGGTTCAATTTCAATGTACTGTTCGAACACCACAAGTGATTCCAAATGCTATGAAGATCCTACTTTGGACGCGGGTCTGCGGAGCTGGCGGACCGGGTGGTTATCTCCTGGGCTGCGAGTCGGACCGTCTGTCATCGGGAGGAGTAGGTCTGAAGCTGCTCTGATGAGTTGTCTGGGGTCCCTGTCCAGCAGAATCCGAGAACCAAGGGTGGTGTTTCTCACACTAAAATTAGTCCAAATGGCATGTTCCACTCGTACTGTTTTAGAATATACAGTACTTGTACAGACGCAAAAATAGTGGAACTGCGGTTCTGATGAGTTACTGATCTCAAAAAGGAAAACAAAAATATTTACTGGGTAAAAATTAAACAAGACTTGTTTTGCATTCCAAACAAATATTAATTTTCTGTTCGAACTTATCCAGTCAAGATCTTACGCGCGGGCGACAAAAGAGGAGACAGAAAGTAAACTTATAAGAACAAAGAAAACACCTGTGTAAAGCGGAGAGTTGCGAGAGAGCAACAAAACTAAGTCCAAGTAAAAATCGAGAGAGAGATCCAGAGCGCGAGTCCATTTTAACTGGACCCGCCTTCCAGGTCTTAACCAATTGCAAACTACTAATAGTCAGAAGGCTGGCCAGTCTTACTCAATCAGGTCAGCTTTGATTGTTAACCAAAGGGTATGAATTATTTAGGTTTTGTCGCACGGAGCCCTGGTTCCTTTCTTCCATTTTATTAACATGAACATGATAATCAAATTACTTACTTTGTTTCCTAGTTTTAGGCATAGTAATTAACATTCTGGCAAATTTTGCAGACGTTTTGTTTGTTGGAAAGAGAAACATTTACTAATAGTATCGCTTTCACACGTGAAACAAGATTGGTGCATGTAGTGCATGTATTTTCTATTAAATGTGGATGAATGATTTGGCATAACTCATCTTTATCGGAAGGATGACTCCTGAAAGAAAACTTACATTCTATTCATTCACATTAGTAGCTTTAAAGGGGTCTCAAGTTTGGAAAGATATAACCAACATTACTTAATACAGTGTTCATGATTAATTGTGATGCGGGATCAGTTCAAGAAATTAAATCGCATATGAAAATTAATTAAAAGGGAAAATTCAGTCGAACCTATAAACAAAAATCATGTAGAGCTTCGTTAAATCAGTTAGTGAAAGAAAAATTTAAGTAAGTTTTTCTTCATGTGGGAAAAGTGGTCTGGATCTGTCGTACTGGGATGTATATTCTAAGAGGATAGAAATAGAGGTGGAAAGGTCTTTGTTGGCGCCATGATGTCTGTTCCTTGATGTCTGTTCTGACAAGAGCCAGCGCTTGGTCAGATGTGACTCTCGGTATCTCCTGACCTGTAAACTGTAAATGGTGTTACATGTTTGTTTAGGCCATCTGGCTTTAGGGATCTGCAGGAGGTCCTGTAAGAGAAAACCTGTAGGTGTGGTTGTAAATCGTTTAGTCTATCTGGGGGAAGAGAATATAAAAACACGAGAAAACCCGTTGTCTTCCTTTGGGTCAAATGGCCAGTTCCCTCAGTCCCCTTTGGACTACACCAGTCTGACTGCAAGAGAAGATAAAGAACCTATCATTTAATCCAGTTGTAGCGGAATAATCCTCTACTAATTATTACTTCATTAATTACCTCGGAGCACCACTCATCACTTTTAATTAACCTAAGATTCAGGCGGATGAGACACCTGAAATAAACTCAAATTCAATAAACAGTCTCACTTTAAAGGAGTAAATCCTAAGAACTGTCATGATGTGGTTCCGTTCGGTGTCTTAGTTTCTGGTTTCCTGTTTTATTTTGTAGCTTTTCCTGTTTAGTTCCCTTGGTTCTTGTTTAGCTTCATAGATTTCCTATTGATTTAGTTCACCTGGGTTCATTTAGTTAATTTGTTTCACCTGTTTCTTGTTTGGTTTTTCCAGTGTATTTATACCCCTCTGTTTCAGTTCTGTTTGTTGGTTCATTTTGTTAGTTTTGTTAGTTCTGCCCTCGTCTTGTTTTTGGGAATAAATCTATCTTCGACCTGCATCTTGTTTTCCCCTTATCTCTGCATTTGGGTCCACATCTCCACTGCCACCATAACAAGAACGAGTGAACCAGAAATTGTACATTCAGAAATTATGACAAGAACGGATGAATTGATTACATATTTATTGACAATGATGATAAACAACACAGTAGAAGAAACCAAACAGTTAAAAGGAGGTTATTAATGGAATGGGTTAATGGATGTCTGCATGGGTTTTCAATTCTGACATTAATAAGGAATTGGATTTGGATCCCTGGAGCGTCAGACGGGGTAGGTCTACGCAGCTACTCTGGGCTTCTGGGTCCGTTCAGCAGAGTTCCAGAGCGGCGTGATGATGATCCAGATTTTACATGTAAAGACGCAGTGGAAAAAGTTGGAGCTGCGGTTCTAGTTAATTACTGATCTCAGGAAAAATTACTGGTTACAAATAAACACTTGTTGTACTTTCTCCCATTCGGAAGAACGGAGAGGTAAAAGGCTTATAACGAAATAAAACTAAAAAGAAAAAGAAGACGAAAGCTGAAAAAGGGAAAAGAAGACAAAAAGCTAAAAGGAATACTAAAACTAAAAAAAAGACTAAAAAGACACTCAGGAAATCAGGCTGCACGTTTCGCAACCTGCAAGGAAGGTTGCGAAACGTGCAATCTTCTCAGCTTTGAGAGAAATAAGGGCAAACATACCGTTAACATGCCTGGAAAAGCATAACGACATGGGTGACTTATTGAAATATGCCATGCTTTGGGTGAATAGATGTCAGCTTCTCTCAACTTCGCTGGATGTTGAGTTTTCCACAACATGTGACAACTGTCACGTCACTAAAAGCAAAACTAAAGAGCTGGGTCACTTCTGTACACTCGCACCACCAAATGATCACGATGAGTTACTAAATCTTATCATGCAATTTGGGAATAATGTCCACCGTGAGGAAGGTTGCGAGACGTGCCATTTACAGTTGAGGAAAAGGTTCTATTTTAATTGTCCTGATGTGATCGTACTCTATTTACCTCCTCCAGCTGATGAGACAAAAGCAAGACCGTTTGTGACTCCAAATCAAGAACTCTACCTTCCGGGAAAAAATGGACCACAGAAATACAAAGTCAGCTCGCTCATCAGCCTCAATACCTCAGAATCACATCGTCAGCACTTTTGTACATATATGTCTGCATCCGATACGTATATCAAAGTCGAGGATCTGACAGTATCTCAGGTCACGACTGAGGCTGAATTGACAAGACTTTACAAAAACATCTTCCTTTACATTTATGAAAAGGATACGAACACCATGACAGATGAACCTGTGGAAGAAGAGATATACATGAATGGACAGGAAGATTTCATTGCAGAACAAGCAGATGCTTTTGAACAAGATTATCCCAGTTATCTGAATAATACACCAGTAACAGATGGTGTGACTGGTGTAACAGGTAATATTGAAGAACAGGAGAGACACAAGAATGGACATGAAGAAACTGCAGCATTTTCAGAAGACGCTTCTTTTCAAGATTCTCCTGATGACACAAATGAAACCTCTGGCAAACTAGACAGCCTTTTGGAAATGGCCAACCTGGCAGCTTTTACTGGTGAAGAGAAGAGGCAAGATGTCGATCATTACTTAACCCATAAAAAACCTGCTGATCCTTCTGACAGCAGTGATATTTATGGGAGTCCTGGGACGCCACCCAGTCAAGACATTTCTTGGGAAGTCGATTCAGGTGATGAAGTTCCTAATACATGTAACAACAGTTTGATGAACTCCTTTCTGCAGGGTGTTCTGCGTGCTACAAGTATAATGGATAGCATAGCTGTAAACATTTGGAACGCTTTATCTCCAACACCTGCATTGAAATGGATCTTTGTAAAACTCAGATCGCTCATCAGTCACAATACATTAAAATCACATCTTCAGCACTTTTGTACATATCTGCATGAGATGGGAAGGTATTTTAAAGTTGATGTGTCTCGGGTGCTTAGAGTACCTGAACTAAGAGAAATGTTTGAAAATATGATCATTTACATAAATGAAAAGGTCACAAACACCATGACAGATGGAGCGAGACATGAATGAACATTGGGATGTCATTCTAGAAAACAACACATATTTATTGTTGTACAATAACAATAAATAAACTAAAGTTTCAAAAGAACATTCAGCAAAGGAGCTCAAAGTCAATACAACAAACAAGACAACATAACAACAAATAAATAATTCCAGTTTCATGACAATGTAGACGGGATGGAAACATATTTTCAAGAAAACATGTATACCTAAAAGACATATTACTCTACACATACACACACTTACACAGATGCACACACACACCCTTATAGTCTATAGTTGCCCAGTAGACTACATATTAAAAAATTTCAAAGTGATATTAAAAAACATCTACAAAAGAAGACAACAGAAAGAAAATCAAAAATACAACCCCCCACATGTATGTGAAAATGGAGACTTTTGGAAAATGAAATGGAAAGTTGTTAACAATTTGAGCGAAAGCAAGAACACACACTGTTTTGTAATGGCGGGCGGGGGGGCACTACAACGCAGAGATGAGTCAAGCAATGAAGAATCAACAAGACATTTTAACAACTTCAAAAAAGCCAAATTAGCTCAGGAAGCACATCTTTGTGTATGACCAGTTTACCCATGATGACCAGTGTAATCGTGGGTTATGAGAAGAGACCACAGTGACTCATGTTTCAACATATTTGCAGCCAAATTTAAACTCCCCTGCAGGGAGTTCTTATCCTAAAAATAAAGCCTGTTTATTATTGACTGTAAAACCAAAGTCAACTTAATGCCATTTGCCAAACATGGCTTTTCAAACAGTATAAGAACTCTACATAGACATATATATATATATACATAGACGCCTCATTGAGCGCTGGAGAGTGAACCAGCGTCGTCGCCATGTTTGATGGGTCTCTGCCTTTGTGTCTTTCTGCAGAGTCAACGTAGTTTCCCCACATAACTGTATTCTGTGGAACACCCTGTATATATTACACACAAACAAAACACTTTTCTACATAATTGGTTTATGAATAGTTTTAACACAGTGAATAATCTACTATAAACAGTAAATAATCTATGTGATGTGTTTATGGGAAAATATTATGCTGATGCTTCACAGCCTAATTACTTCCGCCAAGGAGGTCATGTTTTGACCGGCTTTATCTGTTTTCTGTTAGTGTTCAAAATAACTTAAAAGGTTATGGGCGGATCTTCGTGAAATTTTCAGGAGTTGTTGGAAACATGAAAAGCAGTGCTTTAAGTGGAACAAAATAAGTGGTGGTACTCCCTCATGCAAGTTTGTCATGCAAATATGGGACAAAAACATGGCTGATACTCATATGTAGATCTAAAAATTGATCTATAGATTAATAGTTTTATAGCACAGAAATGACAATATCAAACACAGCAAGTTCTAAATCAAATCCATATTTGCCAAATTCAAAGTGCCATGGAGAAACTTTTATGAACTTAAAGCCTCATTGCATGGACATTAAAAATAACACTGAAAAGTAAATACATAAACTTAAAGTTTATTAATTTTTTTAAATCAAAATGAACAAATATAAGCTGTAATATGTGTTGAAGTTGTAGGAAGGTAAACTGAATGCTGAAGAAAGCCGGTAAAAGTCCCGGTATGCACTATATGTTGTAAAAAATAGTCCCGGTACTCACTATGCTGTAAAAAATAGTCCCAGTATGCAAAGGGATAGAATTTAAAAGTGCCGGTACTGTGTACTGCTGCATACCGGCCCACTTAAAGCACTAGTGAAAAGGAATAAGTGATTTAATTTAGGTGGTGATCTGGATCACCGTTTGAATCCAGGAATTTTTTAAAAGGGTTCTGGGCCTTGTTTACCTCACTATTGTGGAAAAAAGTCTGTCAATGAAGAGGAGTCTGGTTTTAAAGTGAAAAAGATTATAAAATTTACTGAACAGAAAATAAGAAAGAACAGAATAATACAAATTGCAATTTGGAGAGACAGTCCAGAGGTCCGACAGAGCAGAAGTCTGGAATGCTCTGAGTTTCGGACTGAACCATCCTTTTACCCTCGCATAAGGGCATCAACTGTCTGCTCTAAATCTATGTTATTCTAAACAAGAATGCTCTATTATTAGCTGTAACACTCTTCAAAGGAAGAGTGTTCTAATTAATCAGATCCCAGATGTCTGCATGCAGACAACTTAGGCCCTCTATACATTACTATGTCTGTAAAGGGGAGTAAGCAGACACTGTGTAACTAAGCTTCAGTTCTTAAGTTTATCACAACCTTTTCAGAAAGCCCACAAAGCCATAATCAGAAATGAATATATTAAGGACTATGAAATATATGATAAAATCAGTTAGAACATAACATTTCCACAACACTTACAAAACATGCTTTTTCATCATGTAAATAATCATTTCAATGCAATTCTTTAATATGTTAAAATATTCTATTTATTTTGTTTTCTTTTTTAGGCAAATTCTGTATAGCTTGGATATGACACTATAGCTAAGTTAGAATGTTTCAAAGTAAATTAGTAGTAAGCTGTTATGCTTCTTTTAACTTACGAAAGGACATGATGTTGTGACTGACTGTGAATCAGGGTGACATTCATATGATGCAAATGAAGAGAGAGGGGCAAAACGTACTGGAGCCTGTAAAAAGAGCTGTGTTAACTGGAGGCACAGATAATGGGCGTGACAGAAATAATCGTGACTAATAAAAAAAAAATCTTTACAGATTTCATTAGTTGCAGCCCTAATGAACAGTGAACCTCACTAATAAAGGCTGAGTATTATACTTACAATCTGTTGCCAAGTCGAACCAAATTAAAACTTTAATACTCTGAATGATTAATTTAGTTATAATCATGCCTGACCCTGGGTCTGTGACTAAATGCTGATTCTGCAATGACCTTTTATAAAGTAAACTTTTCTTAGACTTATGTCACAATGTTGCTGCCCTAACATTAACAGAAAAATGAGTTTGACAATGTTTGTTCAATGATTGATTTTGTAGTCATATCATCGGACCTGCGGCCACATGCCTTGGACACTTGGGTAAAGAGCGGGGCAGAGCTGTCAACTGATCACCACCTGGTGGTGAGTTGGCTCAGATGGTGGGGGAGGAAGTCGATCAGATCTGGCAGGCCCAAACATGTTGTGAGGGTCTGCTGGGAATATCTGGCAGAGTCCCCCGTCAGAGCAAGCTTCAACTCCCAACTTCAGCAGAGCTTCAACCATGTCCCGAGTGAGGCGGGGGACATTGAGTTTGAGTGGGCTGTGTTCCATGCCTCCATTGTTGAGGCGGCCAGCCGGAGCTGTGGCCGTAAGGTCGTTGGTGCCTGTCGTGGCAGTAATCCCAGAACTCGTAGGGGGACACCCAACGGGATGCCGGGAGGGATGCCATCAAGCTGAAGAAGGAGTCCTATCGGGCCTTCTTGACCTGTGGGACTCTGGAGGAAGCTGATAGGTACCGACAGGTTAAGCGGAATGTGGCTTTGGCTGTTGCCAAGGCCAAAACTCGGGCGTGGGAGGAGTTCGGCAAGGCCATGGAGAAAGACTTCTGGATGGCTTTGAGGCGATTCTGGGCCACCATCTGGGCCACCATCTGGCGGCTCAGGAGGGGGAAGCAGTGCTCTCTCCTATCTCTGGGGCCGAAGACGCTGAGGTGGTTAAAAGCTCCTTGGTGGCAAGGCCCCAGGGGTGGATGGGTCCGCCCGGAGTGCTGTGGGGCTGTCCTGGCTGACACGCCTCTGGCCGCTGGATTGGCAGACTGGGGTGGTGGTCCCCCTTTTTAAGAAGGGGGACTGGAGGGTGTGTTCCAATTACAGGGGAATCACACTCCTCAGCCTCCCTGGTAAGGTCTATTCAGGGGTCCTGGAGAGCATGGTCCGAATCGGCCAGGTAGTCGAATCTCGGATTGAGGAGGAGCAGTGTGGTTTTCGTCCAGTGGACCAGCTCTATACTCTCTTTGGGGTCCTGGAGGGGGCATGGGATTTTGCCCAACCAGTCTTCATGTGCTTTGTGGACCTGTAGAAGACTTTCTACCGTGTCCCCCAGCGGCTCCTGTGGGGGGGTACTCCGGGAGTATGGGTTACCGGACCGCCTTGTACGAGCTGTCCGGTCCCTGTATGACAGGTGTCAGAGCTTGGTCCGTATTGCCGGCAGTCAGTTGGATTCGTTTCCGGTGAGGGTTGGACTCCACCAAGGCTTCCCTTTATCACCGATTCTGTTCCTAACTTTTATGGTCAGAATTTCTAGGCGCGGCTGAGGTGTTGAGGGGATCGGGCTTGGTGGCCTCAGGATTGGGTCTCTGCTTTTTCCAGATGACATGGTCCTGTTGGCTTCATCTGGCCATGACCTCCAGCTCTAGCTTGTGCAATTTGCAGCCCAGTGTAAAGCGGCTGGGATAGGAATCAACACCTTCAAATCTGAGACTATGGTCCTCAGCCGGATTAGGGTGGATTGCCCTCTTCGGGGTCTGGAGTCAGGTCCTGCCTCAAGTGGAGGAATTTAAATATCTGAGACGAGTGAGGGAAGGATGGAGTGTGAGATTGACAGACGGATCAGTGCAGCGTCTGCAGTAATGCAGACCAGTCTGTCGTGGTGAAGAAGGAGCTGAGCCAGAAGGCGAAGCTCTCGATTTACCAGTCAATGTACGTTCCTACCCCGACCTATAGTCATGAGTTGTGGGTCGTGACCGAAAGAATGAGCTCTCGTATACAGACGGCTGCATGAGTTTCCTCCGCAGGGTGGCCTTGCTCTCCCTGCGAGAAAGGGTGAGGAGTTCTGTCATCCGGGAGGACCTAGGAGTAGAGCCGCTGCTTCTCTGCATCGAGAGGGGCCAACTGAGGTGGCTCAGGCATCTGGTCAGGATGCATCCTGGACTCCTCTCTGGTGATGGCACGTCCCTCTGGGAGGAGACCCTGGGTAAGACCCAGGACACGCTGGAGGGATTATATCTCTCAGCTAGCCTGGGAACGCCTTGGGATCCCCTCCACAGAGTTGGCATATAATCAGAATCAGTTTTATTTGTCATTGAGCTAGCGTCCCAGAACAATGAAATAGGAAAGATGGCCACTTTGACAAGTAGGACTCCTTTGTCAATGCAGCGCTCGTATTCTAGATCGTGAACACAACTTCCTGAGAAAGACCAAGCCCCTCTAACTGTTCCCGCTCAGCGACCAGACCCAGAGGTGCTGGTCTATTTCCAGGTTACGGCCACGGTCTGCCCGACAGCAGCTGCTGTAGACAGAAACCACGGTGCATCTGTGTGCTCCAGAGCAACTGGAATTACTGCTAGCTGTTCCTCCCTAATCCGATCTAGGATAAGGGTAATCAGTGAGACGGGATGAAATGCATACAGTAACATTTGAGGCCACGGTCGGTGTGCGAACGAATCCACCCCCAGTGGAGTCTCGTGCAGGCTGCTCAGAGAGAACCACAGGTTCCACTGTGTGTTCTTGTGTGAAGCAAAGAGGTCCACGCTCTCTCTGCTGAACTTGTTCCAGATCTGTGAGCCTCAGCTGGAGGCTCCAATCGTTGTGTCCGGGACCTCCCCCTGACATGTCCGCGACCCTGTTCAGGACACCGGGGCTGTACATGATGGAAAGCAGGTTTGTGGGTGCCCAAAGCAGCAACTGCCTGGCCACGCCCCGCAGCTGTGCAGAGCACAATCCTCCCTGACGATTGATGCAGGCCGCAGTCATTTTGTTGTTTGTGTGGATCAACACAGTGGGGCAAAATGCTGGACCCCCTTCCACACTGTGAGAAGTTCCAGCATATTTATGTGGAAAGACACGTGGGCTGGCCACTGTCCTCCCACCACTTGAGACTGACACATCCCAGCCCAGCCTGAAAGGGATGCATCTGTGAAAACTGAAACGTCAGACGTCACTCTGCTCAGAGGTACCCCTTTTGATAAAGTATGGGGATCTCGTCAGTGAGCCAGGTTGGCTCACAGAGTGAGGAATCAGAATCATGTGCCTCTTCTGACGCACAGGATCTATCCACAGACATGTGAACCATCTCTGCAGGCGTCTCATGTGAAGTAGACCTAGAGGCACGACCACATGACCCGCTGACATCATGCCTAGCAACCACATAACAGACAGGGCTGCTACTACACTGTGGGTAGTGACACGGCGTAGCAGAGCCGACAGCTGTGAGGCTCTCCTGGAGACAGTCACGCTCTCATGGTGACTGAGTTTAGCTCCACTACCAGGTAGATTATAGACTGGTACGGAAGCGAAGAGCTCTTCTCCCAGTTTATAGAGAAGCCCAAATCCGATAGATGTGTCACCAGTTTCTGCATCTGAACTGTGCCTTGTCTCTGGATCAGGCCAGAAGGAGCAGATCATCCAGATAAAGGACTCTCATCAATGTCGAGCGCAGCAGTTGCAACGCTGTCTTCCATGCTGTCTCCACACTGTCTCCACACTGTCTCAATGGTGTCTCCATGGTATCTCCACACATTTAGAGACACATGCCTGAGCTGGGTTCTGCTGGAGGTTTTGCTTTCATGTTAAGAGAGTTTTCCTTCCCACTGCCGCCTCATGCATACTCAGGATGGGGGATTGCATGGAAGTCAAGATTTGATGCAATCAGTTGGTTTCTATGGCTATTTATGAATTGGCTTGAACTGATGTGTGTGTAAAGTGCCCTGAGACAACATTGTTGTGGCGTGGCGCATTACAAATAAAGCTGAATTGAACTGAAAGACTTGTGGGAGCTTTGGGGCACACTGTTTTTACATTTCTTGAAGGAGCGCAAATCTCGATACGGTCTACTTGTCTACATTGATCTATTTTTTTAAACTTTTTATCTGTTTGAACCGCTTGTGGGAACCTTATGTATGAGAAAGTGAAACAAGGCAGGACTCAAAAAAGTTCACTTGCTTTGGATTGAGACATACAATAATATAACAGTTTCTAGTACCCATTAACATTACTTTAACTCTTTTTTTCTCAGGTACTCTGATAAACTGCTAGCCATACCTTGCATTTCAAATGTTCTGACATGTAAAAACGTGTTTGAAAAGTCTTTTTTTTCCCCAAAAAGGAGTCAGAAGCTGTAGTTTCAATGCAGTGGATCTGCAAATGACTCCCAGTGAAGCCAGGTCAGGTAATCTAAATGCCAGCCAGCAGTTACGTACCAAATTTCTGTCAGCATTATTAGTATTTGCAGTGGTATCAGTAACAGGTCAGCTTGATTTTAGTATCTGTGAAAGTTAAAATAAAAATGTCTTTATTTTTGTTAATTTTTCCGATTTTTTACTCATGACTGCAGTTTTTGTATGCATATGCAGATCTACAGTTGGTCACAAGCACTTATTACAGAACACCTCTCAAGGTGAATAATTTTAAATTCTGTTGCATATTGATCAAATCTTGTGGTGTGATCCAACTGTCTCGGAAATGAGCAGCAGAGATCAGGTGATATAATTACAAGGTATTTACCGTTCCTGTTGCACCAACTCAGAAAAAATTCTCCCATCCAAAATGGCAAATGTGTATGCATCTAATGCTGCATAAATGAAAAAAAAAAACAAATCTGTTGTAAAACACCAGCCAGTTTAGGCGATTATGATTAATAAAATACACATATTAATGGATTTTTTTTTACGAACAAGATTGCTGCAACAACATATATGTAATATTGAATTGATATTAATATTGAAAATATGGAAAATATATATATAATATTGAATTTGGGGATTAATAAAGTATTTTTCATTTCATTCCATATATATCCATAATAACAACTCACTGCTGTTTACATTAGAAACTTAACTGACTCAAAATATATGATAAAGACTTTCAATAAAAACAACAATGAACTTGAAATGGCTGATGTTAATGGTATGGTAGATGCTACTGGTATGGTCTGTCTGAGGATTTGAAACCTTTTTTGAAACAACTGGAAAGAAGTCTTTAAAGCTTTACAAGCTTCAGCTGCACTTCTCTGATATTCTTCACTCATTCACAAATTTATTGGTAAATAGTCTCTATATAACACATTAGAAGAGACATTAATGTAGACATACACAGTTAGACTGATGATTAAATCTTTAATAAGATAAATAATAGTTTAATATGTAAAAGTTTTTCACAAGCTTCCGCAATAGGGCTGTCACGTGATCACAGTCATGTGACAAGTGGGACGGCAGCGGACGTAAACACGGAAGTGCTGCCGTATTAAAGCGCTTGTTCCGCGTTGATCAGTCATTTTTTTTTAACAGTTCCGCGTTGAGGGTTGAGTGTTTTTCGACCAGGGACAAGATGGACAGGTTTCTGACGGTCTCCGTGATTGTTTCTGTGCTTCTGTCGCAGATCAACTGCGACTCCTTCCAGATGAGGAGGGTCAAATACGCCAAGGTGAGTTTCCACACCGTGTCCAGCAGTCCTGCGTGAAATCAGGCTTTTCAGGGGTGTACACTGCTCTGCAGAACAAAACAACAACAAAATCTGGACTTAAGTTAATAAACAGGATAATTACTACATGAGTGATTATCTTTCACTTACTAGAAAGTTATTCAACATGACTAAAGCTTTTATTTTCTGACAAACTACGTAGAAAGACACATTTTGTGGAAAAGATATTGATCTGTTTAAGAAGAGTCCAATCCTTGGCATTCATCAAGCAGAGAAAACATCTGAGGACATTGCAGACACGAAGACTTTGGACGTAATTTAGTTTTGATATTCACAATATCTGTTTAAAAAAACTTCTTTAATTGTCCTTTTAAACATCATTTTTTATGTTAATTCTTTCACTTCTTGATTCAAACCTTCCACAAACTAAAGTATGGTTTTACTGAAAATACCCACATTTTTAAATGAATAATGACTTTCTCTCTTTATAAATTTTTTCTGAATATTTTCTGGCAACAGATTTTGATTTGCTTTAAATAATATAAGTAAAATATTAGTCAACTATTTCCTTAAATTTCAATAGTTTGTGTTGCACAAACAATGGATTTGATGAATCTCTGTAATTGCTTCCAGTAATGATCTGAATGGCTCTTTTCTACAGAATATATACTGGCTGTATAAATGTTTTATATGTGCTTCCCCATACTTCAATACAATATGTCACATCAACTTAATCAATTATTCATTTAAAACAAGTAAAATACAAACATCAACAAGAAAAAAAACCTGCAGCTAAACAATGAGCAAGTCCAGTTTAATTTTCTCACTCAAAGCTTTGACACTAACAGTTTTGTTTTACCACCTAAATAAAAGCAAAACCTAAACTTAAAAAAATGACGTACCAGAAAAAACAAGTCTGTGACCTTGCACTAAAGCTGGTTTGAATACACACAGAAATAAAAAACAAGAACAGGACACACACACATCTAACATGTCAAGGAATTTCACTTGTTTTCAGTTTTGTTTCTGTCCCTGACCAGTTTCACAGAAATGTCTTTTTATCTTTGTTTAAACCCTCAACTCTGACACCTTATCATTCAGGCACAAAAAGGCTCCTAACTCAGGGGACAAACCAGAATAAATTAAACATAAAAATGTGTAAAGAAAACTGATTGAAGTTCCACCAGCAGAAGCATCAATTGTGGGAATAAGCTTTCCCTGCATTTCCAGGAACACTGGACTAACAAGTATAGTTTCAGGTTTGTGTCTCAGGGTTGCCACAGTTGGGGAAAAAAACAAGGACATAAAGTTTTACTTCTACATGTGTCGACCTCCAGTGTTCCTGGAAAAAATGTTATTAGTCAGCGTTTAACCTGGAATCCGGCTGCATTGATCCTTAAAGTCAGTGATCATGAGTCGGATCTGGCACAAAGTCCTCTGCTAACCTTTAACAGAAGATAACTGGTTCCATCTTTGATTACCAAACAAACCAACATGAGTGAGAAGATTACGCCATCAGCGAGTTCTCTAAAGGTTGCTCTGTTGGCCGTTTGTGGCTCAAACCTCTGCTGTCCTGGGAGGACAGAAGGTTGGCCAATGCGTGGAGTTAACAAACCTTTTTTGCGTCATCTTGTGTGCCTTGGTGCTGCTCAGGAAGCCCACAGAGCTGCAGTAACATCGGCACACTGAATGGAAGAGTGGAAGGAAACTGTGACCGGGTCCCTCTTCAGATTGACCCCACCCCAACCAGTCGAGGCAGATGGCTGCTCTCCCTGAGTCGGGTTCTGTCGGAGGTTTTCTTCCTGTTAAAAGGGAGTTTTTTCCTTCCCACTGTCGCCGTGTGCAGCTCAGGATGGGGGATTGGATCGAAGTCATGACTCGATGCAATCAGTTGGTTTCTATTATAGGATATGTATGAATTGGCTTGAAATGATGTGGATGTAAAGTGTCCTGTGACAACATTGTTGTGATGTGGCGCTGTATAAATAAAGCTGAATTGAATTGATCCTCCGGAGGATCTTTAGAAAGTGGAGACGCTTTCTCTGTAATCGCTGAGGTGTTTGAGGTCTGCTGGAGTTTTATTTCCCCATATGCACCCCCATCTTCCCCTCCTCCCTGTTAATGCAGATGGTTTCCAGGTCAGACTTCATCCTCCTCTAGTCAACAATCAGTTCTTTGGACTGGGGGGGGGGGGGGGGGGGGGGGGTTTGAGGACCAGTTTGTTGTCCATACACCACACTGCTAGCCTCTGGACCTCATTGCAGAATGTTTTTATCCCGATATTTCCCCACCATGGCGGGGTCGTCGCTCTACTTATGCAGTCATGAGTACACAGAGTAGTCACGCTTTTATGGAGAAAGTATGGATACACACTCTGTTGGTTTGTGGACAAATCTACTGAACACACACTTTCCCATGGAAAAGTTATAATTATAGAAGTAATAAACGCCTTTTCTGGAAAATCTGTGTTTTGGGAGAATAAAAACGACAAATGAAATCCTTTTCCTAGCCTTAGAAAAACCTTAAAGTGAACACACAACTGGTTCGAGCTGCTCTGAGAAGTAAAGTGGAAGTGATGAGATGCAACATGTTCACTCAGGTTTCATGTCTGCACAAGTTGTTTTCATGCAGACCTGAACTGAAGGGAGGAGGAAGCAGAAGTGCAACAATGCAAATTATCTGCGTCTGTTTTGTTTGCAGGTTTTGGGCTTTGACTGGCAGAATTGTGGACAGCCTGATGTTCCAGCAGTGCTGAAGACCCTGACGGTGTCTCCAGACCCAATCGCTATCCCTGGAGACCTGAAAGCCTCGGCATCTGGATCCACATCTGTTGAGCTCGTTGCCCCTCTGTCTGTAAGTACATTTACAGCTGATGTTTTTTTTTTTTTTTTTTTTTTTTTTTTTTTTAAATTTATCAGCGACCTTTCAGCTCAATGAAGAGCAGAGAGGCGGCTTTTCCTCTGTTCTCTTCACGCCGGGTGTTCAGCCTCACTCAGCTAGGAGGTGTTGGATGTCAGGACATGAAGTAAAAATCATCCACTGCTCGGCAGTGTCAAGCCACATACAGATGACAGAATCATGAAGTTTTTAGATTTTATTTTGGCATTAATGGTCAGGGGAAAGGTTGGGTTGTGTGCGTGTGTGGGTAACGTGTGTGTTTTTAAATGTAAAACTTTTTAATTTTTTAATGTTAAGCACTGTGACATGCTTTTGTATTAAAAGTGCTATACAAATAAAATAAGGAAATCAATAAAATGAGGTAAATTAAATCTCCTATTAACAGAAAACACCACGTGTTTGGAAAACCAAATCCACTCTATGATCCATCAGAAGCTCCTTTTGTTCTGTCATGAACTTTAACATTTAGCATGCTAGCTGAGGCCTGGAGAGTCTGACATGTAGCCTTTTAGACACCGTCTCACATCATGTGTTGATGTTGCCTTTACTTCTGTGTAAAATCTGACAAGAACCAGACGATTTAGTGTGCTTTGAAAGAAGCTCCATTGAACATTTGGCAGATTTTCTCCAGCAGATTGTCGTCAGCGACAGCTAAATGGCATCCTGTCTCTTTTCTGAGTTCTTTCAAACCGGTGAAAGTCAGCCTAATGTCGACTCTTGTCTCATCTCTTGCTCTGTCTTGCTCTCTCCTTCCTTCTCGCTTCCTCTGATAATATAATTTTGCTTTTCTTTGATTGATCAGGAATGGGGTGTTGGAAATACCCAGAGTGATGATATGCAGTCACTAGCACGTGATGCGGGCTGGAAAGCAAAGCTCAGCTGAACGGTGACACAGGTCGTGGTTGCTGCAGGCCAGTGTCAGCTCCAGGAATGTCCAGAAACACGTTTAAACCATCAGCTAGTTACTGGTAGATACTTGGTAACATGACTATTAATCTGGCTGGATGTTTGTGCTGGTTGTCATGCTGCATAACAAACCTGACGCACGCAGACAGAGCATGTTTGTGTTTAGATCATAACACACACCCTGTTGTGCTTTTTCTTCAGGGTTGCCAGATCTGTTTAGGATCTGAAACCTGCTGAATCGCTACATGGTTGATCCAGTTTGGGTCCATTTGGTTATAAATTCATCCAAAATGTAAAACATCTCAATTCTGCAGACTCACAAATGACACACCAACAACAACAAGCATCCTGCGAACGACATAACATGACTATAGGCTAACGCAAAAGAAAAGGGGGGAAAAAAGAAACACTGTTATTTAGCAAAAGAATTATTTTCCAATTATCAAAAATAAGAAAGTTAAAAAAATAAACAAAAAAAACCAAAATAAATAAAAAATTTAATGAAAATTTAATATACAAAACTAATAAAAGAAAATTTGTTGGTGTGAGATTGTCATGTGAGCTTCACACTCAGCTGCGATCACATGGAAACAGCATTTCTAGTCGAAGAAATGCAGGAAATAAAACGTCTTGCTTTATCTCCGGCTGTGAATGACGTGAACGTTTTCAGGACGTGCTGCAGGTCTGACATGCAGACAGACGGGTGAAACTAAAGGAGATGAAGATAAACACGGCATCTGCTGGGTTTCTGCAGTGACATAGAAGCCCAAGTGAAGTTTCCTTACTTTGCATCCCAACCTTTTTCTGCTTCTTGTATGTCTGTTACAAACACAGAAAAAAAAAAACCAATAGTATAAAGTTTATGAAGCCGATTTGATGGTAAAGTTGCAGGAAAATGTTTCCGTGTCATAAACCTGACTGAAGAGCTGCCGTTACTGTACATGAATGCACATTTTCCATCTCTGCAGTGACGATTAAACAGAGTTTATGGACCTTTTTTACCGCCCCCCCCCGCTGCTCTGAGGGTCAAAACAAAGCCTGAAACACTCATGCTGGTCATGAAAATAAGTGAGAATAAATTAGTATCTTTGTGTCTCTGCTGTTGACAGTCGTACATCTTTTTATTTTTGTATTTCTAATGATTAAATCTGACTGAATTTAAATACAAGTATGAATGTAATGACACGACGTGTCAGTTAAATGATACTCTGAGCTGAGATGGTGTTTGTGGGCTTTAACTTCCTGATCTGATAACAACACATCACTGCTGTTTAAATATAAATCTTACTCATAATTGAGCCCCACATTTCCTTGTTTTATACACAGTTTACCATTTATACCACTAGTTTATTGAATTATGGTCTAAGTTTGTCCATGTTTAGGTTAAATTGTTTCCCGTTTCATTCTGATAATCATCTTATTTTCTTTAGGATTTTTTAGTTAAATAAAAATAAAGACAAGAAGAAATAAAGAATAAAGGACAGAAAGGTGACTGAACAAAGTTATTGTTTTTTGCGTACATGTGAAAAAAATGTGATATTAATTGTTAAAAATTGTTACAACTTGAAACTATGAAGTGATCATCCAGGCTCCATTTGGCTTCTCCTGTCCACATCCACCCAACCAGCTCCCATGTTTCCTTTCTGGTTTAATAAAACCACAGTTTAATAAAAACACCTTCTTTAAAATAAAATGTCTCTTCTGATTGGTAACGAATCCAAACTAAGTCAACGTTCATATTTACGCCTGCTCCTTCTACTCAGGTCAGGACTCTTCTACACTATATAACGTACATATTAAGCACTTTGATTTTCTTATTTCCACTGATAAAACCAGAAACAACTCTGGCTCTTTTCTCACACCCAGCATCATCATTCTCCTTCACGTTCGTGTCTTCTTAGCTTGGTGTCTGTACGTCGTTTTCTCCACAAGCGGATCCATAAACCACGTTTATTTTAGAGTCCTTCTGACTGAATTGTGACCAGAAGCGCAGCTACCTTCTCCACCCGGCTCTTCTCATCCAGGATGGAGGTGAGGAGCCTTCACCCAGCAGAGCTCCTCAGCTGGGAACTCTCTTCCACCATCCGTCTGAACTACTGAGTCTATGTGATCGCGTTTGCTTTGGATTTTACTCCAACTGAAAGCGATCCTCCGTCTTCTCCAGATGTTTTTTCTTTTTTTTCCTGCCTTTCTGACAGATTCTTTGAAGTTTGACTGATGTTAAAACGTCTTCCTCCTCAGCTGAACGTGACTCTGGAGAAGGAGGTGGCAGGTTTCTGGGTGAAGGTGCCCTGCCTGGAGGAGCTGGGCAGTTGCCACTATCGAGACGCCTGCGATCTGATTAACCAGCTGATCCCGCCGGGTCAGGACTGTCCAGAACCGCTGCACACCTACGGTCTGCCTTGCCGCTGCCCGTTCAAAGCTGTAAGTCTCATCATCAGATTTAACCTGGAAGGCTTCCCAAACGGAGCGATATTTTCACCTTTCTCCTCCGTCTCCTCGCAGGGTTCGTACACGCTGCCTCCGTCCGACTTCTACCTGCCCTACATGGATCTGCCCTACTGGCTGACCAACGGGAACTACCGGGTTCAGGGAGTCCTGGGCAGCCAGGGCAAAGAGCTGGGCTGCCTCAAACTCTCCCTCTCCATCCACTCGGACTGACTCCCGCCTGAAGGCCGACAGCTGCACCTTTCTGGTAGTTTGCACATAAAAGTGACGAAAGTTGGGAAGTAAAAGCAGAGCTTGCACAAAGCAGACAAACTGATTGAATCTCACATTTTAAAGCAACAGATTCATTTAACAAACACATTTTATGGCAATTTATTTGAAACATTTCTGCAAATGAAAGGTATGTTGTTTTCCTCTTTAAAAAAAAACAAAACAAAAAAAACCGTAGAAAATGATTAAAGATCAGAAAGGAAACATTTAATTTAGTAACAAATCCTGTTTAATCGCAATTAATTCTGTTTTATTCTATCATGTTTTTTTGGGTTTTTTTTTGTTTCATTTTGCATATTCTCTCAGTTTGCTTAATCTTCTTCTTAGCCTGCGTTTCAGGCGTAGATGAGTTGGATATTTGAAGCTTTGATCTTTTGGTTTGTTGATCCGTCATCTCCTGATTTCGTGTTTTATCATCCTGCAGCAAAGATGGAAAGAAAGCAAAAAGATGGCGAAAGTCAGTTTCTGTTTGACTCCATAAGAAATTTCTTTCTGAAGGATGTCATGCCAACACATTATTTTTATAGATATTTGGACGGAGTGACGTTTCTTTTGGTCATGTGTGAAACAAAGTGTTTTTAGGTCCGGATGGAGGCCAGTTTTCTTCCTTACTGACACACGTCTTCCTCCAGATACATCAGCAGCTGTGAAACACGTTAATTGCCAAATTTTTAGCTTTTAATAAACAGTATTTTGCTATACCGGAGCCACGTTTTGTTTCCAAGAACAAAAAAATTGCAAAAAGCTGAAAATTAATAGAAGTTAGTGACAAGAGGAGGCCTTATTTACGCAGAGAAGGTTTTGCAAACGTTGTTCCACTCGGTGCTCAATGCAGAAATGATCCAACAAACCTCCGAACTTATGTTGTATCTAACTTCGTAAATAGCTGTTACCATGGTAACCTCCTGTTTCTTATAGAAATAGGCTTATTAATCTTTTGCATGGTGAAAGTTTTAGTTGTAAATTTGTTTTCCTCTTGATTTTTTTTTTCTTATTTTTGAAACCTAAGCTCTGATGTTGCTGCAGTGTTAAGTAGAAAAATGTGGGTTTTTTAGGGACGTGTGTTATTCATGCATCTTTGTGTTTTCATCCCTTTGTGTAGCTAAAAGTTGGTCTTTGTTTAAAGTGCTTTTATATGAACTGTTTTATTTTGATGATTTTGTCTTTCTGTTATAATGGGAAAATTACTTTTGAAAATAGCCAAAACATGACTAATTTACATTTTCAGTTTTTTTTTTATTAAGTGCCTGATCAGGTCAGAACTCGACTTGTGCTGATTTTAGAATTACAGAGGAATAGTTTGTTTTAAGGTGATGACAGAAATGTCACTGCATCAGTTTTTAATAAACTATCTCACAAGTTCACAACGTTTTTGTGCGTTTTTACTGTAATCAGTGTGGATATAAAGGTGTGTGTGTGTGTGTGTGTGTGTGTGTGAGATTCACCACAGGATGGCAGCAATTCCTCATTCTGACAGATCTCTCTTTTCAACAAATCCTGGTGGAGTTTTTATTGCAAGAAGAAAAGGAAGATCAGAAAAGGGGGGGGGGGGTGAAAGGCAAATCCTTATCATTTCACATCTTTACTATTATTTTCACTCCAGCACGTTAACAGCAACACCAGCATGCTGCAACACTGAGCGCAGAATCTGATTCCAGATCAGATCAGGGCAGCAGTGAATGTTAACAGGAATCAACAAATATGACTGAAAACAAAAGGAGGAATTAAACAACAGAAAATCCAGCAGGATGTGAGTCAGCAGGACGACTGCGTCCACTCAGACCAAAAACAGATTCAGGACAACATGATACGTAACTTGTTTAAAAACCCATTTTTTGTGTCCTAATTTGATGCTTTCAGACTGAAGATGTGCGTTAACTGGTTCTTCAGCCGTTTCTTCTGTGGTCATTGGTGGAACCATTACTTTTTATTATACAGCTGGCCGGCAACTAATATAAGGAAACTGAATTATGTCTGGTCTGATCTAAGAAAAGGACATTTGCCTCTACATTGATCCGCAGTGGTCTCAAAACTTATCCTTTTCTCAACCCTGAACACAGCTGAGGATAACAATGCAAGGAAAAATGTGATGACAGATTGATTTTTTTAAAACATGCAACAGATTCATGATGCATACAGATGTGGGTGTGAAAAAGTTTTTAATGAAGCTTTAGTTTTCCTAAGATAGAAAAAATCTCCCAGTTGCTTGTTGACTGTTTTCTGTTTATAGTTGTTTTGTACTGAGATCCTGATGCACGTTAACACTCGGTCGTATTTTAGATCGTATACACACTGGCCGCTTCATGTCCACCTGTTCAATAGCATGTTAACACATAAAACTAAAGATGAGAATGGACATCCTGACTGGAGATAAAATAAGGGACAACAGGAAGTCAAATAAGTATAATTTTACAACCAAGATATGCAGAACAACGTCTCTGAACACACAACATGTCCAACCTTAAAGCAGATAGTCGACAGCAGCAGAAGACTTCACCAAGTTTCTGTCAGCTAGAATCTGCAGCTACATTTCACACAAACTCACTAAAACTGTACAAAAGAAGACTGAAAAACGTCCCTGGTCCGATGAGTCTCCATTTCAGCTGTAACATTTACATGGTTGGATCAGAATCTGCTGGATCCATTCTGCCTTGTAGCAACAGTTCAGGCTGCTGCTACAGCTGGTGTTGTGATGGGAGGACGTTTTCTTGGCACATTTTGGACCAACTGAACAGTTTAACCCCCACAGCCTACCTGACCATGTCCATCCCTTTCTGAGCACAGTGTAGCATCTTCTGATGAAAACGTCCAGCAGGATGATGCACCATGTCACAAAGCTCACATCATCTCTAACTTGCTTTTTAACATGACAATTCATGCACTCCAATGGACTCTATATTCACTAGATCTAAATCCAACAGAGCACCTTCGAGATGTGGAGGAATGGGAGAGTCTCTTTATATCTGCAGCTGACAAACCTGCAGCGACTGTGTGATGCTTTGTGTCAGTATGGAGCAAATTCTGGAGAATGTTTCCTACATATTATTGATCTATACCATGAATATTTAAGGCTTTTTATTGAAAAAGCTGCTCAAACTCACTCAAGCGTGGTGGAAAAAGTGCAATAAAAAGATAAAGATAAGATAAGTGTATGAGTCCTTTAAAAACTATAAAACTCTTTTCTAAAAAGAAGCACATTCATTTAATTTAGACTGCAGTCCCTTCATTGTGTCTACAAACTGTAAGGTGATCTGTCTTTGTCTTCAGATGCCATACAGCACCTTTCCCAGGTGGACACATTGTGTCAGTAGACAACCAAAACACATTCATAAATAAGTACAGAACTTTTCACTGACAGAGCAGAAGTGGCTGCACACTTTCAATGCACCATATCAAAGCACAATAGAGATAAAATCGAGACATAAGAAAATCTTTAAAGTTATTTTCTTCTGTTGCAAAGCAAAACACACAAAGTACCAAAAGCACATTGAAATCATGGATAAAGTGTGTAACTGTTAACAAGACGTACGGATATTAAGGGTCCATATGCTGTGTCTGCTGCGTAACTGAAGCCACCTTTCCTGTGGTTATAAAGCTGCAGTCTAACCAGCGTACTTCCTGTCTGAGATCAGACCAGCAACAAGAGGTCTGCAGCTGCCTCCTAAGTCTGGAAAAGCTGATGGAATAGAATTTGATGGTGGAGATTTTTTTTCTTGTTTTTCTTTTTTTAAACAAAAATGTTCAGTTTTGATGTGAACAATTCAAAATGCTGAAGTTTGGAAGTAGTTAGAGGATGAAACATGCAGTAAATGAGAGAGGTTTAATATGAACATGAGTTTATCATGGGAACATGTATGTGTCTGTCATCTTGTGGTATGAAGTGAAAACAGGTTTATCTTCTGTTGCTACTGTGGAGCTTAGAGGATTGAATCTTCCATCATGTAAACACACAACTGATTGGATCCCTTTATCTCACATTCATGTAGTCAGTCAGCATCTCTGATCAGATTGATTTCAGTCAGACAGATGACATATTTGTACATTTAAATGTGGATATGGTCCTGTGATGGACCGGCGAGCTGTCCAGGGTGTACCCCGCCTCTCGTTCAAAGACTGCTGGGATAGGCGCCAGCTTCCCCGCGACCCTTCATCAGACGAAGTGGTTTGGGTAATTAATGAATGAATAAATTTGGATATTGTTCCCTGATTTGCCACAACAGACCTTCACATGTGCCCAGGTAACGATTGTGAGATGTGCTCCCTGTAGTTAAACCTTCATATTTGACCTTGGTTTATACTGAATGAATGTCAGGCTGTGGTTCTTTACCTGAATGGAAGTAATTGCTCATAAATCAAATAAATTCAAATGTATTTGCAGCCAGAAACGCACATCAAAATTTCAAACTTTTTGCAGTCCTGGTATAATTGTCACAGATTAAGGTAGAAGAAACCAGAGCTGAATATTTTTTATCATACAAATGCTTTAATCTACATGATTATAACATGATTGTTTTGTACTTATATAATTACAGAGATGTTTTGATATCACAGCTCAGTCCAAACGGTTGCCTTCATACAAGAAGATGCATTAACAAGGACATTTATTAAAGACACATGATAAAAGACATACTGTGAGAAATTCTTTTTTTTTTTTTTTTTTTTTTTGTCTTGTCCAGCATTTAGGCAAGCAGAATGATGGTCTGGATGCTGTGTTCTGCTGAGCAAATTTTCTCTGCCAAGGGAAGCTTTATAGATATAATGATCCCCTTGACTTTCTGATTTTTTTATTTTATTTCTATGTTTATTTTGTATTGTTGTTTGAATTGTAGAGTTTGTACTGCTGGACCAGAGAGGACAGACAAAAGACAGAAAGAGAAAGGAGAAGAAACACCTCATAAGAAAAGGGAAAGAGATAAAGGGAGAGAAAAGGGAGAGAAAAAAACAACAACTAAAAAATAACCCAAAAACAAAAAGAAAGAAAACAACCTACAGATGTATACATACACACATACAGGCACACACATACATATACACACACATACACACGCATACATACACATACATATACACACACGTATACACACATAATATATATATATATATACACAAATATATACATATGTGCACATATACATATACACATACATACATTTACACACACACCTCTATGCACACACATACACACACATACATACGTACAAACATATACGCACTTGCCAGTATTAACACATATACATACACAAACAAGCCAACTTTAGATCATAGTAACTAAACTATGAATCTAAAAAGTTAAATATAAATGAGAAACAAACAGAAATGAGAAAACTAGCTGCTGTTAGTGAATAAAACTGCGTGACGACTCGGTGACTGTGTCACATGCAGAACATGCAGAGTGGAACGTGATCATGCCAGTGTGACCCTTCCCACACAAAGGCAAGAGGCACGCCAGGAGTACCCCCGAGACCAGGGCCATCGGCAGCCATCCCCAGGCGCAGACCCCAACCGCCCCACCCCGGAGCCAGCCATGCACAGACCCAGGAGGAGGCAGAGGGGGGTCCCAGCCAGAGTCCCCCGCAGTCAGGGGGAACAGGCCCCAGCAGGCCCGGACCAGCGAGGACCGGCCCCGCCGGGCACCGGCCACCCAGGGCAGACAGAGCGCGGGCCCCACGGCCCCAAGAGCCCAGAAGCAACCCCCCACCCCCGCAGGCAGAGGGCCCAGCCCACACCGATGGAGGGCCGGGATCCCCAGACCGCCACCGAGCGGCAGCCAGGCCGCACCCCAGCGCACCAGCAGCGCACCAGCAGCGCACCAGCAGCGCACCAGCAGCACTCCCCGAGCACCAAGACCCTCCACGCACCCACGCACACAAACACACACACACACACACACATACGCACACACGCACACACATGTGCACACACACGCACACACACACACACACACACACACACATGCACCCACCCACACCCACACGCATCCACACTTCCTCCTTAAACACACCCTATACACCCATTCTCTTACACACGCTCAAACTCACACTCTCCTACCCCCGTTCTTTATACACACACACCCCCTCACACACACATCCCTGCTCCCTCTATAATCACCCATTCTTCCATACACGCATACCCCACTCTACACACACACATACCTCCCTACACCCCTCTATCCACATTCACAGTCCTCATTGTACACCCACCCCATCACTTCCCTGTACCACCAACATAACCCCACATACGCACCCCCACCCATCTGCATACACCCCCCCTTCCTCCTATCCCAGCGGCCATCCACTTTCCTAAATTCTTTCACCCTGATCCCCCCACCCCCCCTCTACCCTAACATTCAGTCACCACTTCATCCATTGGCTCATGGCCCTCACCTTTCTTTCCCAACGTGTCCCCTGTGAGATACCCCCGGGGGAGCAGGGGATAGGAGGGCCCCGATCAGGGCCCCACAACTACCCCCCACCCCTGTCAATGCCCCCCGACCACTCCACACATGCAGCCGATCCAGCACCACCCAGGGCCAGCAGCAGTCCCACCCCCGCCAGGCCAGCCCAGACCCAGGCCCCCTGAACAGCACCACTCCCCCGCCCAAACTCCTCCGGCACAGCCCCAGAAATAGGGGCGTGGCAGGACCCCATTGTGACCCCCTCCCTCCCAGCTTATGAATGATTGTGAAGTGTGTGTTGTTTGCAATTAAAATTGGGAAGAAGTAACCACATCATGTTGGGAGCGGGACCACCAAAGCAGCCCCGCCCACCGCACACTGCATGGCCCGCCCCCCAAAATATGTCCATCTGTTGTCAGTGTGAGAAATTCTTAAAGTGGAACTATTATGTGCATTTCAGACTAATTTATTTTTATTTCTGAGACCAGAAGGGCTGGGATTGATGGAGTTATTGTCACAAATCGCTTTATTTACTTCAGACCGACCCTCTCCGTAGGCTGTCAGATCAGCCTGTGGGCAAACCGAGTGGATTGAGACTCTTCGGCATTAAGCCCTGCCTCCCGCCACTGCACTACATCGGGAGCGCGCACCGCAACTGCTTTCGCCATCATTGTAACGTCTCATAAACAGAAGGATTAGGCTAATATGAACTCAATAAAAAAAAAACAAAGTACAATGTCAACACTTAGCATACAGCCCTACATGTTGGAACCTGAATCAGAGCCTGAAAACGAAGTGGAAAACAGCAACCCACAGCAACGAATGCAGCAGGATGTCTCTCTTTGGTAAACTCACCAACCATCGTTGGAAATAACTTTATCCCACGTTTTCCACCCGCCTGATGTATTTGTACATGCCCTTGTTAACCAGTAGAAGGTAACCAATCACCGAACCTTATCCCCCGGGACGTCACAAGGATTTCCAAGGAGAAAAAACTCTCTAAAATGACGCATTTTTCGTCGCCATGGAAACCGAACAGAGAGAGTGCTGGAACTCAAACTCAAACTCAAACATGCGTTTAGGGGATAAAAAACAGTGCTGTTCACATGTCTGATGAGGATTCAACACTGTAACACTGTAGAAAGCTCAGAAAACTTGAAATACCATAATAGCACCCCTTTAACTAAATCTAAGAGACACATTAAAGTGACTTTAGCTTAAAATTAAATCAGTCCACATTTTGTTTCTGTCTTTAGCCTCTCCTGCAGATTTGGACATTCAGAATTAGATTAGATCTGAATGCAGGAATGAGCTGAAGATGCTGCTAATGCTGTCAGGACACAGCCGAGTAAAAACCCTTTTTATCCAGATTTTTCTCTCATCTCACAGCTCTCTGTGGGAAGTTTTAGCTAAATTAAATTAGGTTTTGTCACAAGTAGCTTGGCTGAGGATTCAAAGATGAAATCAACCATAAAGATGAACTAGATTTTTCAGATATTTTATCGCCTTACTATTTTTGTTAAGATAGAAAGGTTGGTACTCTTAATCCCATTAAAAATCAGCCAACATTAAACTATGGGTGCCTTGGAAATCATTCTGTTTAACTATAAGGGCATGTTACTTGCTTTTTAAACTCTGTAGTGTTTTAATCATGTTATTTATTAGGCCTGTGTATGACAATAAGGCATTCTATTCTATAAAATTCTCAAATGTTCAAAAACTGCATTTTATTTATGTCACTTATTCTAAAACTGTGAAGAATGATAAGATCATTCCAGAAACTAAATAATAAAATGTATTATAATCTTTCAGCAACCACTTTAATTGGATTCTCACATTTTATGGGTTCAATTTTCAATTTGATTTTAATAATATTGTTTTAGGATTTTTTTCTTATGTAGTGACTGTCAGTTGACATTGGGATGTTTTTTCTTCAGTGAACAAGTGGTAGAAAATAAATCCTTGTCATAAAAAAAGGAGGGATAAATCATTTAAATGTTTAGATTTCATCATCAACTGGGGTTTTTAAAAAAAAAGTGCACCTTCGTGTAGGTTTGATCATGATCATGTCACATATATGTTAAAACAAATGGTGATCAGTTTCACTGTTAAAGCTGGGGTAGGTAATCTTGCTCAGAGACCTTTTCTTTTTTTACTGTGGTTGAAGTGGTTCCTCGTCCTGATAGTAGTCTATATAGTTAGACCCCTCAGTTCACTGTAAATCTGTAAAAACTCTGACCAATCAAACCGTTCAGACCGAACTGAAGTTGTTAATATCTTATACTTCGTAAGCTTCTTCTCCCGGCTCCCCTCATCCCCCTCTATACCTGATAGCCACACCCTGCATATAAACAGCGTGTTAGGATGCAAATACAAAGTAGTGAAGAAGAAACTATGAAGGCAAACATGGCTGAGAAAATGCAGGAAGGATTTTCCGACCCAGCTCAGTTTATTGGCGTCCTCCCGCTAAACAGAAGAAGACAAAGTTGTTGATGGAAAAAGCTGCGAATAAAAAAAGTCTTGGATCACGCAAGGAGCAAAAACAGAGGGGGAGGAGCCAAGGCAGGGGGAGGGGCCAGGGCAGGGTGTCACTTTCAAATCTTGCTAGCTCCCCAACAATACCTACCTAAGCGTTAAGATAGCTAGCCTGGATAGAATTATTTAGTTGGTAGCTGCAATAACCTACAAATAAGTTGATTTAAATGGCGTTTGAGGTTTTCACCGTAGTTAGGTTGCTAGTCTGCTTGCTAAGCTAGTTCATTAGCATGTTAGCCCTAAGAGGATTTTTTAATTAATTCTTTAATTGTGTTATATAATTATAGTTTAATTCAATTAAATGTGAGTTTTAAGTTTTCACTCTAGCTTTACAAGCCTAAACTAGTTCTTTAGTCTGTTTGCAGCCTTGAGATGATTTTTCAGTAATCTAACCTTGTAAACATGTAGCTACAATTTATTTGTTCGATTATTTCTGAATTTCAGTTCGTGTATAAGTCATTTGGGACCTTGAAATAAAGAGTTTCTTTTCAAATGTCAGATGATAATGAAGAATCTCAAACAATTGTACGTATGCGTGTATGTGTATTTGTGTATGTGTGTATGTGTGCTGACTAAGGAGGTCAGTAGGTTTGGGTGAGGTGGAGGAAGGTCCACAATCACAGGAAGAAACAATGAACCTGGCAGACATGTACACTTCACAGACACAAAACACTGACACAGTAATGTTATGACGAAGCTGCTTTCTCTGCATGCCAATTTTTATTTGTTTTTTTTGTTTGTTTTTTACAATTGAGATAAGACAAAAGAAAATAACTCCCAGTTTGTTATTCAGTGTCTCCTTATTGTTCTCTGGTCATTCCAAATAAACAGAAAACGCATCATAACAAACTGCCTGATAGGATTTAATGAATGAGCAGACACTTAAAAAGCATTACTGCTGTATTACTGCTATAACCTGCAGTCCTGCTGAGATTCAGAGTAGCAGAAATCTTCTTTCATCTTCTAAATAACCCTGTCTGAGCTGCAGGAGTGAATGTAAACCTTATACTGCTGATTTCCCCCTTTCTACCCTTCCCTATGCAGGACATCCTGTCTCTGACCTCCACCATTAGCCTGTTCCTGTGACAGGAACCCCGTTCAGGAGAGAAGGCAGCAGAATGTAAAGAGGGGAAGGTGAAGAGGAGAGAGGAGGAACATCTGCAGATTTTGAAAGGAAAAAAAGCAAGGTGGAGGAAGAGGAGGCAATGTTAAGGAGGGAGCAGAAAGGTCAGATGGTGGCATGTAAAGAAACACAACAGCAGAACAATAGAAGGGGAGGTGAACAAGTTCAGTTCCGTGACTGAATGGATTTCAACAGACCCGTCTCATCACGTGTTGACATGTGGGATCGATAAATGAGATGAGCAGAGGGTTTAGGTGACTGTTAACAATGTCAGGCTTTCATCCACACATCACAGCATCTAAAACCGTCAACACAGCTGTTCATAGGAAACTTTTTGGCTTCAGTTTTATAGGTACGTTCCACGACAAAGCATGTTGGGAACTTTTTGATGGTATAATGCTTCCATTTCAAATAAGTTTCTAAATTCCAGGATCAACAACTTGATTAGTTTTATTGATTGCATATGCGACATAATAAATCATCTCTGTAGTCCATGCAGGAGGAAACATTAAAGCCTTTGTGCGGCCTCTTTAGGGCTGTGACGACATGCTTTTTCCCGATTTGATTCGATTCTGATTCTCTGGGTGTGGCAAGACGAGAGAGGTAGATCGGCTATCGTCGTTTGCGACAACGCCACCTTCATTAACTAATCATTGAGGAAAAAAACAACCCAGTAGCCAGACCATCATTCTGCTGCTATAATGCCCAAGAAGACAAGTAAAAAAATCAATAAAAACATTGAAAATGACAAAAATTTTATAATGGATTATTTTTATTTATTTGGAAAAAAAAATTTTAAATTGTGAAGCAAAAAATCCTGCTATTCCATTTTTTCAATTGGATTTCCCACCCATACCTCTTTGTGTTGATCACTGTACTTGCACATAAACAATGTTTATTTGATAAAGGAGAGAATTCCCTGGTTATGAAAACCAAATCTGAGTACGAAGTCACCAGCAAGCCACTACTCCCAGTTCGGGGGATTGTGAGGTGTCCCAAGCCAGCCCCCTCTTCTGAGTCCAAGTTGCAGACTCGAGTTTAGAGGAAATTAACTTGGCACTGGAGGGTCCAGGTTCAAGTCCCTGGTAAAGTGAATCACTGTGGGACCTTGACCAAGGCCCTTAATCCCCCAACTGGATGCTGGAATATGGCTGCTGGGTCAAACAGGAGACTGGTTTTATACATGTTTCAGAAAACCTTTAATCAAATAATCACTAAAATTGATTATTTGAATTGACTTCGCTCTTTTATAATCCTGACCAAAGGTTCACAAATCACTTTTCTCCACATATTTCTATAAAATCTTTGGCCTGTTGTTGTTTTTACGACTTCATAAAGTAAAGTGAATCAGATTCATGATCTAAATTAATTGGAACTCCTCTAAACTCCCCAAACTTCAGTCATTTTAATGAAACCAAGAACAAGTTTGCTATATTCTGTTATACACTCTCCATGTTAAACAGAACTACAAGCAATTCTTAATTTTTACAACGTTTACTGCATCAAAGGATCTATTTGTTATCTCCAGCCTTCAACAGAAGGCACTGTTTAACCAAAACATGCAAGTTTGGTGAAAATAAAGTTAAAAATGTAACCTTTTAAAAAACGTTTCCTCTACAGAACAAAGAAATAACATGAAGGTGTGACAAACAACACTGGTCCACCCAGTCAGTACTTTGATGTACTGTCATTAGGCTGGTTTAATACATGGAATATTACAGGACTTCGAAGTTCCAGATTTCTGAGGACATCAGCTGAGCAAATATCACATTTCAGCCGAAAATTAGATTTGATGTAAATAGTCACACACAGACACACAGGGTTTTATCTTCCCTTCAGAGTGGGGTGTTTGCATTCCTCTGGTCTGATCTTTATCTGGCAACATGTGGGTCAGCAGATCAACCATATCCTGCCACACACACCCACCCTGTCAGCGTAGAGGCTTTCAGCTGCTTTCAGAGCGGCTTCAGGCCAAACAAAAGGCAAATTTACTGCTAAGTGATGACAGCTAATGGGCTCACATATAAACACACACCATCAGGTGAAGCTCTCACACTGTTGCTGCTATCCCACATAGCAGAGCTTTTAAACTTAAAAAAAAAAAAAAAAAAACTTGGTGATTTTTTTCCTTCTAAACTTGGTGTAATGATTATTTATTTATTTATTTTTGCACCATGACTTGTCGTGCTGCTTGTAACAAGGCTGACTTTTACTCAGCGGCCTCAGGCCGAGGTGAGGTGAGGTTGAGATAAAATGACGTAGCTCCTGGGTACAGACTCCTTGGAGTCCTCATGACCTCTGGTACAGAGAAGCATGAAGTCCAGACTGAGAGACTGAAGGCTCTAACTCTTTTCAGACATGAAATACATAACAATCATTCTGTTACAATAACAACATTCAGACAAGCCTGCGACTGACTGAGCAGGGTTTGAACTGTGTGTTGTATTTCAGACAGTACATCGAGTGAGGGACATCATCCCAGTCATCAAAATAAGCCGCAACACAAACACAAATACTTTTAACCCACTTTTCATGATTTCATTTCGGTGAGAAGATGTGGAAAAAAGTCAACACTGTAGCTAATTAATGTCTGAATATAGACACTACTACTACTTATTTCCCACCACACATTCATCCATTCATTTCCTGAACCCGGTTAATCCAAGTAAGGGTGGCGGGGGAGCTGGAACCTATCCCAGCAGCCTTCGGGTGAGAGGCAGGGTACACCCTGGACATGTCGCCAGTCTATCGCAGGGCGCCACACATTCAGAATCTTAAACAAATAAAAGCAGAGAAGCCTAAATCTGCTGTTCCAGATCTACTATCCTGCAGCTTTTAGATGCATTCCTTCTCCAATTCACCTGGAACAGATGACTGAACTTCCTCATCTGCATGTCATTAAGCTCAGTAGAGGTCAGGTACCAAGCTATGTGTTAGATTCAGGTGTGTTGGAGAGGGGGATGTTCACACAGTGGCCACTTCTGTGTGGAGTTTGCATGTTCTCCCCGTGTATGCGTGGGTTCTGTCCAGGTACTCCAGCAACTTCCCACCGACTAAAACACATGCATGTTAGGTTAACTAGTTACTCTAAATTCTCCCTAGAAGGGATTGTGAGCATGCACGGTGGTTTGTCTCTTTTGACTGGCGACCTGGCCAGGGTGTACTCTGCCTCTCGCCCAGTTGTTGCTGGGATAGGCTTCATCTTCCTGTGACTCTGAATTGAACTGAACGGCAAACAAATTGGATAGATTCTGCTGGAGAATGGTTGCAACTCATAGTTACAGGTCATGTCATTCTTTTTAAAAGTCCAGTTCCGGTCAGACTGAAACAGTAACTTATTACTTATAGTTTCATGTAAACACATTAATGGAGCTCCTTGGTTTTCACTCAACACAGAAATCTGAATTGAACTGACAACATATCACTCTGCCTAACTTCTTATGGAGGCACAAAAAATGATAGAAACACATTATTTTAATGAGAGGAGAGAAAAAGCAGCTTGTGCGGACATTAATCCGTGTAATCAATCACTTTGTGAGGCTTTGACTTCTGTTCCGGAACAAAAACATTAGCTTTAGATTTGAAGGTTTCAACTTTAGCTGGAAAATGTTTAATCAGTGCCGCGTGACTCCAGCAGCTCCGTCCAGATGATCTCCAGCTGAGGATGAATGAAAGCAAATGTTGGAACGCTAGTAAAAGGTACAGTAATGTGAAACAGCCTCCGCTGTGCGGCTTTAAGTGAACAAAGTGGTTCGTACACACAAGAGCACACACACACACACACACACACACACACACACACACACACACACACACACACACACAGTTTCATACAGGTGGTGGACTAATTGGAGGCAGACCTGTGTGAGCGTGTGTGTGTTCTCCTCTGATTCCTGTGTAACAGAGAAAGGAGCCCAGTGTAATCTGATGGAAGCTGATGCTGTTTGTTTTGGAGATAACCTCGTCTGATTGGCTGACCTCTGTCCAGCCTGAACAGACTCCAGCTCGGGTTAGGGTCAACTAAACTGACCTCAGACATCACAGGAGGTCAAAGGTTACACGGTTCTAGTCACGTTTAGGACTTAATCGGTGGTTTTTATTCGGGTAACAGAGGATGCTGAAACGTTCTTCATCAGTGTGTTACTGGAATCAGATGTTTTCCCCTTTTGTTTTAAGCCAACTAAATTAATAAGCAGCTTTACTTTGAAGCTTCTTGGCTAATTTATCAGATTTAGGTTGTAAATCCTTCATCCTGAAGAGTTAACTTAAGTTTTCCATTAAAACTCCCTCACAACTTCCTCGTTCTGCTCCGATATTTTCATCAAGCCTTTAAACTGCTGGTTAAATTTCAAAGAAAAGAAAATTTCACAGTTTAGAGAGAGGAAACAAGTAATTAAGAGAATTTTCTGGATCAGGTCAGCTAGCAAAAACAGCTAGCACAGGTTCCTGATTATTCGAACGTATCATCAAACTATTATCACATGATTTTACTCAGTATCTGTCAGATGTTTCCATAGATTCCACCATTTACTTTTCTTCCTTACTTACCATATTTGTGTTTTCCATCACCTTGAAACACCAAATCACATCTGATCGTCTTATTGATCCATTTTGGGCTCAAACTCACAGTTCTCTCTTGTCAACTCCTTCATCATCCATCTCTCTTTGCTCTGTCCTTGGCAGGTGAAAGACGGCGAAGTGTTTTAAGGCCTTAAACATTCTCCTTCCCTCAGAGCCCGAAGGAAAAGCGATATGTTTGAACTTTCCTTGGCCTGGCTGTCTGTCAGCCTGCAGGGCATTTGTGAGGGCTTAATGTATGATAAATACTGTGCATGATGCACTCGGTCGATCTGCGATCTTTAAGCTCTAACTGGGTTTTATGGCTTTAGTGTCATATCTGAAACAAAAAGTTCAGAAATCACAAAAACAATGTTCTTGTCATGTATTTCTATTTCCCATGACAAGCATAGCAAAATCTGCACTCTTTTTTTAAAATTCAGTTTGTTAAGTATTTAGAGGATTGTTTCATGTCTACACCATATATGTATCTTTAGCAGATGGGCTTGCACTCGTCAGACAGTGTCAGAGGCGTCGTGTCAAAGCGTATCAAGCCATGATGTTTTCTGAGACGAACCAAGTAAGTTGTCATGGTTTAACCCTCTAATGCATGAATTTATGGAAAACAAAGCCACATTTTTGCACATGCAATATGTACAGAGACACTTCTCTTTGTCTTTAATATTGACATTTTATTCATTTATTTTATCTACTCTTATATAAATATCTTTAAAATAATATATTGTTATATTCATATATTACAATTGTATTCTATACAAATGTGGCAACGTGTTGGGTGACTCTCCCAATGTACACCAAAGTGGCAAAATTGCAAATAAACCATTTTCACTTATGAATATACCAGAAAACAGCCTTTAGATAGGTGTCCACGACGCATGAAAGGGTTAACCCTACGCTGAGTGAAAACAAACCTTTGAAACGTCAATAATTGCCAAATCTTCTTGGTTCCTTTTAATTTCAAGTTTATTTGAGATTAAAGGCAGATCTGCTGTGTTTACTTTGTGTGCAGATTAATTTTTTTGTTGACATAAACATTTAACTTAAATAACAACTAAAAGCTTAAAGGGACCAAACTTCATCTTGGTCTTTGACACTGGTACGCTACCTTCACACAGGTTCCTAACTCCCAGCCTCTGGGAATTAAGGATCCATCCAAACTCCTAAAAAGGGTCATGGATTAGTTTCCCTTCCCTGATTTCTCTACATAAATGTAAAATAATTAATGTGTCTCACCACATATTGACTTTTATTTTATTTCTGGAGTCAAGAGATAACAAGGCAACCCAAAGGGTAGACGTATATGGAGCTGGACATGACTGTCTTCATTTGTCAGGCTATATCTTAGATATCATGTAAATCACAAATAAAACCTCACAAATACTCAAATACGAACTTTGATGCACATAAATTCCAAGCGAAGCAGGATGTCTTCCCACTTGGTTTGGCTCTCAGCTCTTCTCACTAATAAACAAACCTGGAACTCCAAAAGAATGACAGAAATGAGCATCTGCTGTAATTTCCTGGAAATGTTTTGACCTCTGTGGCCATGCGGTTCAAGAAAAAACTCTGTAATTATATTTGGAGGAAAGCTGGAATGTGGATTTTGTCACATTGAGGACAGACTTCTGGATTTTCAGCCAGTTTACTCATCAAGGAGAGTTGTTCCCATCTTGGAAAAAATAACCAGATTTACCTCCTAGGATATACAATGCTCTTCAAAGATGAAGATGTTGTTTTTAAAAGGTGTTCCATAAAGGTCTTCAGTTTATTCTCTGAGCACGTCTGTTATGATGGTGACTTATCATCAGACCTGTGTTTGTGTTTTTTCTGTCAGCATGACAGACTATACGTCATTGTGATAAAGTTCAGGTAAATGTCTAACTACTGCAGACTGCCGTCCCACTGGGACGTAACCATTTTTCCAAGTGATTTAAGGGTCCAAACTGCAGCCCATGATGAGTTTGTGCAGACTTTTTGGGTGAGTTAATTGATGCAGAGGAGGTGTCATGTTTCTGTGAAAGCACTTCAGAGTTGTGCAGTTTCCTCAGGGCAGGAGTGCTTCTCTTTGTGTTGAGCCTGGATTACTTTGCATGTGGCCCGCCTCCTTAGTCTGGATTGGCTGGAGCTTCGCTGGCATGTGGAAACCCAAATCCAAACTTTCTCAGTTGGAGGAAAACTTCCCTGAGTTGAGGAGGATGAACTGAGAGGCAGGACGCCAGCAGTTGTGAGTGAGTAACAGCAGCAGCAGGCAGACTGAGGCTGGACATTTACAGAGAAAGAAAGGATGATATCTTAATTGTAGGTTTCTGTAATTATATCCTGACCAGACTAGAGGATTTACTTCTCAGTTTGGAAAGCTTTCCAGTAGTTTTCTGTTTTTTTGTTTGTTTTTTGGCATTTTTGTTTTCTAAGACAACTGTAGACTAACATGAAAGAAATTTAGATCGGAACACAAATTTTATTTGACAGACTGGATTTTTTTCCTTCTAGTTAAAAAATATTGTTATTTATCACAATTATTCAATTTTAAGTTTACAGAGTTAATCTTTCATGGTAAAAACCAAAACTTTAGAAACAAAAATGTTAGTATAAGCCGTGGGAAAGCGTTAATAACTTCTCACCATGATGCTGCTGGCTCTGCTTTTGGTTCTGAGTCTTCACTCTCGGACTCTGGTGTCTGAGTCATCATCGATAACCATCCAGTACCAGGTTCGGGAGGAACAGCCCGCAGGAACCCGGGTTGGCCGTTTGGTAGATGACCTACGGGACAGAGATGAAGAAGGTCCTTTAGAGGATTTTAAGGTGGTGGAGCAGGCCAAAGCCCTTCCTTTTGCTGTCACCACTCGAGATGGCGTGATCTCCACCCAGGGCCAGCTGGACAGGGAGGAGCTCTGCCGGGGATCGGATATGTGTGAGGTGGCATTCAGTGTCCTCTACAGGAAAAGTGGTGCTATAAACTGTCTGCGGGTTCGTGTGGAGGTGATGGACCTGAATGACCACAATCCCACCTTCCCAAGTGCTCTGCAGGAAGTGGAGATCTCAGAGACAGCCAGCATCCGCATGCGAATACCTTTAGATCGGGCAGTTGATCCTGATGCGGGGCCAAACGGCCTCCAGACTTACACACTGTCTGTTAACCCACACTTTGCTCTGGATGTGATGGCTGCTCCAGGTGGGACAAAACAGGCGGAGCTAGTAGTGATCAAAGAACTGGACAGGGAAGTGCAGAACTCCTTTGACCTCACCCTGGTAGCATGGGATAAAGGGAATCCTCCAAAGTCTGGGAGCACCTTGGTGCGTGTTAAAATCCAGGACTCAAATGATAACAGTCCAACGTTTGAGAACAACAGTCCCACTGTGACACTACCCGAGGACACAGCTCTTGGGACAACCATTATTAAGCTCAAGGCCACTGATCCAGATGAGGGCACCAATGGGGAGGTGGAGTACTCTTTCAGCAAGCACACCCATCTAGATGTTCAAAAGCTATTCCATGTGGATCCACAAACAGGAGAGGTGATTGTAAGAGCACCTCTGGATTATGAAGTCCACTCGTCTTATGAGGTAATCGTACAGGCCATCGATCATGGTCCTAACGCGATTCCTGCTCACTGTAAACTGCATGTTAAGCTTATAGATGTCAATGATAATGCACCGAGGATCCGCACAACCTGGATTACATCTGCTTCAGCTGGTGGGACTGTACTGGAGGGAGCACCAGTTAACACTTTCCTTGGCCTTGTAATGGTTTATGATGCAGATTCAGAAAGAAATGGGGAAGTAAGTGCTGCCCTTCAGGAAAGATCTGGGCCTTTCCACCTTGAACAGTTGCATAGCAACAGCTATAAGATTGTTACCGGTGGCTACATGGATAGAGAGAAAGTTTCAAGTTATAACATCACACTTCTTGCTAAGGATCATGGCTCCCCCCCTCTGATTTCAATTGAACACCTCACTGTTTCTGTTCTGGATGTGAATGACAACGCCCCAGTGTTTTCTGTCCCTATCTATAAGGCTTCCTTAAAAGAGAACAACTCCACAGGCTACAAAGTTCTCCAAGTTGAAGCCCATGATGATGACCTGGAGTTCAACGGAAGAGTCTCCTACTTCATAAGAAGCCCTACTGACCAGAAGACAAAAACAGAACTCTTCTCCGTGCATCCCAAAACTGGCATCATAAGTGCCCAGCAACATATAGATTTTGAGGAATCTCACACTTATGCTTTCATCGTGGAGGCTGTGGACCACGGACATCCCCCATTGACGGGCACGGCCACTGTGCACATTGATGTTGAGGATGTAAATGACAACTATCCGATCATCCAGGAGCCGAAACCAAGAAAGGGAGTAGCTCATGTGAGCATACCTGTCAATGAATACAAGGGGGAGATTGTGACGGAGTTGGGGAATGATACAGAGGATAAACCCACCACTTTGTCAATTGATCACTCTATAAAAGAGGGATTCACTGGATTTCTTGCATCCACAATAAAGGCTGAAGATCTAGACACAGGACTTAATGGAGAACTTCAGTACGTCATCACTGATGGAAACCCATATGACCTCTTCTGGTTGGATGAAATGACAGGTCAGCTCTTTGTTAATACCACTAATGCTACTGAGCTCATAGGGAGAACTTTTACAATGGACCTTACAGTATCTGACATGGGCACTCCTAGTTTGGCCACTAAAGCATCTCTTGAGGTGACTTTCATCAACCTTAAGGACCATCTGAAGAACTCTTCACCAGGAAACAGAGGGCAGCTCAGCTTCACAATGATGATTGCAATCTGCTTGGGTGCAACGTGCTTGCTTCTCCTCTTGGCTATTGCTTTGGTTACAACTTTCTGCCGCCCTGACAAACGAGACAACCGGGCTTATAACTGCAGACAGGCTGAATCCAGCTACACTCGCCATCCTCGACGCCCCCAGAAGAATATCAGAAAGTCTGACATCCAGCTCATTCCAGTCATCAGAGGCCGGAAGGAGGAGCCTCTTGAGGACAGTGAGGTCCAGCCGCTGACTCCACCTCCACTCTCTGAAGACCAACAAACTGAGAGAGATTACAATTTCATACCATCGATGATGAACACAAGCTTCCATTCTCAAGGCTATCTAGAAGGAGATACCTCCCAACATGTTGCCCATCACTGCAAAACACTAAGAAAACCTGGAAACATTGAACTTGATGGGACACTGCCTCTGACCCCTGCCACATCATATCAAACTCTACGCAAATCCAGAAACCCTTCTTCATCTTCATCAGTCTCACATTCTAGTACCTTAAAGCACCACAAGCTGCAGCACAGTGGAGAAGAGAGAGGACCACCCCGTTCGGCATCCCAGGCAACTCTCAGGAGACCGAAGACGTCGGATGGTCGAGGAGGACACGACGCAGAACATCAGCAGATGCTAAGGAACCTGGTTCGTCTCTCAATGGCAGCACTCGGAGACTCCATTGAGCTTTCCTCGGCTTCACCAGAAGTGCAGGTAAGATGTGATATTTCATCTCCTTCCAAAAAATACCTGACATTTTAGGCCCTGTGCAGGGGACACCAGGTTGCATCAGTATTTGGATGGTAATTGCTGTGCAATGCTTGCTTCAGTACACGTGCTATACATCCATGTAACCAGAAAAGCGTTAGCTGAAAGCTTAACAAAACCAACCCTTTAAGGTCCTGGTCTACCATTTGGTAGAGGTAAATTTGCAGTGATGTTGATGAATTTCTTTTAAAAATTGGGGAATTTAACCTACCTGAACATCTCAACCAATTAGTCTGGATATGTAAAACCCAAACTAAGTGTTTGTTATAACACTACTGTTTCAAATGTAAACTATTTCACTTTTTCACTGCTGTTGCATGATTGACTTAATCTCTTTTAACATACCAACCATTTGTTCAAACAAATAAAAACATTTGTTCTAGAACACAAAGAAACTTTTTTTTTTTTTAACCTTTTTGTTAGTGTGAAAGTTAAAGGGTTAAGAAAGGAGAAAACAAGTCAGACCACAAGCACTTAAATACACAAATGTGTGATAACAAGAGAACAGGGCTTAAGGGGTATGAACATGCAAAAAAAACAAACAAGAAAAAAAAACAAAAAACACCCATTTCTGAGGACTACATATCAGTAATCCATCATAAAAACTTGCAATGTCTTCACAAACTTGTAACTGAAAACAAGCACAGCCTTCATTAAAACTCTTTACATTATCTCTTTAGAGTAAAACTCATCAAGTTTTGAAGCTGCATTCGCGGCAGAACATGCTAACGTTACTGCAAGCTGAACTGACAAATGTTCTCATTTACATGACATTAATGACTTCACTAATCTACATTATGGTTTTTTAATGTCCTCTTATTTACATTCGACTCTATAGCGTAGACATTAAGGCTAATGTGCTGCTGCTGGCTCTCGTTTAAATGCCATTTACTCAGAACCAAAATGTGTGATCACATTTATTTCAACATGTGCTTACAGTTAGCGTCGGTGTAATTAAGTGTCTCCCCTGCAGGCTTTGAGATTAATCTGATGTGAAGTCCATTAGAGAGTAAAGATGAAGGGCCTCCCTCCTCCTCCACCTCACCAACACACCCACACACACCCACACCCACACACATGGCAGCTTCCTTCACATTTTCCCAGCAGCCGCTCTGCTTTTTCAGCCTTCTGTATGATGACTTACTCAGACAGCTTGGAGGCTGGAGTTGGGTGGAAGTGTGTGTGTGTGTGTGTGTGTAAGAGTGAAGGAGTATAAGTAGCTGATGGATCAGTATGATGCCTAAAAACAGTACGTTTATTCAAGTGCTCATGTATCACAGACAAAAATCCCTCCTGAGAAACTCAGACAGTCCTTTTTTCTCCTTAACTGAATATCAGATATCAGATTCATATTGAAAGCAGGTAGGGAGGAGGAGGAGGAGAAGGAGGAGGTGAGCTCCTTTTATTCTCTGTAGGATGGCATGTCTGAGAGGGGGGAGTTTGAAGGCAGCCAAAGTAAGCTGGGATGTGTTTTTAGTGTAAGCTAACACCGCCCTGACACGCTGCTCTGTCACTGATAAATAGCCCCCAAATCACTTTTACTGAGCTGAGCTGCAGCAGGAGGGAAGAAAAACAGATCAGCCTAAAAACAGCAGCTCCGAGCAAAGCACGAGACTGAAACAGAGCCGTCAGCTGCAGACACCAAATCCACTCAGACCTATCTAATGGAGCAGGCTAAAAATATCTTCTTCAGATTTGCAAATATTAATAAAAGAGAGCTAAAATAAAACATACTGGGTTAAATATTGATGTATTTAAAGCCTAGCACAGTGTTGTTTGGTAATACAGCACCAGTATCACACCAAATTCTGCTAAAACACATAAACCATGAATATTTTTTTTATTCATTTTCATTTCAAACCAGTGTCCTTAAAGCTGTGCAACTGCAAACTACCAGTTAAAATCTAAAGAGGAATAATAGAAATTTTCCCATAATTGAAGGTCATCTAAAAATATTAGGCATGAAGAAAAAAGGGCTTTAATGAGCGTCATTGGAAGACACTGTGGCGATCAATAAATCAAATCTGCAAGAACATATTATATCGGTAACATACGTGGCTTATATGTCTATTAAAGTAGCAGCACTCGGTTATTTAGACATTCACATGAACGTGCTGCGGAAAATCAGTGACATTTGCTTTTGTAAAAAATCTGAAAAGTACAGTAAAAGTATATAGCAGCAAAGACTTCCTCATCTTATTTCACGCCATGGTTACAATTTATTAAAGCTGTTAGAAACTGATATGAATGCATCTTCATGCTGCTTACGTCGGTACAGTAGATGGTTGCAGGATGTTTTTCTGAAAGGAAATTATCTACAAACTGCAAAGCAATGTGGACGAAAACGGAGTACTCGAATAGGATTTGTGGAATTGAATTTTGTGATTTATCCTTCCTGTCATCGGATCAAAGAGGACAGATGTTAGCAGATGTCCAAAGTGCAACAATTGGTCAAACATGGCTTTTGGATGAAATATCTGTTTTCTACATGTTTAGGCTCATTAAACTGCCAGTTTCTTCCTCTTGATGGTTTTGTTGGACTTCCAGCAACAGGCAAAGTATCAATCAACAGCAAATTAGCTTCTAGACTAACGCTGTAGCACATTTATATTTATGTAATTGTACTTATGTTTATTTATGATCTCTTTAGAGGAGCGTGGATAGATATTTTATCTTTCATTAAACTTTAGGATACATTAAATGCTGAAATAAACATTTAAAAAAGTTTTATTCCTCTGCATTTGGCTTGTGTTAAAAAAAATTCAAAGGCATCAAACTAGAACAGAAAAATGTTGTCAGAAAACAGAGGTTGCTGTTATTTCTTTAATAAGATGATCATGAACAGGAAGATCTGAACTGCATTACTGCTAATGTGCCTGCAGAAGAATGTTACTTGGTGTGTAACGGATGTAGCGACATTGTACAGGAAAGAACAGCATGTTGCGGACATTGTTTGTGGCTGACGGAAGAATGGAAGCGAGCGCGTCTCTGAAAGGGGTTTTGTGTTTGAACTGTCTGCTGTTTGGTTCGCTTAAGTGATCTACATTCAGAAAATTGTGCATTGTTTGTCTGATTCATTTAATTTCTTTTTGATTGTTGTTGTTTTAAACATTAATAATTAAGAGATTTTGTGTCTCAGTTTGAAATGAGGACGCACTGATTATCTAAAGTACTAACCCCTTTAAAGAGGGGGGCTCTTCATATGCAGCATTTTCATTGGCATGGTTCCTGCTCAGTCCAACTATTACCCCAAAAGAATCACTTCCACAAGAAGAGAAGCTTCCACTAAATGGAAGCTTCTCTTCCATTTAGTCAGAAATTGTGCCTCATCTTTCACAAATTCTGCCTTTTACAAGTCTGGTGTGGAAATAAGTACAGCTGATATGGTGACTTTTGGCTTTTATTAACACCTCAGTGGTGACTATATGAGCTTCCATAGAATAAATACTGACTGCAAGTATCCTACAATACATCACTGTTTACTTGGAATATGCCAAACATAGACATTAGAGACAATTAGACCAGAAGCAGAAAGGATTAAAGTTCAGATTTATAAGATTTACATTCATTCACATTTGTCTTCATGCAACACTTCTTCATGGATTTTAGCATTTCGCTTCTTGTCTTTTCGCAGCAAGTTGAGTTCTTACATTAGGAGCACCATGAAGAAATACAATTATATCATCATCAAATATGTCGCACAAATCTCCCCAATCTGAACATCATGACTAGTTGGACTTTAAGTTGAAGTAACGTTGTGAAGTTGAAACACCGACCCGTGTCATTGAGGGCAAAAGTCACTGCCTACGCCCAGCAGACAGAACAAAGACCGCAGCCGGACCCAACAGCCTCACGTGAATCCTATTAGAAAGAGGAAGAGGCCTCCTCGGTTCGCCTAGATCGCCCCAAACTCTCATCAGCCCAGTTGGCACTCATCGAGCTTCAAATGTTTCTCTCCTCACTTGAGGTCGCAGAGGAAGAGGCCTTCTGTGCACTTGGGAGGTGGGGGAGTTACTCTTCACTTCCACACAGACACACACACACACACACACACACACACAGACACACACACACACACCTCGACATATTTTGGCATCCATCCTGGAAGGAAGCCGCCAAATGAAGAATAGGCTTTTACGTAGAGGCCATTTCCTGTCGCTGCTGCAGCATACACATGAAAAAACACACATTTGCAACAAAGCTAATAAATTAGCATGTGCACATATACACACACACACTCACCTTTCCCTCAGTGTGTGTGTTTCCTCCCTGGTGTGCAGCGTGTATCCGCCCTATAGCAGAGCTGTCAGCAGAAAAGCCAGCAGTGAGACGGACAGATTTACTCTGTTCTCACACTGTTACACTAAAAACAAAAATTCACTTTCCTCCCAAGTGTTGCTGTGTTCGTTGTTCAACTGCCGTGGAGCAGAGAAGCAGTCAGTGGTCCTGATAAATCCAGGGACAGAAGACATAACAAACCGCACTGAATCCCGTATCAGGACCGTTTCCGTTCAGCTGTTCGGTGTTTAGTGGGAACACAGCAAACTATAAAAGTCATGCATAAATAAACAATCAGGTGGAATCACAGGCTGTGAGGCTTATCAAGGTACCTTCAATTCAGCTCGGGATTTCCACTTACATCAGGCTGTTTCACTTTCACCACTTTGCATTACCATGGCAACTGGTGCTGGAAACCTAACCTGCTCCGGTGCAGATTATGTAACCTAAAACAGAGGCTGAATCTACTGAAGCTTGTTCCAAAACAAAGTTCAATCTACTTTACAACCATCGGTGAACTCTAAAAACTTTCTGATCTTATGGCTGAAAATGAAGATGGACATTTCCACTGACAATGAAGCCACTGGCTGGCCTTCATTTGCTTCTTTATCAGCTGGAACAATGCTTGGAAACAGCCAATGTTACATCTTGCAGAGTTAAGACTAATCTTTCTCATGTATCAACACACACACACACACACACACACACACACAATTAATTTAATTTGAAACATACAAGTATTATCAGCATTGGCAGGTTTTAAATGTTGCTGATGAAGAATAGCAGCAAGATGGCATTAAATGTAAAAAAAAAAAGTTATTTAGGAATAATTAAAGAAACATTACCTCATGTCACCCTGTGAGTTTAAACATTATTTATACTTTCACCTTCATCTCTCTTTTTTCCCTCTTTTCCCATTGCAGCAGATCTCTCAGCTCCTCTCCCTCCTCCACCAGGGTCAGCTTCAGCCCAGGCCTAACTTTCGCGGGAACAAGTATTCTCATCGCAACGGCAGGTAAGTCAGATTTTTACTTTCTCAATGAATGACATTTACTCCATCTATATCTAAAAAAATATGATCACGCTTGTTTATTTTTAATCAAATCAAGCATCAAGTCAGTTTTATGTAAATGAGTGTCGGGCCCATTAGATGCAGACGCAGGTCCAGGTTTTCTGCTGTTAATTTATTCTGATTTTATATGAGTAGAATCAGAGTTTGTGAAAGATATATGACCAACTGCAGGCCTATGTGTAAAGCAGGAAGCCTATGTAGATTTTATGTCTTGCTTAAAAGAATTTTACAGCGTATGAGGTGAGCCACGACCCTCATGGTTTGTGGCTTTAAGTCAGTCAGTGTTGTCAAAAGAAAATTGTTGAAGAAAACACTGATGTTAATGAGTTTTATGGACCATTTCCTCCCAAAAATAATTTGTTTTTATTCTCTTAGAATTAACCCCTTGTATTTCTTTGCCATGGGTCCACATCATGGCAGCTATAATTGTCCTAAGCAATACCTTAAGAGGCACATGGAAGGAGAAGAAGTATTTTCCTGCAGTGCAGTCATCGCTGCACCTGAAACCACTCATAATTAAAAACATGTTCATTTCTAGAAGATTTTTCTTCACTTATGGCCACTGTCCTTTGACAGCTGTGTTTGGCATTTTAAGTCATTTCTGTAGCCATCTTTACCACTACATGTCAGTAATTCTAGCTTACCATACCTTTAAGACTCAGACAAGTCCTGGGCTGTACTAACATGGAATAAACTGAGATGTTGAATGGTGCAACGAAAATACTTCACAAATTAAAAACAGCCATGACTGACAAAATTGCATTTGGATCACAATCTGGCTGTCTATGTTTCCATTCATAAAACTGGTAAATACCTAGGTGTCATGATTGACTAGCTGTTGTCTTAGAAAGACTTTGAAACAATCTGAAAACAAACAAACAAACGGAAAAAAAAAAAAAAACCTAGAAAAAGAAAAACAGATAAAAGGATCTATTTCCTCCAACTCGAGGCTCTTTGGGGCAAGTAAACAAGTCATTCCTGTTCCACTGTTCAATAACTTTTGGTTTCAATGTTTGTTTGGGAAAAATCTAAACTGCACAAACTAATGATAATGGATTCTTAGATTATCGGGCGACATTGACAGTCCATGAGACTTCCTATGAGAGTATGCTGAGACTGGCCAAGAGGATAATGATACATGAACCCGATTCAACAGAGAATATAAACTCCACCTGACTGAAGATACCAAAGGTCAATAAAGTCGGATTAAAAAACTCTTTTGTACATCGGTCCATTCTGAAAGTAAACACGTGATGCAAAATAAAAATTAGACATGTTTCTGACAATAAAGTATCATGAGATCGAACTAGCATAATCCTGTTGACCTTGAAGTGATCCAACTTTTGGATTTAGTTCAAAACACCCAGAAACCCTGAAGGACAGAGCCGCTTGTTGACTCTTTCCTTCTCCTGTCTTTTCATCATCATCCTCATGTTGATGCCAGAGCCAGCTGGCTGTGATCGCTGCTCCACTCTCTGATCAAACCAGGATTCCTCTGATAGCAGAACAGTTGGACATTAAAGGGGAATGCCACCAATTTTAAGACCTAACAGATGTTTCCTCAAGAGCTGCTTTACAAGGCCATTGGGATTCAGACACAAAAATGTGCTCTTTTTGTACCTACCTGACTTAAAGTCAGAGGTCAGCTGTATCGTAAGACATCACCTTTCAAACAGGATGCTGCAGCTTGAAACAGATTTTAAAAACTTAATAGCAATCTGACAAAGACTGTCCAAAACTAGCACTGAGCTACACCTCACTTTGACTTTTTGTATATAAAATAACTATTTAATCAATCAATCAGTTAAATTTTTATTTATAAAGCACTTTTCATATATTAAAAACATAGCAGAGAGTGTTACACATTCATGTGTTTGTACATGTGTCATGAGACTAAAACCCCAGAAAATCTCCTGAAACAAGAATTTACAGCATCAGAGAGAAAACTTTTATCAGAATGAATTGATTCCACTTTGGAAGGGGATATCTTCTTCTTTGTACACACAGGGTCAAGTTTAGAGTCATTAAAACCATAATTAAGCCCACGTAGTTGGATTCCTTACACAAGCATTTAGAGGAATTTTTTTTTTTCTTTTACAGGAAAACCATTTCTAGATTAATTTTATCCTTATGAAGATGTTCTATATGAGTTTGTCTGTTTAAGACAACGGGTCATAGCTCTCAGACACTTCTGTCTAAAATCAATTTAATATTGACGCGTGAACATTTACAATAGAATTTTAAGTCACAAGTTCTTAGAATTAAAATAATGCTCCCAATTACAGAGAAGTGGATTAAAAATTGGGCATTGTAAAGTAAGAAGTTTCGGAATGTGTTAAAATATTTGCCCACTGGGAATCTAATTTTGCGCCTTTACCCAGTCTGCAGATAGCACGCATGACTGAGACCATAAATAAAGTTCTGCAAATCAGCTCAGTGTGAAAGTTGGACTGATTTAGACACAGTGTGTAAACATAAGTACATAATAGGGTAGCAGATTTAATACTTAGCACAAGGCCTATACAAGGCCACTGGATGCAGATGCTTGTAATCCACTGTATTATAATCTGTGTATTATAAATGTGTATTATAATATATATAATAATAAAACTCATTAACTAACAATATAAAATTTATAATATTCTAAATGTGTATTATGTATTATAGATCTCTTAATAGTACTATCTAATTAGATTGTGCTATTATGTGATTTAAAATCCTACCATTTATTTATAAGTGTGATAATTAGGGTCCAAGCCATATGAAGTATGGGACAAACATTATAAGCACATTGAGCAAATATACAACCCTCTAAACACACACAACAGGCCCAACAATCTATGGTCTGCATGGACTCCAATGCAAAAATTACTCTACAGCGCCACCTAGGCAAAGAAAAAGTCCAAAAATGAATTGGGTACTGAACATCTGCTTTGATGTCGGAAAAAGAAATTTGGCACACATATTTACCAGCCCAAGAAAAGCAAAACAGTCAAATAAACACCTGTTGCCACGGCAACATGGTGTCCGCTGTCACAGTATGTTTTATCTTGTGTTTTCTCGTTTCCTGCTTTATTTTGTAGAGTTGTGTCTTGGTTCCTTTTTTGCTTTTCTGTTAGTTAATTTTTACCTGGACTCAGTTGATCACCCCCGTGTCTTGTTCTGTTTCTGCCAGCATTCATAGTCCTCGGTTTTACTTCTGTTTGCTGGCTCATTAGTTCTGTTAGCTTTCCTATGTCTGCTTGCCTTTAGCTCAGTGATCTTTAATTAAAACCTTTATTTTCTGCATCTCTGGCTCCGGTCTCTGTATTTTAGGCCCACACCTCCACCACACCCGTGACAGTCTACCATCTGTATTCGTTGTATTTTAACAAACTAGTCTAAGGAGATTCATGTGATTGACTCCAAATTCAGCGTGGAGCTTCGTGACATGTATTGGGCCAAACGGTATTGAAATTTCTGTAATAGAACAAACCATCTTTCCGTGGCCACCCACGGAAAAAGTCTCTCGCCATGAAACACACTTTACTCTTATATCCATAGAAATACATGGGATCTGCACAAAAACTGACCGCACTCATATCTGTTAGGTCCATAACACATTACATCATGCCGAGTTACACTAAATAGATGAGACGGGTGGCAGGGACCACGAGGCTTGGACTCGATGGATGCTTTTTGACGCTTTAATTTACTTTATGCCCTCCCAGTACCCTGTTTCTGTCTCAACACTTTCTGGGAAAAATATGTAACACGTACAAAGGGGGGAAGAGGGGCTGTGTTCCCTTTAAGCTTCCCCTATAAGTACACCCCTGGTCAGAGCACCTCAGCAGGCAAAGCAAGACAGGATTAATAGACAGATTAAAAAGGTTTATAAGTTTACAAATAGGTGAGGTAAATGGTAACAGAAACCACAGAAAAAGAGTTTTTTTTGTCAACAGCTTTTCTCTGTCTGCTCATTGACCTTTGAGTTGGGAACTTCTAGTTTAATTCATAGTAGTTAAAAGTAAAGCTGATAATTGCCTTCTTCCATGTTTTTGACCACTTGACCAGCTGAGACTGAAATAACAGCATGATATAAACAAAGTCAAACAGCCACTGCCACGGGAAGAGTGTCTCATAACCTCAGAGTTTTGAAATGTTTGTCCATGAAGGCAGGTTGAAACAGCTTTATTATGAGTGATTCACAGACTCTGACAGGAAGCAGGTACCCCAGCAACACTGTGGCAATGAGATTAGATCTGACATCACCTGCACACAGATCGCTGTTTAAATATAATCACACACAGACACACACACTTTCTACTACTGCACCTTTATACCTACTGACATGTAGCTGGGGGATTAATACTCTTTTAATTTTTGATGAGCCCTGTTGTCAGAAATTAAAATCAAATCAACTAAAGATGGTTCACAGAATCTTCAGGAAAAGAATGAAATGTTCATGCTTTCCATCAGTGAAAATCCTGTGAGCTCAGCCTTTATCTGTTGAACTCTTCCTGTCTGAGCCTGACTACTGCTGTGGTTGTGTGTGGTTATCAACGGATTTGTCACCAGCAACCTCAAGAATTTTTATCTCATGAAACCTCATTACACTGGCCCTTTGACTGTTTGGATAAAGAAGAACAAACAAACAAAGCCAAACTGTGATTACAAGCAATATAAAAGTGTACAATGGTAGCTTTTCTTCATGCTAATTATCCATATAAATTTCTCATACATTTTGTTAAAGTTTTAAACAGTGGGTTACTAATGAGCATGCTATTGAATCTTTTTAAAAGAAACCAAATATTTTAGAACAGGGCTATTTAATTCTGTCCTACGAGGGCCAAAGTCCTGCAGGTTTTTCTTGTATCCCTGCTTCAACTCCTAACTCCCTCCTAACTCGAATTACACAGATCCAATAGCCTATGAAGTTTTGTATAATGATTCATTTAACTGAGTCATGCATGGTAAAACAGGGATATATTGAAAACCAGGACTGCAGCCCCCGTGGGATCAAGCTGAATAGCACTGTTATAGAGAAATAATAAGGAAGTATATTACCATAAAAACAGACTAATCTATTAGGGTGTTTGCAAAACTATTGGAATTATCCTAAAATATGATGATAAATCCTGTTAATAATCTTAAACAAAACTATTTTGAATCAAAATCAGATGCAACTTTTAGAGGAAAGAGGCTATGCTAGCATATTAGCATCTCTGAGTTAGCCTACTTTTCCATTTGCAATACAACATCTACCGTCCAATAAGCGACATTACTTAGTATCGATCAATTGGTTAAGTGAGTTAATTTCCCTAAATATTGGAGGATATTAATGTTCATATAACCTTAATAATTTTTATATATGCTTTAGCTTAGAATGACCAGATGGCCTAGCTAGCATTTGTTAAAATTACCAGCTTAATTGTTTCTGAGTTTGTCCACTTTTCAATAAGTAGAA
>NC_136610.1:10071553-10246553 GCF_933228915.1 Telmatherina bonti | reverse complement strand
TGTGTTTGTAGTAAGGATGCTGCTAGAACAAAGGGAGGAAAGGGGGCGGATAAAGGGGAAGGGGTTAACTTCGGGGGCGGTCTGTGGCACATGTGTGTGTGATGGTACGTTAATTCCCCCATCTGGTTGTGGTTAGATGAAGGAGACCACAGCTCTTGAGCAGGCTGAGCCCTCTCTAAGCTGAAGGTCACGATCTGATGGCTGGGGTGATGGCGTGTTTGAAAATATATCCCTAATATTGCGATGGTTGGATATTTCCTTTCAGAGAAACATTATCCGAAAAGTTCAAAAGGATTTGCTAAATCCAGCGAGAAAAAAAAAAAAAAAAAAAAAGTCTTGTCATGTTTTATGCCCAGCGGATCATATCTGAAGACTGGTGCTCTTTGCTTTGTCTGGCTGTACATGATCTTTTGCATATTTTAACCTTCATAGAAGCAGAATTTAAGACATCCTGATAAAAGATGATTGTCCATTAAGATAATTAATCCAAACTCAAGCTGGTCATGAATCTATAATTAAGATTAAATTGTTCACATGTGACGAAGTCTTTAGTCTTCTATAAGCAGACTGCATGCAGCCTCTGACTGAGACTGATGGACTGTTGTTAATGTGGGAGAAACAAAAACTTCTTGCATCCTAAGTCTTTGGATTCATGTCAGCTGAAAGGACACAAAGATAAAGCTGTAGCACCTGGTCTGACATGCTAACATGAGTCCATTGTGTCAGATGCTCATCTTCCTCAAACAATCCTGCAGAAACCTGGACTGGTTCCAGCTTCATGCTGTGAACATCTTTTGTGTTTTTCAGTTAAATTAGACCATGTGAAGCATAAATAGCTTTGAAGGGAAATCAAGCTGTCAGAGCAGCAAGCCACCAGGAAGAGCAAGACATAAACAGGATGCAGTGAAAACAAATAGAAAAAATAAAAAATAAATAAATCAGACATTCAAAGAAAAGGATTTTTGTTTAATACTGTTTAATCTCTGCATGTTTCCAAATAGATAAATAAGTCTAATAATCTGTATAATCACTTCAGCTCTGTTGTGTCTTCCACACCTACTGTTTACACCTCCGTTGGTTTATTCTGACACCGCGGACGTGATGTTTGATGTGTTCCAAGGTGCGCAGGACGACCCGGACGGCAGGAAAAGCCTGTTAACAGCAGGCAGATAAAAACGTCTGTTTCCTTCCTTTCCTGCCTCGTTCTCATCCTGCAGTCACGCAGAAACATTATCGTCTCACCTCTAGTCTGAACCCCACCTTCAGAAAAGTCAAACTGTGCTAAAACTGTAGAATTATACTTTCAGACAAATATACTCAGAAAGGAGGAAAATACTTTTAAAACGGCGGAAACAAACTTCCATTTTAACATCCCAATCATCAATGTCTCTGTTCATGGATGAGCTCCATGTCTGAAGTCCTGCTGGTGCCCCATAGAGCCTTCAAATATCCAAATTGACTGATTGGTGACCATCTGTGTTCACATGACATGAAATTCCGCTCATTACACAAAGAACTGGTCCACCTAGCTCATTGTCCACCACAATGTGTTTTAAATGTGTTGTTTGCTGTAAAAAGGGTCATGTTTGTGTTGTTTTTGGCTTTTCCAACAGTTCAAACCATGAACTCATAAAGGTTATTTTTATGATTCGTTGGGAAGTCATATAAAAGGAAGAGGTTCCCAAGTGTTTTATGAAAAGATTTTGTGAAATACGGCTTGGAAACATTTTGTTGGTTGATGGTGTGAAACAGAAGATGGTTCCATATATCGGGAAACTGAGGTGATGTTGCCCTGCGATGGACTGGTGAGCTGTCCAGGGTGTACCCTGCCTTTCGCCCAAAGACTGCTGGGATAGGCTCCCCATGACCCCTCATTGGATTAAGCAGTTAGGATAATGAATGAATGAATGAAATGATGTTTTTTATTCCCAAAACTTAAATCTTTTCTAAATAAGGATCTGTTTCATCAGTTGTGTGAGATTGGATCCACTTTCTACCGCTGTCAGAAATGTTATGTTTTGGTGAAAACGTGTCTTGCTCTGACTAAGATTAAATTATGCGAATGCTCGGTAAGGAATCATGGACACCGGAAGTTTCTAGAGGATTCTTTATAGTATGGGTGGAAATGAGCTGCTTGGCAGAGGTCTGCAGTGCTTTTCTAGTTGAAACTATGCTGGCGATGCCTCACATTTTCATGCATATTAGTCCATTTTGGTTCGAAAAGTAACGTGACTGCACACAAGCAGCTGTTAAGGTTTCTCCAGTTTGTTAACTGGCCTACAGGAAAGAAAGAGTGCCACTGCTTTGAAGCAAACTCATGTGTTCTTTTGACTGATAAGAGTTCACTATATTATCCTTGTGCCCTGTGATGGACTGGCGACCCGTCCAGGGTGTACTCTGCCTCTCACCCAGTGATTAATGGGATAGGCTTCAGCTTTTCTGCAACTATTAATTGGAGCAAACTGTTAAAAAAATATGGATAGATGGATGTTTTCCTTAACAGTAACATGTATTTCCATATGGATCACCAGAAGACTGAAACATTTTCACATTACAACATAATTGTATGGAAAAAGTGGGGAAAAAAATTAAAGTTTAAATCTGAAAATGTTGTTCAGGAGATTTCTTCTGCTCATATGTTTCTTTCTGTTTGTAGATGATGTTTTCTCAGAGGTCAGCGACCCCGCGTGGATGGCCAGACTCTCCCTCCCCCTCACAGCTGATTACCACGACAACGTTTTTGTCCCCAACGGCCCTACATCCCCTGAAAGTGAGCTTCTTCCTCGGCCCGGCCTGGACTCCTCCTCCTCCTTCTCCACATTTGGTAAAATATAACTAAAACTCCCACACTATAAATCTTCTTTGTCTTCCCTGCTGCTGTCAGGAGAAATTTGGCGACAAGTTTGCAAAAATCTGTGTATCACAGTCACTAAATAAAGCCTTTCCTTTTCAGGTAAAACTCCAGAGAAAGATGCTACGCTGGGCGGAGCTCTGCTCTCTGAGGTCAGCACGCTGTTTGAGATGTTGATGACGCAGAAGGCTGATGCCCACCCAGGCCCCCGAGCCGACGTCCTGTATCGGCTGTCAGCAGCCTACCGCCGCTCTCTGGGCCTGGACACCAACGCCACCACGGCTGCTGCAGGAAACACACCAAAGAACTCTGCTGAGAAGAGACCAAACCCTGCATTGCCATCACAGCTGCACCAATAAAGCATGAAGTATGTTCACTGAACTTTGGAAAAGGCCTAGAGTCAGTGCCAGGATGTTGGACTTGTGATGTCCCTGGAGTCAGGAAGGATGTGACACTTTGAACAGTTCTGTACGGGGAACAAGGCTGAAACTCTGCTGATGCTTTCAGAAGCTGCACAGCCAAAAGCAACACAGTTTGCAGTAATGAAGAGTAACATTCAGGACTGGTTTTTTTTTTATTTTATTTTTTTTAGTAGGATTAAGACTTTTCATGCAAGCTGTAGTTTTCCAGACACACTCAGACGGGTAGATGTCGCCACGCTCCATTTAGCTGGTTGCAGAACATGATTTATGCCACTAGATGTCGCTACATCTCAAATGCTGGACCTTCCAGATGCTGAAATGTGCTGCAGGGAACTATAAACCCTCCAGATGTAAAGGGTAAAACATACTCTGTGAGATGTAAGAACTTTGAACTTGTTCTCAAGGCCGCAAACACCAACAAGTTTGTTTTGGAGTATTAATGTGCAAAGAGCAAATTACCCATTTTTTCATATTTAAGGTGAAACTGTCCGTGACAGGGTGTGTTGTGTATGCGTTGGTGGTGGAGGTGTATGCGTCTTTAATTGCAACATGTGTCATAAACTTTTATACCTTCTCACCACCTCCATCAGCTGTTAATCTGTTCAACCTCATGTCTGTGTTGTGTCCAACCAATCATAGTCCTCAGAGCCCAACGAGAACAAAAGATCTGCTCAGCTGATGTGTTGAGCAGCAGGACGTCCCTGAACACGTCCACAAGAATAAAATGTCATTTTGTTCCAGTGGCCTCGAGAACCAGAAAAAAGGTCTCACTTCTTACAGAGTTTGTAACAGGCTTAACTCAACAACTCTGTAGCCCAAAACCTGCTGGAGACTTTTTTGTTACTAATTAAAGGAAGCGGTGAAAACAGAAAGTAATCCAACAAAGATGGAGCTTTAATGTCAAGTTAAATGACCGAAATTAAGTTAAAAAAATTGAGCATTTCCTCAAATTCTTCATATCCCATCCATGATCTGACTGTTAACCTCAAAATTTAGCAAACTGATTTCAGGAAATATGCAGGTTGAGAACTTTACATTAAACATTATAATAAACTCAGAGAAGTTGGTGTATCCTAAGTTTAGCTTGCTTTTGACTCTGGGGCCGCTCCCAGTTGTCGCCGACTGCCAGGATGTGAAACAGAAGACACAATGCAAGGAAAGATCACTCAGGAAATAAAGAACCTTTTTTCTGCTGAAAACACTCAAAAAACAAGAAATAAAAACAACAGAGACAAGATGATGAGGTGGACAGTGTGAAAGTATCACCATTTAGCTGATTTTCCAGCTGAAATGTGACATTTTTCTTTATGTAACTGATGGAAGATATCACTGAATCAGAAATATGAGAAAAGATGGATCCAGTTAAAGAAGAAAAGTTTCATGTGTAACAGGAATGTAAAAGGACAGCGGAAGTAGGAACGGACGTATGTGTCTGCAGGCTGATAAACAGGAAGTAAATCAGCAGCAGGGGGAACCAGAAAGTAAGAAAGCTCTGAAACTGTTGCAGCATGTTGGACAAAAAGCAGGAAGAGCAGGTGACCAGAAGGAAATCTTTCTTTGTCTGCTTGTTTTTCTCCTCAGGACTGAAAACAAGCTGAACAAGGGAGGAAAGAGGTGTTTTCTCAGTGTGAACTGCTCTCTGGATGTAAAGCAGCAACAACTCTGCTGCTATTGGTTTCATCTTCCTCCAGTTGTTCCACTTCAGCTGTTCTCCGTTTCACCAGCAGCACTTTGTATATAAGTTGTTTTGTAAAATCTTTTGTAAGTCGCGTAACTTTTTCAATAAAATGCAACATGTTTAAACATATTTATTTAAGTGTTTTTATTCAGTGTCTGTGATTCTACTGTTTATTTGTTTTGTGGAATTCCCCTTTGAGATGTACCATCTCGTTTTCGAGGGTGTCCAAAAACATAAAACATGTAACGATACATTATAACCAATAATTAACAGATTAAACGCAAAACAATGTTTAAGATACAAACAAAACAAGCCAAAACCTGCTCACAACTTCTCCTGCCAATGTACAGATGTAAAACATAGAAATTACACAACTAGGGATGTCAGAATCAGTAATTATTGATCATGTCACAGAATTATGTAAAAAGGCAATAATGTAAAAAGCACTGTTAGAATAAATCTTGTTTACTCATTATTATTATTATTATTGTTATTATTTCTGTTTCTTCTTTTTTCCTTTTTCTCCTTTTACTTATTTAACTAATTTATTTTTTTTCTATACAGCTGCTGCTTTTAGGCTGAATGTTATGGGTCAGTTTAGGGTGACATTGGTTAAAGATCTGGATGAACTTGAAGATAACCCTTTCCAGTTTCAGTGTGTGTGTATGGGTGGGGTGTGTGTGTGTGTTTAACTGTGTGTTCATGCTCACTTTTAGGCTTTCCTTTGAATAGAGCGCCCTCTGGAGTTTGATATGAAAACTTACACCAGCTAAAACTTCAAATCTGGTCCAGTCTGGTTTAAACTAAGAATACACTTGTTAGCTTAGCTGTGAGAAATGGCTTCGTGAAGACCTTTTCAGCCATCCCTCGTTTCCTTGTGTTTTTACATGAAAACAAGAAAAATGTGCAGAATATACTGAAACATGTGCAAACATACAGAAATACTGTATATGGAGCAACAACAGAAGTTAAACAATTGTAATGTGCTTCAAAGTATATATATAGTCTGAACTGCTTTGTTTTTCAACATGTTATTTCTCTAATAAGTCATCAGAATAGTTCCCAGTTTCTGAAAGACAAACTACCGAATTTTTGCTATTTTCCCCATCATGCGCCACCTATTGACGGCTAATCCATCTTGCATCCTTCCTGACCTGTTAGCTCTCTCCAGCCAGCAAAAAACGATCTTATGATGACTCTTGTTTTGAACCTTTCTCTCTTATTATCCTTCTTTGCCAAATCAGAGACGTTGCATGTTCAAAACAGCCAGTGTGTTTCCTAGCATGAAGCAGAACTTTGCTGCAACGTCACGCAGAGTACTGGATGTAAAAGTCGTGTCGCTTCTCGGCCCGAGGACGCCGCTGGGCCACAGTGGTTTCTCAAAAACATATGATAGATGTCACTGTGTCATGGAACAAGTCTGGAGATGCAGAGTTTTTGGTCCAAAAGTTACGTAATGCGTCTTTAAAGGTCTTTCCAAACCTCCTGTTTGGATGTTGACAGCCTTCTGTCATGTCTACATGTGTCCCACAGAGCTGAGGTCCAGGCTCTGGAAAGGGTCCATCCCTCCATCAGACACTGTTGTCACTGATTTTCAGTCCACTTCTTGTGTCATGTGACACACCTCAGCCTTTTCTCCCCATTTTCCTTCCTGAAGAGCAGCTTCCTGACAGCCACCCATCCATGGAGGCCATTTCTGATGAGGCTTCGGTCAACATGGATCAGCTGGAGGTCAAGATGCATCTCTCAGGTCCTGGTTCAAGTCTTAGCTGGATTTGTTCCTATTTCCAAGAATATCTCTTTCACATTCTGTTAATCCGCCCTAGTTATTTCACTAAGTCATGACACGCCTGTTTTTGTCCACCACTTGTCCAGTTTCCTCAGCTGTTTTAAGATATGCCAAGTTTTTGTAATGAGTTACCCTGAGGATCCGTAATTCAGCCACACACAGGGAGTTCTGGACAAATGACCAGTTTATTGGTGGAGGAGTATGAACAGAAGATCAGTCCGGGGGAATGGTCTGCAGAAGAAACCAGGCAACAGCTGGGAGGTAAACAGGATGGCAAAATACTTGTCCAGGCAACGACAAGGCTCAGAGATCCAAAGACAGGCAGGGTCGGTAACCAGAAGATCCGAAAAGTTGCGGTGTCCGTCGAGGGCAAGGCAAGGAGGGTAATCCAGGGGCATAAAGCAGAAGGTCGGCAACTGAGGATCAATCCGTAGAACGCTGGAACAAAACTAGACATAGGTCTGATTATTATCTGGCAGAAAAGGAGGGATTGGAGGGAGCTTAAGTAGGCAGTGAGAGAAAAGGAAACCAGGTGAACTGAATGAGGTAGCAGAGGCAATTAGGAAGCCAGCAGGTGGATCGAGTTACCAATGATGAGCGCCAGGAGATCAGGGTGGCAAAAACATGACAGTTTTTAGCTAACAGCTCTTCAGGAATCGCCTCATTGCTTCACAAATCTTCTGTTATAAATGTCAAACTGCTTTTTAGAGATGCAGAGAAATAAATGGAACAAATGATGTGTCTTTGGGACACGCTGCTGGCAACAGCAGCCTGGGACCACGGGGCTGCAGATGGAAATTAGCCGGTGCCTAAACCTGGGACATCTTTCTCTTTGAGAATATTGTATTTTTGTGCAGAGTCCATGACAAATAAAAAAATAAGAATTTAAAAGAAAAAAACAAGTCAGCTAAAGATCCTATACTGGCTTGCTAAGTACTATCAATCAAACCTTAATGTTTCATTTAGCTGCCTGTAGCTGCAGCTACATGTAAGCTAAATATTGGATATTTTACTTTTTTCAGATCATATTCTGTAAACTCTAGAAGTGGTTGTCTGTGAAAATCCAACTCAATTAATAGCTTCTGAAATAAAACATACAATCATGCCTTGTTTAAAGTTACTTAAAGTGGAACTATTATGTGGATTTCATGCTAATTTAGTACCGCACCTGCTTTTGCCGTCATTGTAACGTCTCATAAACAGAAGGATTAGGCTCATATGAACTCAATAAATAAACAAAATACAATGTCAACACACAGCATACAGCCCTACATGTTGGAACCTGAATCAGACCCTGAAAACAAAGTGGAAAACAGCAACCCACAGCAACGAATGCAGCAGGATGTCTCTCTTTGGTAAACTCACCAGCCATCGTTGGAAATAACTTTATCCCACGTTTTCCACCCGCCTGATGTTTTTGTACATGCCCTTGTTAACCAGTAGAAGGTAACCAATCACCGAACCTTATCTCCCGGGACGTCACAAGGATTTCCAAGTAGAAAAAACTCTCTAAAATGACGCGTTTTTCGTCGCCATGGAAACCGAACGGAGAGAGTGCTGGAACTCAAACTCAAACTCAAACATGCGTTTAGGTGATAAAAAACGGTGCCGTTCACATGTCTGATGAGGATTCAACATTGTAACACTGTAGAAAGCTCAGAAAACTCAAATACCATAATAGCACCCCTTTAAATCCCTTTTCTCCCTTATTCTGGTGCTCAGCTCAGCAAGTCTACATCACAGGTGTCAGACTCCAGTCCTCGAGGGCTGGTTTCCTGCAGGTTTTTGTTGTCTCCATGCTCCAACACACCTGACTCAAATTAATACACAGGTTAACAAGAAGCTGCTGGATCCATTTGATTTGAATCAGGTGTGTTGGTGGAGGGAAACAACAAAAACCAGCTGGATACTGGTCCTCAAGGACTGGACTTTGACACCCCTGTGCACTGAGCTGCTGCCATGTGATTGGCTGATTAGTTATTTGCGTTAACAAGGAATGCAGGTGTATCTAATAGTGCCCAGTGAGAGTAAAATTAGGTTGTTATGATCTGGATAAATAAATAATCTATTATTATTGTTTATGAAACATTTATTTTTGTGATGTACAGATTATTACAACAATATTGTCTTCTCCTTGACTGCTCATACATTTTTCCCACCACGAGTTCATTTCGTATTCCGCGGAGCAGGCGATCAATGACGGCATAATGTTGTTAAGTTTGTGGAGAGTGTTTGTAGGAGTTTGTTTCCTTCCATATGCAGTTCAACTGAGGCCTGAGCGTGTTCACAGGGATCTCAGCCCGTTGGGAAAATATTCATTTAAAAGACAAACTGGTTCATTTTGAATTTACGGGGCAACAAAAAGAGCAAAACAAACAGTTTTTCTGCACTGCAGCTATAGCGTAGAAGCAGGTAGTGGCAGCAGCGGCCCTGTGGCAAGAAATACATTTGGAAGCTGCTAATGCACTCTCTGCTGTTTAATGTGCCTCCAGTGATTTACTGAATGCAAGAAATAAAACCAAACAAAGAAGAAAAATCCAATAAAAACTCAATTAAAAACAACGCTTGTATTTAATTTGTAAACTGCAACGAGACAAGCTGAGAAGAAGTCATTCCAGGCAGAAATGTGAACATGTTTCAGCTGCAGAGAGAATCCCAGGGGAAGGATGGGTAGATGGCCCTGCAGCAGAATTACAACAAAAACAATGCTAGCCGTGTTGAAATCTGAAAACACACAATAAATAAAGGTAGATGCTGAAACCATGTTGGGACAACAAGTGTTTAATTTTGCTTTGAGATGACAGAGGCGCTAAGGAACAGCTTAAAGCTGCAGTAATGAGCTGTTTGAAGAGGAAAATGAGGGGAAAAGAGAAAAATGGCTTTAATTTACACACTGATGGAAGTTTTCTGATTGTTTAGCAGAGTTATTACTGTTACAGTGGCTCTTATGGTACAAATCATGATGGAAACCAGTTATTTTAGAGCTAAGAATAATGATATTATATTTAAAATCTATATTTAACAACAGATGTTTTTTTTTTCCCTGTTTTTCACTGCATGTTTCATCCAGTTTCCAACTCTTGTTTATGTAGAGGATTCATGTCATGTGCTCATAAAGTGATGGACATGGTCAGCACCATTACGGTTGTGGTGGTCAAACCATGTCATGTTGGTACTATAAGGGACCCAGTGTGGGCCTGGAAAACTTGAGCATTTTCCATTACAGCAGTCTGATCCATTGATACGAGACAGGATGGATCCATGTTTAATGAAGTCTTTACCAAATGTCTACGTGACTGAATATCTAGAGTTGCTGCAATGTGATTGGCTGGTTAAATATTTGCATTAACAAGCAATTGAACATGGGACCTAAAAGGGTGCCTCCTCCTTGCTCCCTGAAAAAAAAAACTGATTTACCGCCAGTTGTCTTCTCTCGGTCTAAAGAGTCTCAGATCACAAGAAAGGTTCGACCAGGTTTTATCAGAGTATGAAATTCAGTTGTGTCGACATGTCCTCATATCATTCCTCCTCTCGATATTCTCACCGGATTGCTGCTAGATGAAGTCAAAGACTTAATATTCAACTTCTGAGTGGCCACAAACGCACTGCACCCGCTAACCACCTCATCCAGATTTATGAGCCTTCACTGCAGTCTGCAAATGAACCACAACGTCTGAGGCTGGAAATCTCAATCCAATTCTCCTCTGTCAGCACAATCAGCTGAAAGAGCACCTTCTTACCTTAAATGCTGTTTAATATCCCATGTTGTTGCCGCAATGTGAAAGTTTTAGTTTCTTCTAATCAGTTTATTGTGGAACAACACCATCTCTTGCTTATTTATTTGCATATTAAGGTTTTTTTCTGTTTCATTTTAGGTTATTTAATGCACTAAGGGGCGCTAGTTACAGTAAATTCGAACAGGGTGTTGTTCTCTGACATTACACAGCGTGAAATGCAATGCTAACCAACACTAAACTAATCATCAATTATACATGATGCTACTTTTTTATGTAATAACTCCATCTTTATGAGAACGGAGACTGCAGAGAGCCGTCCATGGCGGTAAACTTCATCTCCACAGCACAGCAGCTTTGTCCTGCAGATGATCTGGAGCTATCAGAGTCCTGATCGTGATCATGAGCTAACAGAGACAAGTCAGATACAGATCAGAGCTGCATATGACCTGCCATAAGAGTGTAAGCAGGGGAGCCGTGTGAAAGCCTGGCACAGAACTGCAGCCATCTCCATCTACAGAACATTTACTTCCCCACTTGCACGTTGCTTTGTGATGGCAAACCTTGAGGCGCCTCTATCAGGTGGAATGTGGCCGCTGAAAGCTGAGGGACACATCTCACAGCTTTCAAGCTGCATGTGAACAAAAGCTGACTGAAGAAATGTAAAGTAACAAAAAAAAAAAAAAGCAGGAATAAGACATACAGAGGTTTTTAATGCTCGAGGTGAAGCTGATATAAATGCAACAAGTTCTCGACCTGGTCCCACACACATGCAGCGTGTGCAGCTAGTGGGCGGATTCACATCGTAATAAAGCACAAATACAGCAGCTTGTCTTTAAACACTCATTACTCGTTTTATGTAAACATCACCACACACACAAACACACTTTGCATTTTCTAGCTGGTTATGACTGCTTGTCAGTTTTTGGCCTCCAGGCTTGCCGTAGGCAGCTTCTTTTGTTGTTGTGACTTCAGACGTGTCCCTCAACATCTCGTGCAACTCAGACAGCAGCTAGCGATTGTTTTGGACAAAACCTGCACCGAGTGACGGGCCAACACAGAAGGGATGAAAAGACTGGTTTTTATTTCGTTTTGGGAATATTTCCTCCACTCTGGGTGTAATTCAGCCCATAAGCTGCAGTAAAGAATATTTATTGTATTTTTTGCTTGTTTATCTCTGGGACAACATGACTAATGCAAACACCCCCAGCTTTTATCTATCTTTATCTACTGAAGAAGCAAAAGCCGCAGAAAAACTGCCCTCTTTTCACTGCTCTCTGATGTTAAAGATTTCCTCTTATCATGTTTGCTTGAGTATTTCATCCTTTTTCTAAACAGGAAATAAAAATGCACATGTACATTAGACAGTTTGCCTTTAAAAGCAGTTCCCTAATGGTGCATCAGAACAAATATATCAGATTTTTATCACAACTTCATTCTGAAAATGTCATTTTAGTGCACTTAAGGGCACTGGGAAAAGCAGGAACTGCTCCACTGCAGCTATAGTCAACGTAATAACATGAGTAATAAAACAACATGCGGCTCCAGTGATGCATAGAGAGAAATGGTTCATTAGTGACCACAGTTCACCAGAAGTTAATACTTAATGAACTGTTCTGGCTGGATTTGACAGGCTGCACGTCATGTAGAGTTTATTTTTTGCTTTGTTTTGTTTGTTTGTGAGACATAAAAGCTGTGTGGATTGCAGCTGTGAGGTCTGAGCGACGCTGCAGCTGCAGAAAAACACTGGAGGGCAGCAGCCGCCTGCGAATGAACGGCTCAAACCTGAGAGCGACATCAGCCAGGTAAAGCGTCTCGCCCTCCGCTACTTCTTCCTCCGTTTCCTTCAGGTGTCAGTACATCTATACAGATAAATGATTGATAGTCAATCACACAACCTATGATGTATTTGAAAATACAACAGCAACACACAACGAGAAGTATTTCTGTCCAAATAGTAGCTGCACAGCTGCAGCTGCGAAACTACCGACTGTAAGTGACAGCCTCTCACCAAACTCCATCTATATAAGCATCATTTTAATAACAGCCTCAGATGTTACTGTCGGCTCCCTGCTGAGCTCTGCAGATAGCGCAGGGCTGTTTACAGCTGTTACCACAGCAAGAGCATTCATATGAAACACATGGCGAAAGCCAAATGTTTTTCTGTTGCATTTCTCTAAAATGTAAGAAGCACAACGTGTGTGTGGCCTTTTTCTGTGGACTTTCAGTGCTGTGGAATCAGCTCAGATTGTGACTCTGTCCTCAGAGACTGTGGCCCTCACACTCTACTGTTATTATGTTGTGAATAAAGTCTGTAAGTGTTTGAACAAGGATAGACTTTTCATCATTTTGTCTCTGCTCACCACCCCAGTGGATTTTATACAAAGCACTACAGTATCAGTAAAAAGATACACCGAGAAGCAAAAAGGCACCAGACGGACGGATGTAGTCAGGAGGTCTGTCATATTAATGTGCCAAAATCAGGTACAGGTTTATAAAGAAACCACAAAAAGATTTAAAATCAAAACAAGGAAGAAATGTGCAAAATTCTACAAAAAAAAAAAAAAAAAAGGGATGAAAAACATCCATAGAAAGACTTATAAATGAAGCAAAAGAGCCAAACACAACTACAAACAAACATAACAGGTACAGAGGAGGAAAAAAGGCTAAAAGAGAAGCAAAACAAATCCTCAGAAATGTTAAAAATACTACAAAAAGGCTAAAAGATACATAAGACACATAATAAAAGTCCAAAGCAAACACAAACATGCTGAATGCTAAAACTCATCACAACGCAGGAAGTCTACAACAATCATACCACTGAGGTATGATTGTTGTAACATGCTAGTGTTGAACATGACGTCTTTAAGGCGCCGCTGCCATCCTGTCCCCTTACATGACTAACTTCAAAAGAAAAAAAAAACCCAACTGCTTTAGTAGAAATGTAAAAACAAGATGACCTTCTGGAGTGAAAAAAGGACGAGACATTGATTGGTGTCGACTCGGCCAGCAGAGATGTTCATCGCCAGGTAAAATCACTGCTGGTGACACAGACAAGCGGCCAGACACACACACAGAGAGCCGAGGATGATGTCCAACCATAGCGACAGATGTAAACGGCTCGCTGCCTGGAACAGCGTGGACGCTAACGGCTGCTACGCCCACGGATCTGCTGCTAGCTCCTGTGTTTGTCTGAACAGCCGCAGAGAAACAAGCTCAGAGTGCCGCCTTCAAATTCTCCTCCATCCCTCATAAACATTTATTCTGCACTTGACTCAAAAACATAAGTTTTATTTGACTGGGTTTTCGCACAACAGCTATCATAAAGCCATGCGCTCACTGATCCAGCTGTTAACACAAACTGAAATATGTTTATGGATTCAGTGTTTCAGGTTTTACACATTTCACTGAAATCTAACCTCATGTGTTAAATGTGTGGAAGTGTTTTAGCACCCTTGCATTATGTTCTAGTGGGTATTCTGACACAGACCTCCCAAAGAAACAGGATTTAGAGGAAACTGTTCACTAATTCGAACAAATTTCTTCTTACAGGGATTTTTACAGTTATTTCCATGATATAATGTATATATGATACATATATGTATATTTGATGTCTGACCTGTCATGGAGGTTTGACTTTACATACGACACATTGCGGTTATGTTGATGCTAAAATTGAAGTGCAACTGTTGTGGAAATTTATCTGATGAAAAATAAATCTAGAAATCAACTATTTTCTGTTCAATTTATTGACCTTATATAGATGTTGCAAGCGAGAGGTCTCGAGAGCTCTGCCCCTCTCCAAGAGTTCTTTTAGGCATACAAACCCTGCAATAGACAAAACAACCTCTAACTGAAGACTGATAACAGTCAGAGCCTTGAACAGAACACTGAGTCTCTATGCATTATTCTACTAAATCAAGCTGTCTGAAACTATTCTAAACCAGTGGTTCTCAAACTGGGGGCTGAGGGCTGAATAAAACTTGGGAGTTTTTACAGTGGATGAATTTGTAAAAGTACTCATAGGAAATTACAATAAATGTACAAAACAGACTTCAAGCAATAAAAAAAGAGAACAAACGATGGAGCATATCTGTCCCTGCTTGACTAGTGATAATAATAATCAATGGTGGGTAATAATGAGACCGCAGTCTTTTGCATGTACCAAAATATTATCATCTAATATAATGAAGTATGAAGCCAAACAAGTTACACCACCACTTGAAGACTTTTCATCCTCAACACAAAGAAAAGTCTGCAGGTTACTTTTGACATAAACTATCCAACTATCATATATAGCAAATTTGTTTTAGCAGCATCGTCTCATTCAAAACTCCACTCACCTAAGGTAGTTTGCAGAGTTTCCTGGTTTAAAATGTTTTATACTTAAACAGAAGAATGGGTAATAATACTGACATGGTTCTAATTATAGTTACCTACAGTACAGCCACTAAAACTAAAGACGCATTTCTTAGTGTGTTTCTGTGGTTCATGTGACTGGAGTGGCTCGACATTATTGTCGTCGATGAAAAGAGGCCCTGCAGAAAAAGTTTGGGGAACATTGCTCTAAACTATGCAGAATATTTCTTGTACTACATAAAAGAACCTTAATAAAGGAGTAACACATTAAAACTATGCTATGTGTATAATTTCCACAACACAACCAATTTATTTTCCTGCCATGAATAAAAAAAGTGGCAATTTGTCAACATTGTTTAATCAGATCCCACTGATCCATGTTACTTACAGCATGGCTTGCAAGCTTTGTATTAATGCTAATTATTTATGAAAAATGCAGGTAATAATAATGAGAATACAACTAGACCACCCAAATGTAAGATGGCGGACTACGTTGTAGCAGCAACAAGCTAATCTGGCGTTTTGAAGGAATACACTGCAAAAACTGAAATCTAAGTAAGATTAAAAATCTTAAATTGAGTACACATATGCTTATTTTTTTTTAAAGGTAAGATGATTTTAAAGGTAAGATGATTCTTAGTTTTTATGCCAGAGAATTCCTCTTGTTTTACGAGTATTTTCACTTGTTTTGGGAAGTCTTGAAAAGCCAACTTTTCTTGTTCTGTTGGCAGATAATTCATCTTATTTTAGGCAACATTTACCTAGTTTTTGTATATTTTTTTTTCTTGTTTTGAGTTTTTGCAGTTTAGAAGGCTGCTGTTGCTTAGAACTAGGGCTGCAGGGTTTGTTTGGTGGTTAACACCGTGGCCTCACAGCAGCAGGGTCATGAGATTGAGTCTTGGCTGGGGAGGGGTTCTTACAGTTTTTACATGTTCTTTCTGTGTATGCATGAGTTCTCCCTGCATGGGCTCTACAATTCAGACAGGTTAGGTTGGGCATGAGTGGTTGTTTGTTTCTCTATGTTGGTCCTGTGAAAGACTGACGGCCTCTCCAGGGTGTACCATGTCTCTCATCTGCAAATTTCTGGGATAAGCTAGTTTCCTTGAACTGGACTAAATGGTCAAGAAAATGGATGGATGGATGGATGGATGGACGACTTGTTCCATGCTATATTTACCTACATTTCCATGCAGTAGTTTACTTTCAAATCAACCGGTGGTTTTACGGGCCTCCTGCCTAAATTAAACTGGAACATGTTTTGCTAGCATATTCAGCGCTAAGTAACCTGGATACTTAGGTACTCTTTATAGTTTATTTTCAGCTCTAACATGATATATTTGATTAACTAAATTGATGCGTAGTCCCTTAATACACTCCTAAATATGAAATGGTTTCCCCACATTATCTAAAAACTAATATAGTGCTTCCATGTAACTAGATTAGCAGAGCTACATAGCTACAGGCTAACATCAGGTTAATAGGCTTACATAACAGTTGTAGTTTTACAACAATGTCCTCTCAAAATATGCAGCCGAATGCCAATAATTACTTAGTATACGACATTAAAACTTCAAGCTGGTGCAGTTATGCTGGTGATACATGTGTGTCTGGAAAGGCACCAGTCAGATTTTGACCCCCCTGCTAGAATGGTAGACCTGAAAAAGTGGACAGTGTGTGTTTTTTATAGATTTTATAAAATGCTATTGCTGAGCACTTGTAAATGGCAAATTTCAGATTTATCTGAGACATGCTTTAAATAGTTTAAGTAAAGCACTTCTTGTTTAATTTCATTTCTAGGATTATTTACATTTTAACGTTTGGTTGTGCTCCATTTATTTTACATATGAAAGGAGGTGTCCTGACATATACACTGGATTTCTTGTGTTTGCACATGTTGCTTCCTACAATTGCAAAGTCAAAGCGCACGGTCTGGTGTGACAAGGTCCATAATGAAAACTTGTTCAACCACAAAAATAACCAAAAATGGCTTTCACTCTGAACACAAGCTCAAACTTTAAGTGTGGCTGTTACTGCTACAAAGGTTTGAAACTCTTGGGCCTTTATGTGCCATTTGGATTCAGAAATACAGAGATTTGAGTGCTGCCAAATCCTCCACCAGATGATGCCAGTGATAAACACACACAGCCTCAGAGGAGGAAGCAGTTCATGTAGTTCTGATGGAAATATTCAGTTCACATGAAGAGCTGGCTTTATGTCTTTTCTGTGGGTGTTTCACAAAGAACCAAAGCTGCAGAAAAACCAGCAGGAGTCACAGAAATGAAAAGAAAATACAATCAAACATCAAATAAAACCCTGAAGGAGTAAAAGATGCTGGCCAGAACATCATGTCTAGCTTGTCGAATTAACATGTTTTCTTGCTCTCTTTATTCCTGAATCCACTGAGCAGATAAATGTTTATTTGCTCTCAGGCTTCAGCAGTGGAGGAAGCGTGAGAGGCCCAGATGGGGTTTTTTCAGATGTGAGTTCAGAGGCTGTAAAGCTCAGTGACAGAACAGACTGTGGTCAAACTCCAGCAGCCAGCAGGCAATTTACTCCACACCAAACATTTATTAGAGTCCAAACTGCTGCTGATGATACTGGTTTATCTTCTAGGTTCACCTCCTGCACTCTTCCCTTTTCAGTCTTTGTCTTCTTTTTCTGTGTTTATCTGGAAGCACAGGTCTAAACGTTTGGATAAATCAACTCTCTTGACTTGCACATGGCTACTATAACACTTCTGTGCTATGCGGTCAACCTTGGTTGAACCAAAGAAGCACTGAAAGTGTAAAAAAAAAAATCACCATTTACTTTCAGCACATCAGAAATATGAAAACATTGCACCTTGTTAGCCATGCATGTTAAAGACCAGATATGGACCTATTATGTAGTACAAGGCTTAATATTAGGTTAATACGATGTCATCAAAGAAGTATTAAAAACTGAACAAGAATGCATAAACATCCTGTGATAAACTGAATCTATCCTTATGGCTACCACTGGAACTAAGATGGTAAAGACTGCTAACCAGTGAATTTGACTAATTGATTCAACCATAGACCGTACATGAATAATGGATGGAGCCTCAGTAAAAAGTGAAGCCTATGCGGAAGTGTGAAAAATTGCAGTTCCCCTTTCATCCAATAGGGGCTCCAAAACAGAGCAAATCCCCATAGACTCCCATGTTAAAAAGACCAAATTCACAGCAGAAATAAACATGTTTACAGCCTGGTTAAAAAATACATTTTAGGTAGAATAGGTCAGGTTTACCTTCATGACAACTGTGAGGAAGTGAATTTTTTTCTATCTCTTCCATTTAGAAGTAATTTCATCTCAAAATTCTGCGTAGTTAGGGTTGTGCTCTTTTCATTGACAGATACCCAATATACCACTTAAAGGAGGATGAATGTAGAACAAATGGAGTTTTTAGCCAGTTAACAGTGTAACTTAGCTTTAGCCCGCTTACCTCTGTTAGCTGGTTAGCTCCTTTTAGCTCCATTTAGCTCCATTTAGCTCCGGGTTTGCTCAGTTAGTTCTTAGCTACAGGCAGGTCGGAGATTGCTAGACGTCAATCATCCACGACACGCTCACAGCTCCTTTCTGAGCTTTACCTCTTTGCCCATATTTGTATTTTCGGGGAGGGACAACACGCATGATATTGCCAAGATGATGATGACAGAAACCCCCCCCCCCCCCCCCCCCCCCCCCAGCTTCAGTTCAGCTCTTCAGAAACCTACAGGTGACGTCACGGAGGCTCCATTGTTTTACAGTCTATGTTATGAGCACCTCTATAAAAACACATTTTTGCAGCTTGCTGCTTTGCAGGAAGCTGTGTTACCACTATGCCTCGGAGGAAAGACATCAGCAATGTAAGTTTTACTGAACATGTGTAAACTGTTAAAGTTCATAATTTAATAAGTAATTTCCAAACTATGTGGAGTCCATCATTTTACATGAAAGAAAAAGATGACTCACAAGTAGAAAATATTTAAAAGAGTGGACAACCAAGCTTCCTTAGCTCAAGGTTATACTGAGCAATGCTGCAGGAAACTATGATAAACTCAGGCGCTGCATTTCTTATTCTGCAGGCCACAGTTATCATGTGAAGTGTTACAGGTCATGATCAGACCTGTCAAGACTGAACAAGGCTTGTTTGGAAGGGTTGCAGAAAAAAACCCTCCTCTTTTTCAAAGAACACGGTAGCTTAGCTTAGTTTGCAAAGCTGTATCTAAACAAACAACCTCTGGAACGTGTCTTCTGGATGGACCAGATCAAATGATGTTTGGTGAACATGCACAGCAGCACATTTGGAGAAACCCAAAGGCACCATATCTACACAAACTCCTCATACCATCTGTCAACATGGAGGTGGAGGGATCATGATCTGGACTTGTTCTGCAGCTACAGGTGAACACCTTGAAGTCACTAAGGGGATCTTGAACTCTTCTGGATACCAAAGTATACTATTCAAATGTGTGGACGTCTGACAACAAGGGCTCAGCTGAAACTGGGCTGTTGGTCGGACTGTCTGTCCATCCATCAATCACAGCAGACCACATACTGGATAAAAATTAGACATTTCTTTTAAGGAATTGTTCGATTGTCTTATTGTTTTATTCACCCACTCAATTCATCTAACAGCATCTATTACATTTGACAGCAGAGAAGCTCTCCTGAAGTTCATTGGTGTCAAATCACTGTGGTTCAGAGAGCTTTTGTTATTCCAACAGCCTTTTAATGTTTAATGGATTAAGATCGATAAGTGCAAAATTATTTGTTCAGGAGGTCAACACTGAAAACGTTCCAGTCTCTTCGTGTTTATTGAACCATAACACGACATGTAAAAAATAGGTTTCTTCTACAGAAGCTGGTGGCATAAATTTAGTCCACTATCTTGTCTCTTTTTTTTGTTTGTTTTTTTTTTTATTTATACTGACACTGAGTTAAGAGGCAGAAGTTGTGTAGTCATGTGCATGTGTGCGTTTTGAATTGCTGTGTTATCTATTTTGGTGTGTGAAGGTTTGTTTTTATTTTAATGTGCATGAATTGGTTTTATCATGTAAAACACTCCGTGTTGCCCTTGGCATGAAAAGCGCTTTATAAATAAAGTTTGATTTGATTTGATTTGCAAGCTGCCAGATGATGACAAACACATCTTATGGCACTTTTTAAAAAGACAGTCAAGTCTAATTACATTTCAGTCAAACTCACAATAATCCAATTAGACAATCCATTCTATGAACCTTATTCACCCAACTTATAATTGCACTCATATAAAGCTATTAATAACAAATAAAAAATGGTTGCTTAGCTACAAGGACACCAATAGATTGCATCAAATGTTCTCTCACTGTCCTGAACATCCAGGGAGGAAAAACTCCAAGAGAACAAGATTCGAGAAGAAATTCACAAATGCTGAATTTTTAAAAACACACTTCACACAGTTGATGTGAACATTAAACATGGATGACACCTGAAATATTAGTCATTGGTTGGACGAATACCAAACAGCGTATTTTCAGTGAGACTCATGGTGATCCCAGCTGGAAACGTATGACTGTTTTAAGCCGTGCCACTGATGTAAAAGTTAAATAGCAGGAAATGAAGCAGAGGCCCCATAGAGGAGGAAAAAAGTATCTGCATGTCAACAACTTGCAGGTTCTGTTGGTGACCAACTTTTCTCACGATGGAACTTACTTGTTGGTCCCACAAGGCAGGAAACAGTTGGAGGAAACAGTCTGTGGGGCTGCATCAAGAAAAATATTTTGATTTGGCTCTTCAGATTGGATCGCTCACTTCCTATGTGGGGGCGCAGTTTTTCACATTGGTGGCCAGACTAACTCCAGAACTGAATTTAAATCCAGGAGATATAGAAACCACAACAAAATGCCAGGAATTCAACACTGGAAGATGGAGAGAACAGCCGGTCCTCTGATTGGATCCAAAGCGAACCATTCTACATGGCCAAAGTACTGTTGACATCTGAACATCACGCCCATATGTGACAGAGAAACATTTATTTCCGAAAGCATGTTTCCAACCGTTAATCTGCTGACTTCAAATGGGCTCCCTCCAACAAACACACAAAAGCAGAAGAACAATTTATCCCAGATAAGCACTTTGTTAAAACACGGATAAAAAGAGAACATTGGTAAACAACGGAGCAGCCTCTACTCTGCAGTAACCGCCAAGAGTCCCTTTTAGATCCACAAACATCAGAAATAAGTTCCTTCTTTCGTCAGCTTTGCACTTTGTAAAGTAAAATGGGATTTTAAAAAAATCCTCCAAGGGTCACCGTGTTGGAGAGGTGAGCTGAATCCTGATTTGTTTTACACTTTGAAGGGGCTGCTTTATAGTTTTCTCCAGTACACCTTTGTACTGAGGTTCAAATAAGAGAGGGTGATGCAGATATAATCATCTCCCTGTTTTTATTAGCAGATTGATTTGCCATCAGGCCGCTCCATCAGTTTAACCTCCTAATCAGGTGTCACCTGACTCGCTCTGCCACCGCTGCTGCTTCAGTTAAAGCAGAGAGTGAGATGGAGAGGAAATAATGAGATGGCGGAGGAGATGCAGGGAAATGAAAGTAGCTGACAGAGACAGATAGATGGAGAGATTTTCACATTCATGAAAGAGCAAACAGAAGATAACAGAAAAAAAAGGGGGAAGGAAGCCTGGAGGATGATGTTATTCTTCATATTTTTCATTTATTCTTTTGTTTTAGCACATTTATCTGTTTATATTCAGACTTTTTTATTATTTCCTATTTATATATCTGTTTGTTTTAATATCAAAGATGTTCCGTTGATTTTTGAGCTACAATTCATCTTCAGTGTGTTTACATTCATTGTCCAACATTATTAGCAAGCAGAAAATGAGAAAACAAACTTATCTAATCATGCATAGGTTAACCAAACATGGATCAGGCTGAGATTACTTGGTTTACCTTGTTTCCAATAAAATCAGGCTTGATGCTTGCTTCTTCACTTGATTTCAAGAACGTGCTCAACAACTGAGCTTCCTGTTGTAACTTTTATTCACTATTGCCATCTCAGGTTTCTTCAAACTTAGCAGCCTCCTTTGTGCTGCAACATGACTTTCTGTCCTTGGCAGTGTGGGGGAAGAAAAACCTTTGCTGACATCCTCAAAAACTAGTTTTGCATGTGTTAGGAAGCATTTAATCCTAAATCTAACAGACCAAAATGATGAGGAGAAACTTAGCTAAAAGACCAACCACAGATATCCAAATGAAACACAATTCAACTGCATGGAAGCAGAGCTTCTGCTGAGTTTTAAGCAGAACACACAAAGCATTGTTGGATCCTGTTAAACGTGCCTCATCACTGTTGCAGAAGTACACTTCACAAAAAATGAAACAGATCAAACAGATCAAAATCAGAAACAGACCAAGAAGGTTTTATAGTAAAGAGTGTAATCATCATACGACCTGCAAACTTTGGCTTTACTTCCTCCTGGAACGTTTCTGTGTTGAATTTGTGCATGTTGTGCCTTTATCCACTGGACTGTGATTAGCCAATAGTGGTGGACATCAGGGGTGTCCAAAGTCGGTCCTTGAAGACCACTGTCCTGCAGGTTTATGATGTATCCCTGGTGCACACACCTGGCTTTGCATTGAATGGATCCAACAGCCAATGAAGTTCTGCACAATGACTGATTAATGTAAGTGAAGCGCGTTGGAGCAGGGATACATGGAAAACCTGCAGGATTGTGGCCCTCGAGGACCGGAGCTGGACACCCCTGGTGTACATCATAAAGAAAATACCGAATGAGTGGGTCTGATCCATAGATTGCAGAAGCTACCGAGTGGCTAGTTGGGTGGGTGGTGTTTTCCCACCATGGTGTTGGACCCTCCGCCAGATAAACAGCGCGTTCAAAGCGTTAAACACACAGGGGGAACAAACAGATCAGCGTGGGTTTGCAGATACCAGAAAATGTTATTATGTAATAAACACCCTGGTATTGATGTGTGGCCTTCATTTAAACTCAGCAGATAACCACACATTAAAATAACTCCAACAACAGCTCATGACATTATAATTCAGTTAAGTTGCTCCAAGCAACAAAGTCACGTCCCAGTCCAACTCCTTTTTTCTGCATTGTCTTTATCTGTTTACAGCTCTGGACATGGTTGGACTCTGCAGACCACAGCAAAAAGAAATGAGTGCGTCTTTCTTAACTTCTGTTGCTGTTAGTTTGTTTCTTGTTGGGTTATTTACTTTGTTATAAAATATCCATGCTTCCTTTGTTTTGGTAACTTTTCCTCCCATTGGCAAACACTTTGCTGAGGGCAAACTCCTCCTGCCTCCATCATCATCAGATCTCTCCGACTCATCACCGGCTGACTGAACAAAGTGGGGCAAGTGAAATATGATTAGTTCTCCAGCCTGAAAAAGGTCTGATAGCACTTTTAGGCATAAATAAGTAGTTCCTCTTAGGTATACTTGTGTTAAAACACCAGTAGAACTGCTCAGGTTGACTTTTCTAGTTCTGCTTTTATTTAGATACTTATCAGTCATCACTGTACTAATTTGTAGATAAATATGACAGATATCTCATAACTTAAAGGTAGCTTTTACTCTTAATATAGTGGTGGTGCATATACAGTGCTTGTATGCTATAAGCTATGATTAACTTATATTTGGCATGTTATTTTGGACAGTAGGCAGAAGGCTTCGTTAAGCCACTGAACTCCACAGTTTTCCAGGGAGACAAATCAACACCTAAACCTTCCAACACAATCAAATGGACTTGTACTCGTTTTAAGCTTCTGGTGGTTCATTATCAGCCATAACAGGATCTTGTTCTTGTCCGCACACAGGCTCCTCACCTTGAGATGTTCCCCCACAGCACAGTGTCTCACAGTGGGACACAGTTTGTCTACTGAAAAGTCTCATAAAGTTCTCTTCAAACAAGACAGCATAAAAAAGGTGCATTTCAAACAAAAGCACTCAAAGCTTAAATGTCCAACAGCTTCACAAAGATAAGATGATTTCAGCCCTTAGTCATCTACATTTGCACTTAGATCTGGGAGTTTCAGTCTTTGAAATGTAAAACCCATCCTGTGCGGGGTCGGGCTGCAGCCCTGATCACAGCTGCCGAGGTAGAAAGTTAAACCAGGACGTTCACCTCAGCTTTTACCAAAATCTGTTACTGTTCAGTGTTTTACAGGTTGAAGATGCTTTGTGCCTTTTAACATCACTGCAATGAAACAAAACGAAACAAGAAAATCAATTCTAAGCTCTGGTTTAGTACAGTGGATCCTGGAAATAAGATGCCCTGTACTCCATAAATCAGATGTTTAGTACAGCAAGCCTGACCCTGAGGGCTGGTTAAGGGCTGAAATTTCTCCCCTGGATCTACATGTAAGCCGGATTCCTGGAGGGGAAAAGGAGAAGGTTGAGAAAGGACTCTTTAAATTACTGTGGTTTCTGGAAAAGACAGAGTGAAATGAATATTTTATTGCTTGTATGGACATGAAATCACACCCACCTTTTTGGCTCTGCAGAACACGAAGTGGCCAATTGTAAACAAGAGTGTGTATGGTGAGTGTGTTCTTGATTGCTGGAAAATACTGTACATCTGTGTTGTTGTTGCTTTTTCAAACACTAAAATACTCAGACTGATCAAGGCTACTTTAGGGCTCCTCATGAAGTTCAAAATTTTACAAGAAAAAGGTGAAAAAAGTGACTTTTGAATATTTTGTTCAAGTAAAACACAGTTCATCCAAATCAGGTCAGTCTGCTGTGATCAGTTAAGTAAAGGTGTAAGGTTTTAACTCATATCTACACTTTGAAAATACTTCATGCCTGTCATTTTGTTTGACATTTGGTTTGTTAAAACCTGTAAAAGTCACAAGTGTGCGTAGCAGCAGCAGGCAAAAGTGTTTTTTTTTTAATAAGTTTAATTAACCCATAAAGAACCAACCCATTAAAAATTATTAGATTAGTTATTTAAAATGAGGTTTTTATTTGTCCATTTAACAAAATGTAAAATAAAAAAGTATCAACACTTTTTAGGGATATTTACCAGTCATTACCATGTGACGTGGAAACATTTTTATTGCATATTCTTCTGTTTTCTGGTGTCAATCACAGGGCAGAAGACAAGATTAAATTGTGTTCTACAGGATTTTGAGTGAAGTTTCCACTATAAAGTGATGCCAAATGTCTCAGAAACTGGATGTATCATATATGCCATGCTGGATTCTAATGGGTTAAATGGTTTTTCACTAATTATCAGAGAAATATGAAACACACCATGTTGTTTCTTGTGGGCTTTGAGGTAACATCTTCAAAAATATGAAGATTGATTGATTTTATCTTTGTGTCAAACACGCTTACATGAAACTACCACTCAAAGCAAGATGATGAACAACATACAAAGCAGAAACTAATCACAAAAGCAGCTGTACTAAAAAAAATCTTTTTGATCCGATACAGAGTCCTTTGTCTAAATTTCTTGCATTTTCCAGGAATCTCGCCAAACATTTCATTTTCAAATAGCTCAGCATCTTCCCATCTGTCATCCAGAACAAATCAGGCTTTCAGTTTTCTCAAACAACACACTTCTTACATCCTGATATAAAAGACAATAAAACAAAAAATGCCATTCATCCTCAACAACCCTCAAGTTACACACAACCCGTCATCTGTCTTCTTCTGGGATGCTTTTATAACGTCCCACTTCCACCTGCAAAGGCAGTGCACCTGCTCTAAGCTCTGTGATCTTCTTATATCACTTTTAACATTCTTCTGTAAAAAAAACATCTTTTTTATATAAAGTATAACTCCTTAATTTGGGTTTCTGTCATACCTTCCACTTCCATTACTCTGAGAGTCCAACAGAGACTGTCTGAGCTGATTTATTTACCCTGTAAACTATTCCTAAATAAATACTGTGTATTTGCTGTGGAGAATATTTCTAGAACCTTTCTTGCAGGGATATTTGTCATCTGGAAGAATTCCTCTAAAAAAGACAGCTAGAGTTTTCATGAAGACGCTTCCTGTATGTCAGCAGGAGAAAGTCGTGCTTGATGCAGAATATTTGTGCTCTAAGCGTGCAACACAGAATATCTTCCTTTCATCAGCTCTGCCACATAAAAGCCGTCAGCATGGCAACAATCTGTAAACCAGTAATAACAATTTGTAATCTGTGCAACAGGAGACTAACCCCCCCCCCCAACACCACCACCACCATCACCAGAGCCTTCAGTCGACCTCCTGTGAAGGTTTCCAGCAGCTCCTCTGTAAACTGCAGCAGTGAGTCTGGAAATCACTGTGCTGTGTGTCTAATTACGACTCTGTAATGGATCCACCTGAGCGAGTTCATCGCTGCTTCTCTTTGCTGCAGGCAGGAGACTCCATCTTGGTTTAATGGGGACTTTGTCATTCAGGCCTGCAGCTCCCTGATGCAAACAGCCAGGACTTAACTGGCTCGCTTTACCTCCCTCCTCCACTCCGCCTTTCTTACTTTTCCTCCCTTATTTCACGCTGGGCTCCGACTCCACCTGGGATTATCCTCGTATCATTATTCCCCTCTGCTGCACTTTCCACCCTCCCCACTTAGTCCTGTTCATTTTAATTATTATTTCTTTCCATTTGTCTGTCCTTTGTTATTCCTCCTCGCTGTCCCTCAGCTCATCTCTTTCCAGATTTAATTGCATGGATTTTTTTTTTCCTTCATCTGCAGGCCTCTATTAACAATGCTTGCTAAACGCTGCAAACCAGTCGACATCCGAACCTCAGCAATTACTAGAGACGATGCCAGAAATGTTGTCAGTCAATGGAAAACATTTGGAGCATTTGTTAGTGTGTTAAACCTCTGGGAGAGGGTATAACTCTTCACAACGATTAACGACTGGATGCACATTTAGGAGCTGAAAAACCACGATTTTTAATGACAGGAACTTTGGGTAGGAGGGGAGTTTCATGAAAATATTGTGAGAGCACTTAAAATTGGGTAGGAAGATAAGGCTGAGGCGACAACACCAACAAGAATGTTTTTGATTCAGGCCATAAGGTTGTTATAAACAGCTAAAATGGCCAAACAGGCTAAACTTGTCTTTAATATGACTGAAAGTGAAGGTCGTTTCTTTGGGACTGATTGCAGAAAGTCAAGAAAAACAACTAAACGAAAAGATAATAACTCAAAGGACGGTCGGGATTTCAAATAACACTGAATCGCTGCATCAACATTAAAAGAAAGACTTTGAAACACCTGAAGTCAGTAACAGGGTGAAGGTGGAGAAGAGGTTTTGGTAGATTAACAAAGGTTTGGCTGCAGTTTGGATCTGAAGGGTCAACTGACATGTAATTAGAACTGGGTTCAATTTAGAAGAAAGATTTGGAGGTAAAAACGGTCCTGTGGGAACTTTGGGATAAATAGGAATATTTTATATACAGACTTCATTGTAATTTTAGAAAGTTACAGCAAAAATGCGTTGGTCACAGTCAATGCAGCAGCAACCTGGCTGCTATGGCTGTCTTGCTTGGGCCAGGAATAAGATACTAGACCAACCCCTGGACCCCCCCCCTCCCAAAACCAAAGCTCATTGTTAAATATCATTCACATGATACAATAAAACACTAGTCTCCCAATATTTGCGCAGACATCAACGTTTAATCTACAAGAATGAAAGAATAAAAAGCTGTGGTCGCATCATTTACAAGTTAAAAAGTTCCATCATCAGTGTTTAACTTGGACGAATGAAATGGTTTCTGACTTGGACAAAGTTGTGGACAGATGTGGACAGACAAAGCAGCCAAACTATTAATATTGGTATATCTTTCTATTTTATCTGTGATACCATGTTATACCATAAAGGACCCACTGGTTGGAATAACCAGTAGCTTTATGGTTCATCCAACAGCGCTGCAACAGCAGAATGGGGATCTGGCAGGAAGTGATACCCGTGACCTAAAAAGTTGTAGTGATCATCACCCAATGTTCAGATATACATCTGCATATATATATATATATATATATATATATATATATATATATATATATATATATATATATATATATATATATATATATATATATATATATACATATATAGACCAAACCAGTGACATCTACTGGTGCCAAACAGCCACAAACTTAGTTTATTCCAATCCCAACTCAAAAGATATGAAGTAAGTCATGCCTTCATTCTGTAAATCCATGTTCAGTTATGAAAATGTTGCATTTTTTGTTTGTCAGTTTACCAATAAAATGTGTAAATGTGTTGTCCTGTCACTACTTATGATTATCTGAAATGAATTTAGATTGAGACAACAATCTAATTTTGCTAATAAAGTGAGATGATGGCTGTTTCAACATAAGTGTTTATTTGTAGGATTCAACAAACCAAATAGATCCAAGCAGGTTTAATAACTGCAACCAAACATGCAAAAGCTGAAAGGCTTCTTTTATCGGATTTATTCTGTTTTCAGTGAACATATACAGGTCCATTTATTCTGCCCAGCAACCACAAATGACATTTTAAATTTTATGCTCATTTTGTAGGCTGAAATGCAGCCTTCCTTCTCCCTCCCAGCTGTTTTCCAACTTTACACTGATGCCATCATTCTCAGGTTGGACCGCAGTAATAAGACTCAATACTCTGAGCCGCTGGCCACTCAACCAACACACGGACTTATTGAATGGATGCACTGTGATAATAACAGCCAAAAGGTAATGTGCATGCAAGTACAAATGTTATATTGGGCTTGTGTGTGTGTAGATGGGGTGAAATCTATATTTCTGTTTGGCCTGAGAAGCAGCAGACTGAGGCCATAATTTACCTGCTCGTCTGTAGCATCTGGACTGAACATGAAACCTCTGCAGAGCTGCTTGGAAATGAGCTGGTTTGGATGGTAGCCATTTAAAAACACACTCACACAAACTCATCTGAGAGTATGTTTAGGATTTGATGCTGTTATTGGCTGTTATTGCTGCTATTTTCTGATTGGATGAATGGTTAGCGTGAAAAGTCAGGTGGTGGAAACTGGTAGAATTCCTGTTGGGAAACCCAAGCTGCATCTTTACCTTTGTGTAAAGGGATTTTAAATAGGTAGTTACTGAGTTTTAATCAATTATTTAGATTCCCAGAATCAAAATCAGTTGTCTCAGCCTTTGGAAGCCATTTGTTCCACTGATTAAAGAGGAGGTCCACCTCAACAGTAGCTTTTCTATACGGTCTATATGGTTAGAACAAAATTAAATTAAATTAAATTAAAATAAAATCGGTACTTTTTTAAAAATAATTAAGTGATATGAAATAAAAATTGTATATAATTTTTATTTTAATTATATACAATTATATTGTACACACACACACACACACACACACACACACACACACACATATATATATATATATATATATATATATATATATATATACACACACACACACACATATACAATTATATTGTACACACACACACACACACACACACACACACACACACATAAATATATATATATATATATATATATATATATATATATATATATATATATATATATATATATATATATATATATATATATATATATGTAGTAGAGCCACTGCTCCTCCGCATCGAGAGGAACCAGGTGAGGTGGTGTGGGCATCTGGTCAGGATGCCCTGTGGACACCTCCCTGGTGAGGTGTTCCAGGCATGTCCCTCTGAGAGGAGACCCCGGGGAAGACAAAAGGACATGCTGGAAGGAATTACATCTCTCGGCTGGCCTGGGAACGCCTCGGGATCCTCCCCACAGAGTTAACAAATGTGGCTGGGGAGAGGGAAGTCTGGGCTTCCCTGCTTAGGCTGCTGCCCCCACGACCTGACCCCGGATAAGCGGCATGAAGATGAAGATGAAGATGAAGATATATATATATATATATATATATATATATATATATATATATATATATATATATATATATATATATATATATATATATATATATAGTTTTGAATCCTTCCAGCTCAGTTTATAAGCTCAGATATTTAAATTCCAGATATGCAAAAGATTCCAAAACTTTTAATCAGACATTTCTCTGTTGCAGAGCCTTCATCTTCATCATATTCATTATCCAGTCAAAGGTGAAAACAAATTAAATCGTATCCTATGATAAATCAATTTTTATTTACATAACATTTAAGCAAATTGCAGCTCAAAATGTTTTACAAACTAATAAAAGAAGATATATGTAAGCAAAATATATACATACATATATGTCCGTCTGAATATCACTCCCCAGTGATATTCAGACGGACACGTTATCTGCACCCTGACGTTCCCAAATCAGACCCTGATTCTCTCCATGAGTGTCCACTATCACCACAAGCATCATTGGTGACAAGAATAGTCTAACATGCACAGCGACTTCAGATGAATAGTGGCCCTAAATGATTATGATTTTATAAATTTTTTTTTTTTTTTAAATTATCATTATTAATATTATTATTATTATCATCAGGAATTTGATAAAGGATCTTTGGGGAGATGGGGATAATGTAGCCATCACCGATTAAAACTAAAAATAAGGCCCATAATCATTGGTTAAATTTAAAAAAATAAAAAGGGTTTGGTGGAGGTATGCACTTTCTGAATACTGGTAGTTGTCAGTATTATTATTATCATTGACCTTATCAGCGTTTTCCTCATAGTCATCATCATTAACATCATTCCACCACCTTTGTCATCATCAATATCGTGAACATTGTGATCATCGTCCTCATCACCATCAGTAACAATCATTATTATCAGATTTATTATTATCATCAGTTTCATTTTTATAGACTTAATTACTAATATTATTAATATTATTGTCACATCATTATTATCTTCATCACTATAGTATTTTTTATCATCATAAACAACTTTCATGTTGTGCACTGTTAATTTTGCTTTATAAAAAACAAAGAAAAAGATGAGGTAAATATTTCAAATGTTCTTGTGAGGAAATACAGAGTCAAATCTTCGTTACTGCTTCAGAACCTTACGTATCATCTCATCATGGTGTGCAGTTTTATGAAAGCTGAACAGGTGAAGGACAAAGACACAACGACCAGCGACACAGTTTCCCTCCAGCCATTACTGTCAGGAAGATTACGTAAAGCGTCCCCCATCTGTTCGAGTGTGCCGTCCATTCCTCTTTGGTGTTTCTTCAGCTTGTAACCTGATATCACAGACAGCCTAGTCATTGGTTCAGATTTAATGATTGTTCAGATTTTCTTTTTTTTGCTGGATGTAAAGTCAGATGGCATCTCGTTTTGTTCTACTTCTCTAAAGTGGCGTTCGAGCATCTGTTCAACAGTCTTTAAGCCAGTTAATATCATCACTTTTCAGTTCAGGCTTGATTCAGAAAGAAATTTACCAAGGTCCTCCTAGGTGTATTATTTAAATTAAGGGTCATTCCTCTCATGGCTTAACTCATCTTGCTTAAAAAGTAATTTTCTTTTTTATCAGCCTTACATAATATCTACTTTTACCAGCTCGCCATATGATGACACCTCTGTAATGCTGCTGGAGATTCATTCATTTGGAAAGGATCAGAAATGGAATTCTGTTGTAACTTTCTAGATAGGCGTGATCTGCTTGAACCACTTACAAACAACGTCTGAGATGAGAGTGGGCTAGAAAATAGCTGAGTCTAAGTTGGTGTATCATCAATTCAGATCAGAATGGATGAGTTCTTTTCATTAAAGGTCTGCATTTGTTGCACAATACATTCAACTGGTAATAGGAGCTGATAGATACAATCCCAGTTCCAAAACAGTTGGGACACTATCTAAACTGTAAATATAGCCATCATGCAATGATTTAGAAGCTCAAAAAGCTAAATGTTAGAACATATATCATGTTTTAATAAAATACTTTACTGTTTTATGGAAAATGTTGGCTATTCTCGATTTGATAGTGGTAAAATATTTTTTAAAAGTTCCAACTGGGGCAACAAAAGGCTGGAAGAGCATTTTAGAGAAGCAGAGCCACTCAGATTTCCAGATAAACAGAGGTTTGCCAATCTGAAACAGATTAATCACAAAATGTAATAATAATCCATAATAAAAAGATTGGACCAAAGCTCATTAAAAAAAGGTCTCAGGCAAAGTGGAAGACTGTTCTTTGGACAGATGGATCAAAATTGGAAATACTTTCTGGAAACCATGGCAACATGTTCTGCAGACTAAAGAGGAGAGGGAGCATCCAGCTTGTTATCAGCCTGCATCTCTGATGGGATGGGGTTGCATTAGTGCCGATGGCGTGGGCAGCTTCCACATCTGTGAAGCTCCATTGATGCTGAAAAGTACATGGCGGTTTTAAAGCAACTGTCACGAAAGCAGTGGAGATGTGGTGTGGACCCAAACGCGGAGACGAGGGAGCAGGGATGCAGGTTCAAGACTGATTTATTTTTAACCCAGGAAACTAAGAACAGACAAACTAACTGAGGTACAAAATGATCCAGCAAACAATGAGTGAACATGAGTGGTATAAATACACAGGAAAAACCGAACGAGAAACAGGTGAAACAAATGAACTAAATGAACCCAGGTGAACCAAATCAATGAACAGGAAATCTAAGAAGCTAACCAAGAACCAAGACAGGAAAAACTACAAAATAAAACAGGAAGCCCAAAAACAAAGCACAGAAAAACCCAAATCATGACAGTACCCCCCCCTCAAGGGCCGGCCACCGGACGGCCCAAAAAGTTCAGAGTCCAGACACGGGTGGGAGGAGGGGGCCCGGAGGAGGGACCAAGGGAAAAAACAAAGTGCAGGGGCACAGGGCCGGGGGAAGAATTCAAACAGCCCAGCTCAGGAAACAGTCTGGGGGCAGCCTCGGCTCTGGAGGACGGCCGGGAGGCCCAGACGACGGGGGCAGGCCTGGCTTAGGATCACTCACGTTGGACACTGGAGGCGGAGGAGAAGGAGCGACCTCCTCGCCGGACACTGGAGGCGGAGGAGAAGGAGCGACCTCCTCGCCGGACACTGGGGACGGGGGAGAAGGAGCGACCTCCTCGCCGGACACTGGGGACGGGGGAGAAGGAGCGACCTCCTCGCCGGACACTGGGGACGGGGGAGAAGGAGCGACCTCCTCGCCGGACACTGGGGACGGGGGAGAAGGAGCGACCTCCTCGCCGGACACTGGGGACGGGGGAGAAGGAGCGACCTCCTCGCCGGACACTGGGGACGGGGGAGAAGGAGCGACCTCCTCGCCGGACACTGGAGACGGGGGAGAAGGAGCGACCTCCTCGCCGGACACTGGGGACGGGGGAGAAGGAGCGACCTCCTCGCCGGACACTGGGGACGGGGGAGAAGGAGCGACCTCCTCGCCGGACACTGGGGACGGGGGAGAAGGAGCGACCTCCTCGCCGGACACTGGAGACGGGGGAGAAGGAGCGACCTCCTCGCCGGACACTGGAGGCGGAGGAGAAGGAGCGACCTCCTCGCCGGACACTGGAGACGGGGGAGAAGGAGCGACCTCCTCGCCGGACAATGGAGACGGGGGAGAAGGAGCGACCTCCTCGCCGGACACTGGGGACGGGGGAGAAGGAGCGACCTCCTCGCCGGACAATGGAGACGGGGGAGAAGGAGCGACCTCCTCGCCGGACACTGGGGACAGAGGAGGAGGAGCGTCCCGACCTGGGACCTCCTCGGGAACATGGAGCAAGGGATGTGGACGAGCTCTGAGCGCTGGCGTGGGAGCCTGCAGCGCCGGACGGGTTCTGGGCGCCGGCGTGGGAGCCCGCAGTGCCGGACGGGTTCTGGGCGCTGGCGTGGGAGCCCGCAGCGCCGGACGGGCTCTGGGCGCCGGCGTGGGAGCCCGCAGCGCCGGACGGGTTCTGGGCGCCGGCGTGGGAGCCCGCAGTGCCGGACGGGTTCTGGGCGCAGGCGTGGGAGCCCGCAGTGCCGGACGGGTTCTGGGCGCCGGCGTGGGAGCCCGCAGCGCCGGACGGGCTCTGGGCGCCGGCGTGGGAGCCTGCAGCGCCGGAGACGCGGACCAGGGCGGGGACACTGGAGACGCGGGCCTTGGAGCAGGCGGGGACACTCGAGACGTGGGCCTTGGAGCAGGCGGGGACACTGGAGACGTGGGCCTCGGAGCAGGCGGGGACACCGGAGACGTGGGACTCGGAGCAGGCGGGGACACCGGAGACGTGGGACTCGGAGCAGGCGGGGACACCGGAGACGTGGGACTCGGAGCAGGCGGGGACACCGGAGACGTGGGACTCGGAGCAGGAGGCAAAGGGGAGCAATGTTGTTTGCAGTCCCGCCTCCTCCTGGCCATCCCAGCAGTCCATTTAAGCCCTAGCGATGGAGGAGACCAAATAGCCAATCTGGACCCCCAGTATGGATTGGGTGCTGGCTTACCCCGGCTTGGAGAGTTCATAGCAGCCCGTCTGCAGAAGAGCTCATATGGGGTAATTTTCTCCGCTGGGTCCGCGTCTGGCTGGATCATTCTGTCACGAAAGCAGTGGAGATGTGGTGTGGACCCAAACGCGGAGACGAGGGAACAGGGATGCAGGTTCAAGACTGATTTATTTTTAACCCAGGAAACTAAGAACAGACAAACTAACTGAGGTACAAAATGATCCAGCAAACAATGAGTGAACATGAGTGGTATAAATACACAGGAAAAACCGAACGAGAAACAAGGTGAACGAGGTGAAACAAATGAACTAAATGAACCCAGGTGAACCAAATCAATGAACAGGAAATCTAAGAAGCTAACCAAGAACCAAGACAGGAAAAACTACAAAATAAAACAGGAAGCCCAAAAACAAAGCACAGAAAAACCCAAATCATGACAGCAACTTCTGCTTCTATCCAGACATCATTTCTTTCAGGGAAGAGCTTGAAGAATTCAGCAAGACAGTGTTGAACCACATCTTGCATCCATCACAACAACATGGCTTTACAGGTCCTAAACTGGTCTGCCTGCAGTCCAGCTTGCAGTTGGTAGAAGATGGTAGTTTCATCACTAATATCATAAACCAAAAATCTAGAGAAAAAAATGACCCAGGACTACTAAGCATTTAGGACTCTACATAGACCACAACTGGGCAATATTTGTTTCCTATAACTCCAGCAACTGGTCTCTTCAGTTTCCAGCTCTTACCAGGCAGTTGTTAAAAAAGAAGAGGGGATGCTGCTCAACCTTTTTGAGATGTGTTGCTGCCAACACACATCTGATACATGATTTATGCTCTTTTGGGAATAAAACATGGTTTTAGAAGGTTTGCAAACTGTATTTGATGTTTATTTACATTTACAGTGTCCCACCAGTTTTGGGATTGAAGCTGTAGAAATCAAAGGCATAGAAACCATTTTAAACCCTTTAAGGTCCTGGTCTACCATATGGTAGAGGTAAAGTTGCAGTGAGTTTGATGAATTTATTTAAAACATTGTGGAAAAATACCTGCCTGAGCGATCTCTAACAATTGGTTTGGGGATTTAAAACTCAACTGTTTGGTTTTACAATACTTTTTTAAAATTGCAACAATTTCACTGTTATTAAATTGTTTATAACGTCTTTAACGTCTGATCATTTATTCTGTTTATTCTTGTTGAAAACAAATTGAAAAACACAGATAAAACATTTTTCTCTAGGTCTTTTTGTTGGTGTGAAAGTTAAAGGCTTTATTCAGGATAATTCTGAACGTACTGTAATGACCCTTCAAGGATTTAGAGTGTAAACACACACAACACAAAGTTACGTATGCAGGTCAGAGACTGCAGTTGAAAAAAGTGAAAATCATACTTCTGGACAGATGAGTGTCTTCTTGTTGCATGCTGACTGACAGCAGTGCCGCCAGCCCCCCCTCCTGTTAGTGGGGATGCCCTCTGCCTCTGTTGCTGTTTGAAAATTCTCTCTTATTCTGCAGGACGATGAAGCAAAGCCGCTCTACCGACAGATCATCTCTGCCTCAGGCATCATGTTGGAGATTTTTCTTCTTTGGTTTTTCCACCTTGCACATCTTCCTCCTTTTGTCTGCGAGGCCTTCGCTGCCTCCCAGTCTGCAGAAATAGATATGAGCTCCATGGGGTTTGGTGCTGCAGAAAAGCAGAACATCAGGACTACCAAGAAAGAGTCTGGCGTCATGGTTTAGTGAGCTGCTGTTCTCCTGTAAACTGGAAAGCAAAAAGGTAGAAACCCCAGATGGATGAATGTTATCTGCATAAAGTGGCAATAAAGTCAACCCATCACGGAAATTAACAAAAGAGGTCTTAACTTGGACAAGAGACAGCAATAAGCTAATTAACACACAATTAACATCTGACTTATTCATTTCAACAGTGCAAATGAGTCAGGCAGTTTTAGTACCTCATTAAAGCTGCATTTATCAAAACCAGCTGACAGCCTCTTGATCATGGACCAGTGAAAGGTGTTAAAATGGTGGATCCCTTCTTCTGCTCCAGACACACAGCTACCAGTGTTTCCACTGTCTGATTTTTAAAGGTGTTAGGCTGAAAATAAATAGCATTAATCATTCTAATAATTTTGACTTCAGTGCTGTCAACTTTTTACTTTTCAAAAGGCTACTTATCGTCTGATAAATGCTTGGAAAGAGGTTTGGCTCAGTTTTCTGTCCAGTCATTTTACCACTTCACACAGTCACCAGTAACACAGAATTATTGGTTAAGCCATTTAATATCACCACCTTAAGTACACTAAAAGGATGTAATCAGGAAAAGACTGTTCATACAAATTCAGTCATAGTGATCTCAAGTAATCAATTTACCCCTCTGATGCATGAGTTATTAAAAACAATGCCAGATTTTTTTTCACATGCAATATATTACTCCTACAGGCATGTACAGATACTTTTCTTTGTCTTTAATATTTGACTTTTGATTTAGTTTATTTGGTTTTTTTTTCTATTCTATAAAATATTTATAAATAATATATTTTCATATTTATATAATAGAAATAATTTATAAAAGTTGACTAGTATTATTTTCTTGTCTTGTTTATCATTGAAGTAATTAGACGTGCGTGTATATATAAAATTTTATACTATATTTGTTTATTCTTCAGTGTGTGGCAGTATGTTGGATGACTCTCCTAATGTCCACTAAAGTGGCAAAATCATCACTTATGAAAACTAGAAAACAACCTTTAAATAGGTGTCTACTGCAGTGGACACGACGCATCATCGGGTTTAAGGCATGATTGTCCAAAATCAGTCCTCGGGGGTTCCTGTCCTACAGGATATGTTTGTATCTCTGTTGCAACACACCTGGCTTCTGTTAAATGGACCCAACAGCCAAAGAAAATCTGCAAAAAGACTCATTTATTTAAGTCTGGTGTTTGAAGCAGGGATACGTGAAAACCAACAGGAGAATTGAAATTACAGCTACACTTGGATTCATATAGGGAAGTAGCAAACTGCTCTACTTACCAGTTCATATCATAGATTCTGGTATTAACCCAATTAAATGGGCTAAAAACTAAAAGGACTTAAAAGAAATTGAACAGCATTGTAAAATAGCGTAATTTAACACAAACTATGTTTTTTTCACAATCTTGACCAAAGGTGACCATACCTGGACAATACTTGATGTGGGTCGATGCTGAAAAGGGATCTAAAAAAATGATTAACATAAATTCACACTGAGCACCGGAATGGGAAAGAAAGGATGAAAAAACTTTGAATTCAACATGGTTGTCGGTGTGAGATAAATTATGTTTTGATCTTTTAGGTGAGGAATTTAATGAAAAAAAAAAACAAAACAATTTGTGACCCTTACCAGGTGATCTTTCATTATTTCAGCTGTGGAATCTGGGATAGTATCTAAAGGAAATAACTGTCTGTGATGGTAACTCAAACTAGAAAAGCACTCGGAGAGCGCAAACATCCGCCTTTTAAAAGTTTCTGAATCCAAATGGTGAGCCAGAACACACCAAAATTAAATCAGTTCTTCTTTTTACATTTCCTACAACTCTTTGAGTTATCTTGAACACAAACAGACAGACAGACAAACAGATAAACGCTGGTAAAAACCTAACCTCCTTGGCGGAGGATATTAATAACTTCCAAGGAAACATAAACAACCGTGTGATGATGCAAAAAATGTGAAAAATTCAACTCTTCATCTCCTGTTCTAATATGTTAAAACTTATAGTATAAACATAAAGAACACACCATTGATATCTAATGTGTAGCAGTGGCAATTAGGTAAAAAAAAGTGAAAAACACAAGAATTCCTGTGATCATATCCTAATAACTAATCTTTTCTAAATAAACATAAAACATAAAAAGTCAACAAGAGAACATGAGGTCATACCTGCAAAACTAAAAACTTCTAAATGAACATAAAAAAATATAGCACTGAACACTGAACGTCCTGTTGCAACATACTAATAATGAACGGCAGTAGTAAAGAATATACACCACTCAGCTGGTAAGTAAACGATCTAACTGCAAAATATCTCTGGAACCATACAATGAAACTTAATGGGGAAAATTGCTATCAGAAGTACGCTCTTTGGGTGACCTATCGTGAGCTAGGGAAAAATCTAGCCTTTCAAGAAGGTTTACAATCCAGCCGTTGAGTGCAGTGTTTTTTTTCAGGAACTTTGTATGTGAATTCCACCATGCTACATTCATGTTTTATTACATTTTGTGATAAAAAAAACGTGTAAATTATGTTAGCAGACCTCCATATTGAGGTTGGTTGTAAACATAGACTGTATATAAAAAGATGGAGTCTCCGTGACGTCACCCAGAGGTTTCTGAAGAATTGAATTGAGCGGTGGGTGGTTCCTACCATCGCCATCTTGGCAGCGTCATGCGTGTCGTCTCACCCGGAAAATACAAATATGGGCAAAGAGGTGGAGCTGAGAGGGGGGCTCTGAGCGTCATGGTGGATGGTTGACATCGAGCAAACTCCGAGCTTTCTGTAGTTAAGAGCTAACCAAACTAACCTGGAGCTAACAGGAGCTAACCAGCTAACAGAGGTAAGCGGGCTAAAGCTAAGTACAGAACCAATAATTGAACTTACAGGTTACATTTTTACCTAACAAGCAATGTAACCCTGGTCATTTACATTAGGCCCATCCTCAGGTATCTTCCAAAAAAAATTCTTGAATGAAGACATCTCCTTTATAAGAGTTTAAAGTCTACTTGGTATTTTAAACTGATTTAAGACTGACTTATTGTAAGTCGTGTCCTACACATAATATATTCCCCCTAAAATGTCTTCTAAGTTTTACTTGAGTTTTAAGAGATCCAGTCAAATAAAACAAAAAGGTAAGCCTGATGAGAAGTTCACAGGTAGGACAGGTCATGGACAGATTATCGATATATAAACTTATCTTCTGTCCATTAGTATTGTAAAGACAAATAATAAGCAAATGTAGTCTTAGTTTAAAAAAAAGAAGAAAGAGAAGAAATAGGGATGGCTTAAAATGATGTTGTAATAGTGCAGCCGTTGGTTTCAGGAATAATGGCTCATTTTACCTGATGTCCTAATTTACCTGACGTCAGTCAACTCTTAAATAGTTGGTCTTATACCCATTATACAACCATTAAATGACTGTTATACAACCATTATACAACTGTTATAAAAGGAATTGCAAAAGAAACTATTAATTCTTGGCAAAGTTTGTGGAGGAACGCAGGAGAATGGACTGGATTACACAATCTAGTTTTTAATTTTTATTTTAAAGTAGTAATTTTCTTTTTGAAAAGCAAAGATTGGTAAATTTGTGAGGATTTATTTTAATGTTAAAATTAATAATTTTTGTTTGTGTGCATTATTTCTTTTTAAAAAAATAAAAATTAAAAAACAGATTTGTTGGCATCTGTCTCTGTTCAATAATGTTTTGAGCATTTGTCTTATGAGCACTAGTCTTGAGAGCAATTGTCTGAACAGCACTTCAAAATCAACTAGCAGCCTTGCTAGCCTCCTCTATAAACTAAACCAGATCATGTGGCGATAGCTTAGTCAGATACCGTGATACTTGTTGGGCCTCATCTTCTTAGTTTATTTTCAGCTCCAATGAAAATGTCTTGTTTAATTTGCTTGATGTGTAGTCCCAAAATTACTGATCACTAAATATGAAACAGGTTTGCCCACATTGTTTTAAAACTAAGTGTTATGATATTATTTTAATTAGATTAGTACCGCTATGTACCTTCAGGCTAACATCAAGTTTATAGCCATTCATAACATTAAAAGAAAGCCACTTTAAAACTTGTTTCAAACTGGTGTCATGACACTGGTGATATATGTGTGTCTGAGAATAAGTTTTTGTCTTTCCTCGCCTCCAATGACCTGTCATATTATTTTTAAACTAATCAAGTGCTTGTATAAGTAGATTAACGCTGCTATGTAGCTTAATACTAACATCTGGTCAATAGCCATCATAACTTTAGCAGTTGTACTTTCAATTTTTATGTGCAGGCAAATCTCAACACATTTAACTTTAACTCTATCCACTACTAGCAAAACAGACATAGAAAGTGGCTATAGAGTGTAATTTCCACCTGTGAAAAGAAAATTTCTTTACAGTGGGAGCTGTCAGCACATCTCCAATACAGCATATTGAATGCACGTTGTACAGACACATATACTTTTCTCTTTTTTTTTTTCCACTAGATTTTACAACTGCAAAACAGACTGCTAGCAGTTGTGTTCAATACTGCCAATTCCAGCTGTATACATATTTGCAAACACATTCACTTTTCTGCAACTCCTTTTGATTGCAAAACCCAATCAGCCTGCAAATAATGAATATTGCAAGCTCCAAGCGTGGGCGCTATTCAACCAAATGGCTAGCTACTGTGGTATCAGTTTTGGTATGTGCTGCAGTTTACAAGTACATATGCAACGTGAATCTAACTAGCTTCACCATTAACTGTCAGATTTTGCCTAATTAGTGTGTCATACCCAGTGATTTAAAGCAGGGGTGTTAAACATACATTATGGCCCGGTTACCACCACTAGAGTTCAATCTGTTCTCTTCCAATGGAATGAATTTGGTGAATGTAAGAATGACAGAGACTTTAACTTTACTTTTTAAATAAAAGTTAGTAAAAATTAGCAATGCCTAATTTGTCCATCTATATTTCCATTTTCTAACTTTTTATAGAAAACATTTTCAAGACAGGGAGATAACTCAATATATGTTTTACATTGTTCGTACTAAATATATCTGACTTGAGTTCATATTATGATTTAGGCCAATTCAGGGGGTCAGATTTACTACACAGATGTGGAAACATACAAGTATGTACATTTAAAGCAACTTCTGCCTGATAACAAGTTACTGTAATCACATGAAAAAGGCCTACAGTGTTTTTTTGTTTTTTTTTTAGTCCCAGATGCTGGTGATTTAATTTTTATTTTGTGGATTAATTGTAGTCTTTAAGTATCTATCATAGTGTAAATAATAAACAAACAACGGTTGAAACTGTACTTTTGTTTCTAAAATATTCTCAAGTTGTTCATAATTTGTTTTATGTTCCAAAAGTTTAGAGATTTAAATCTAAATATCTTTAAAGTGTACATCTTTGGGAATGCACAGTGGTTAGCACAGTGGCCAACCAGCTACAAGGTCACTGGTTTTAGCCTCAGCTCTGGGGAGGTTCAGTCAGTGGCCTTTTGCGTGGGTTCTCTCCGGCTTCCTCCCACTATCCAAAGACACGGATGTTAGGGTTAATTGGTTACTCTAAATTGTATAATGAGTGTCAATGGATGTTTGTCTCTTTTTGTATCTCTGTGTTGTCCCAGTAACAGACTGGTGACCTGTCCAAAGTGTACCCTGCCTCTCACCCAATTATTGCTTGAATGGCCTTCAGCTTCTCTGCGACCCTAAATTGGACTTTGCAGTTAATAAAATAAAAGAGTATACTTCTTTGCACTAAAATAAATAGGAAACATTGCAGTCTTTCTTATCTAAAGGCTACTACTGTTATTTCTGGCACACTTCAGATGGAATTGTGCAGTATGTGGCCCTAAAATGAATTTGACACCCCTGATCTAAAGTAAATCTGTAATTCTCCATCTGTGTTTGTGCCACAGATGGGGTGAATAACTCTCCTCTCAGAGGGTCTCTCAGTGTCTCATCGTGACCCTCAAATGTGCACAAATGCCAGAAGTTGAACACCCATAAAACAAACCGTCACCCAGGAGAAATATCTTTGAAAGACACTTCTGGTGCATGATAAATTGTGAGACCTCTAACAGCACAGCTGAGAACCTGAATGGATTTATTGTCAGACAAGGCAAAATGAAAAAAAACAAAAAACAAAAAAAAAAACACCTTGACAGTGTTTAATTATTCCTCAACACTGATGTGACTAAAGGACTCTGGGATCTTCATAGAGTCTGTAATATTGAACAGTGTCTTGCTTTTGTGCTGCCAGTCATGTTTTTATTCTCAGTCTCATTTCAGACTTAATACCTTCAGATCGAGCTGCGGCTGATCATCCTCCATCCTGATGCTAATGCTACCAGAGACACAGAGCATCTGTTGAAAATCGCCTGGCAGACCTTCCACCTCTTGGCATTCTTCTCCTCGCTCTGCTGTTCACAGACTATTAGAGCGTTTACGCTGCCGGTGGAGAGGGAGCCGCTGAACTCATTTCACAGGTTAATTAGAACAAAAGGATCAGCCTTTCAGTGGGCGAGAGGGTTTCGATTATTGAAAGGTTGTGGCTTGCTCTCGTCCATGCAGGCCTCCGGTGAGAGGACTGGGTATATTGGGCTCCATCACAGATAAATGCCACCTATCAATCACGTGATCATGCCTGGCTGCCATCATTAGCGTGTTGTGATTGAAAGCTAAGCTTTGTAATCATCCTCAGGCAAATGCAGAGTGAGGTTATTAATATGCTGCATGTCTCTGGGAAATGAGATGACAAGTTGGGTCAACTTTTTAAAATGAGAGTGAGCCGAGTGAGACTGGAGAGACTGAAGAATGGAAAGCCGAAAAGAAGGTTCAAATGCAGAGTGGAAACTCAGAGACTGTAAGGTCTTCAGTAAAGTTTTCACAAATATCGTCAGTGTTTCCAACATATCTGGGGGTTTGTTCAGTGACTTTATAGTTTGTGTCTCAATGCTTTGACATGAAAAGTGCCTATTCTGTAATAAAGAGAAGGAAATGACTTTGTCTTGGCTCATAAGGGTGTATGGTCTCTGGGTGCACAGGTCAAACCATATTCATACTTTAGGTTAGAGGTTATGTTGCTCCTTTGTTCCTTCAGTACCAACTCACAATGAAACCCTTAGGAAGACCTGACTAATAACACACAAGCGAGAAACAGATTTTCTCAGAATCCATCGACCACCAGATGACCCTGCAGGCAGGTCTACTCTGATCTGCGTCATGTGATAGTTTGACTCACTTTGTAGCTTTTAATCGATCAACTTCATCCACATAAAGGGCATGAATTCACTTCCTTCCAGGTGCCTTGCACTCAACTCCACCTTTCCATCCTCTTCATTAATAAAGCAGAAGGTCTCCTGTAAGCACTGTGTGCGATAATAAACTGAGTGGAAAGGAGAACTAAGGAACTGACCCTCAGTCACACCTCACAAACAATGCTTTGAAAAGTCCTTTCCAATATTCACAAATGTCTTTTTATTTACTTTTTGTGTTTTTGTGGCTATTTTTATGCTTTAAAATGATCAAATCAAAGGTAGAGCAGTGATTCAGCTCGAATTTTCTGTTGGCATTTGAGAAGAGGGGAATTCATTAAATTGAACAAAGGAAATATATTCTAAGATTTAACAGATAAAAGAATGAATAAAAAAAACCTTTATATTGTCAGACTGGCTAGGTGATTTGTATCAAAGTTTCAGATGCTTTAGTTGAAGTTCATTTGTAGTTTTTTCCTGTTTTGAACAAATACACACGAACCTGCAATGATTGCAAATATTTCACGTTCTACAGTCAGAATATCGTTAAACTAAGCAAGCAATCTGGAGGAATTTCAGTGTGTCTAAGAAAGTCTAAGTTGGACATCATAATCTCAGATTTTTCTGATGGCACTGCATCAAAAACCATCATCCATCAACAGCTGATAGAACCTCATAAAGAAGAATTACTGTAGAAACCTTTGTCAAGCTCTAAATACACTTACATTCACAAATCAAGCTTCAGAGTTTACTGTACAAAAATAAAAACACTGTACAGGTTTTAGAGGCAGTGTCAACTCTTCTGGGCTTGGAGGCATCTGGGGTCACACACTGGGAACATGGATTATGGTCTAACTAATCAGCGTTCCCGGTCTTTGTTTGGAAAGAATGGCGTAAAGAGCAAAATGGAGCATTCAGACTGTTGTCAGCAACAAATCCAAAAGCCTGTTTCTGTGGTGGTACAGTGTTCATGGTTGTCAATAAACACCCACCAAGCATGGGCTAAAATTCAATTTGATGGGTTTAAATAAAAATAAAACAAAATGCAGAATACTACCACATTTCCTATAAACACTACTCCGTTACATTTACATCCATAGGCTTAATGCTTACTTCAGCATGAGTGGTGTTGGTGGGGGGATAAGCTGCTAATCACGCTTCACTGGCTTCCAGTTGCAGCGTACATAAAATTCAAAACATTGCTTCTGGCTTACAAAACAATAACTCAAACAGCTCCTGTCTATTGTCACTTCGTAATCACCCTTTCGATGATTACGCTCTACCAGTGAAAAACACCTAGCATTACTACTACTACATGGGGCTAAATCACGAGCCAGACTCTTCCTCTGTTGCCCCACGGTGGTGAAATAACCTACCAAACTTCTCTCTGATCTGCAGAGTTCTTATGTACTTGCTTGCATTTACTTTCTACTTGTTTTATTGGTTCCGCAGTACTGCAATACCACTTGGTACCAATGTTTGTCCATCTCAGAACAATATTATTGGACAATGTTACAACCCTTGTAATGTCCGTTTGTGGACTATATGCACATGGAGACTGTACATGTCCTTCCTTGGGATTGACTGCGCCTAGACTCCTCACGATGCTGCTCTGTGATTGGCCACCCACACTGCTGCCTGCCTGTGACTGACTGGACCTTTGCTGCTTCTGAGGTCTGCTATAAAAATTACCATCAACCCTCATTCAGAGCTGCTGTCTTTGGTTTGGACTTGGGCCATGTCCACATGTAGCTGAATATTTTGTAAAACTGTATATCTTTCCCCCTTCGGCCAGTAAATAAATAAGTCCACACCACCTCGCTTTTAAAAGACAAGTTCATCCACACCTTTTCATTAGGCAGCAGTAGTGCCGCTAATCTTGTCCAATCAGAATAACCCTTCCATCTCACGACGTCACTTCCATAAAACACAAAACATCCCCCGAACATAATATGGTTAGGTGGTGAAAAATAACTGTCCTTTATCTTCTCCTTTGCCTTTGGTCATCTATGTGGAGTGGTACTGACAGCAGTGTAAAAACAAACAAACACAAAGCGCCTGGACTATGGATAACACCAACACTATTTTAAGTAAGTCCATGCTGTTGAAAACAAAGTATTTTCTGTCGCAGTGATGTTTCAAAACCAAAAACCTCAGTTATACATGACCACATGCAGACGAGCAAACCTAGTATTCGCAAATCTTCACATTGGTTGGAAGTTTTCTAAAAGAATTGATTCTGATTGCATAAATCAGTGTTTTTGTGTGGATGACAGGCTAAATTGGAAAAAAATATCTCTGTTTTCTTAGAAACTGCTATGTGTGGACAAGGCCTTGGTGTCACAGTTTGCCAATCAATCACTGCTACTGATTGAGGTTCTGTCTGTTTGCTAGTTTTTGAACTGCTGTGTTTTGCATTCGGTTTAACCTTGTGCTTAGTTATTTCTAGTGCATCGTCTTTTGTCTGTTGTGTTGTTCTTTGGGTTTTTGAATAAACTTTTATTGTATATTTTTGGTTTCATAGTTGTTGATGTTGCCACCTCTAGTCCATCTGGACAAACTCCAACTTGGGTTGTAACAGGCAACCATGACACAGTCCATGAGTCTAATGGTCTAATAAGTCTAAAAAGAGTATGCTGAGATTGGCTAAGGACATAGCATCTGACCCAATTCATGTATTAAACAGAGAACACAAACTCTTACCATCTGGCTAAAGACATGAATAAATAAAGTTAGATTGAAAAACTCTTTTTTTACATTTGACTATTTTGAAAGTAAACATGTGATGCAAAACAAATTGTTTCTGACAAAGTATTATCTTGTCATATCAAATGATCACAATCCTGCTGACCTTGAAGTAGCCCAACTTTTGGATTTGGTTCAAACACCCAGAAACCCTGAAGAGCCTCTAACAGACCCTTTTCTTCTCCTGTCTTTTCATCATCATCCTCATGTTTGTGACAGAGCCAGCTGGCTGTGATCGCTGCTCCGCTCTCTGATCAAACCAGGATTCTTCTGATAGCAGAACAGTTGGACATTAATGATGGTCAGATGGAAATTGTCTGAAAATGAAAGGTTTAGTTCACTGCCAAACATTTAAAAACAACAGCCTGAAACAAATGAGTGAGAAAATATGATTTTATTATAATCTTGATTATTTTCTACTCTCAGAAAGCTCCATGCTCTTTGTTTTGGTAAGGCCTCATCCCATGACAAACACTTTCTCCTCCATTTAAGCCACAATTCCTCCTTCCCAAATCCTCCACTATCTTAGTATTAACATAGTTTATTACTAGTCAAACTGAAGCTGTAAAGGAGTTTGATGTAACATTTAAGCGATTTGGTTCTCAGGAATCTGATGAACGTGTCTTCTGGGCTAGATGCTGCTGCTGTGTGACAGGACAGTCATCGCAATAGTGTTTGACCTTTTAAGCCTGATTGTATTAAAGTTGCTCATCAATGTTGGGTGCCACAGTGCATCTAATGGGATCCCCATCATGCTCCACGTCAGAAACAATGGCAATGCTCTTAAAAAGGTTAAGCAGTGTCTTGTGAGCTGAGAAGTAAGGCAATGTGACTCATAACTTCACTTTTAAGCTTGTGCCATTAAACTTTCACAAAAACATGAAGGCACTCGTTCATTTTTTCCACCAAAATTTGGCTACTTAAAATTCTGATTGGGTGGTAACTTTAGGAATCTAACAGATTCTGCAGATTCGAGGTTTAGTGGCAAAAAGCGGTTTAAAATATAGTCTTACAGGCCTATAAGTCTTGGTTATTGTATGGAGATACCTTAACAGTTTTTCACAACAATTAAGGGAACCATATATTAAATTTCACTCTTTATCAGCAGTTAAAAATATAGAGACAAATATAGAGACTTGAAGAGAATCAACAAGCTGATCAAGAAAGTTGCTTCTGTGCTGAAAGGAACTCTGGAGACGCTGGAGCTGATTGTCCAAAGAAGAATGCTGCACCAGCTGATGAAGATTATGGAGGATTCTTCACACCCTCTCCACAACACCGAAGAAACAAAAAGTGTGTTCAATGAGAGGCTTCTTCAGGTCTGCTGTAAGACTGAAGGATACGGAAGATCCTTCCTGCCAGCAGCCATCAGCCTCCGGAACAAGACCTCCTCTAGTTAACGACAATTATCTACTACAATATTGAATTTGTCTTTGGGGATTCATAAAGTATTTTTCATGTCTTTCATAAAAAAAAAAAGAGTGGTGAAACAAATCACCATGAGCGAGACGTTTGTTTGTCTTTATTCACCTCATTATGCGAGCTAAGAAGGATGGCGTCAAATTGACTTCCTGTTGTGTTGACATGTCCTTTCACTACTTGGATCTAAAGAGATTCATAGTAATTTCCACCAGCGTGTCACTGAACACAGAATTTTGAGGTCAGTAAGTCACTTAATTCGTCTTTAAGAGAATTCTGGATATTAATCACACACAAAACAAAGCTCCTCAATCTGACCTTCATCAGGCAAGGATGCGTTAAGAAGTGAGTGTTGCAAAATAAGGTAAATCCAGACAGACAAAACACACCAGCAGAAGGAATAATGGGATAAAACTTTTATCTTAACTTGTGCACCTTCATGCACAATCTGGCAAAGCTGAGTAGTGGCAAATCATTTTTTTTCGGAGCTGAATTCATAGATGACTCGGCTGAAAATGATGTTAGCTTGACTGCTGGTGTGTAAGTTCCTTCCAGGTGTCTCTGGTTGGTTTTACTCCACCACACCGTACAGGTTGACATATATTTCCTGGAAAATAAGAGGAAGGATTTCCAGGCAACCAGAAATCCTTTTTCTTTGCTTCAGCTGAGCATGTTCAGCTTGACCAGCGAGACATTTTCTTGGGGATATTGCACACCCTCTGAACTTCCCATCAGTCACAGTAGGATGAAGTTTTCAGCCTCTGAGACGAAGGCTAGAGGCACCGTTAGCAAGTTGGTGACAGGTCAACATGGCGGAGAGGCGTACAGTCCAGGGAATATGGACCCCTGCACTCCACAAACAGCAGAGTAAGCTTGTGCTGTGTGGAAATAAATGACTATCTGTTCCCAGCACACAACCCATCGCTTGTCATGATGAACTGGGAGCTTATTTGATGTTGTTAGGACAGATGTGATATGCTGCTGCACAGAGGAAACATCATTCTGAAACACTAACGTCTTTCTTCAAATGAAGATAAAGAACGAGAGAAAGGCTTTTCAGTTTGTGTCATTCTGTGGTGTTTCATGTGTTTTCTAAGTTCTGGTTTCCTGTTTTATTGTGTAGTTTTCCCTGTTTAGTTCCCCTTTGTCTTGTTTCCTATTTTAACTCCTGTTCATTAGCTCACCTGGTTTCGTTTAGTTAAGTCATTTCATTTCACCCGTCTCTTGTTTTGTTTCCAAGTATTTATACTGCTCTGTGTCTGTTCCCACTGCAGGTTCATTGTGAATGCTTCATGAGTTTGACTTCAGCTTTCCAGTGTTCTGTTTAGCTTATTAAACACCTTGATTCTGCATCACTGCCTTCTTCTCTGCAAAACCGTGATAGTTTGATTTTACTAGGACTTCCACAGGGTTTCAATGTATCCCTGTCCCAACACACTTCACTCAAATTAAATGGATCCAACAGCCTATAAAGTTCCGTACGGTGACTTTATAACTTAAATTAAAGTGTGTTGGAGCAGGTATACAATAAACAACTGAAGGACTGCAGCACCTCGTAGGACCGAGAGGTTTAAGAGCTTTTAAATTCTGTCTTCAGAGCACGTATCAAGTTGTCTTGTTCACTCCCAGCTGATTCACTTTAAATGGCCTCCACCAACAAACGACCAGTAACACGCTACTTGTTTTGTTAGCTACTGGTTTATTTCAGAAGTCCTAGGCTTCTGAGTGAAGATGACGATACATTGCATCGTACTGAATGGTACAGGATATGATAACACTGATAAAACAGTCTGTCACCTTAGAAACCTTTAAAATAAAGGCTTAACAAATAACAATAAACCCTTTAATATATGATGTGTTTTGTTTCACGACAGGCACCAGCAGTGAGGGATGCCGTCAAGCTGAAGAAGAAGTCCTATCGGGCCTTCTTGGCTTGTGGGACTCTGGAGGCAGCTGATAGGTACCGACGGGCTAAGCGGCGGGCGGCTTCGGCTGTTGCCGAGGCAAAAACTCGGGCATGGGAGGAGTTCGGCGAGGCCATGGAGAAAGACTTCCAGACGGCTTCGAGGAGTTTCTGGTCCACCATCCGGCGGCTCAGGAGGGGGAAGCAGTGCTCCATCAACACTGTGTACAGTGGAGGTGGGGAGCTGACGACCTCAACTTGGGACATTGTGGGTTGGTGGAAGGAATACTTCGAAGACCTCCTCAATCCTACCAACACGTCTTCCGATGAGGAAGCAGAGCTGGTGGACTCAGGGGTGGACTCTCCTATCTCTGGGGCTGAGGTCGCTGAAGTGGTCAAAAAGCTCCTTGGTGGCAAGGCCCCGGGGGGTGGATGAGATCCGCCCGGAGTTCCTTAAGGCTCTGGATGCTGTGGGGCTGTCCTGGCTGACATGCCTCTGCAGCATTGCGTGGACATCGGGGGCAGTACCGCTAGATTGGCAGACTGGGGTGGTGGTCCCCCTTTTTAAGAAGGGGGACCGGAGGGTGTGTTCCAATTACAGGGGAATCACACTCCTCAGCCTCCCTCGGAAGTTCTATTCAGGGGCAGGAGTGTCCGCCGGATAGTCGAATCCTGGATTGAGGAGGAACAGTGTGGTTTTCGTCCTGGTCGCGGAACAGTGGACCAGCTCTTTACCCTCTTTGGGGTCCTGGAGGGGGTATGGGAGTTTGCCCAACCAGTCTACATGTGCTTTGTGAACCTGAAAAAGGCATTCGACTGTGTCCCCCGGGGGCTCCTGTGGGGAGTACTCCGGGAGTATGGGGTACCGGACCCCCTTGTGCGAGCTGTCCAGTCCCTGTACGACAGGTGTCAGAGCTTGGTCCGCATTGCAGGTAGTAAGTCGGATTCGTTTCTGGTGAGGGTTGGACTCTGCCAAGACTGCCCTTTATCACCGATTCTGTTCATAACTTATATGGACAGAATTTCTAGGTGCAGCCAAGGTGTTGAGGGGATCCGACTTGGTGGCCTCAGGATTGGGTCCCTGCTTTTTGCGGATGACGTGGTCCTGTTGGCTTCATCCGGTCGTGATCTCCAGCTCTCGCTTGAGTGATTCGCGGCCGAGTGTGAAGCGGCTGGGATGGGAATCAGCACCTCCAAATCTGAGACTATGGTCCTCAGCCAAATAGGGTGGATTGCCCTCTCCGGGTCGGGAGTGAGGTCCTGCCTCAAGTGGAAGAGTTTAAATATCTTGGGGTCTTGGGGTCCATCCTTCCCTCACTCATGCAGTACATGAGTGAGGGAAGGATGGAGCGCGAGATCGACAGACGGATCGGTGCGGCGTCTGCAGTAATGCGGACTCTGCGCCGGTCTGTCGTGGTGAAGAAGGAGCTGAGCCAGAAGGCGAAGCTCTCAATTTACCAGTCGATCTATGTTCCTACCCTCACCTATGGTCATGAGCTGTGGGTTGTGACCGAAAGAACGAGATCTCGTATACAGGCGGCTGAAATGAGTTTCTTCCGCAGGGTGGCCGGACTCTCCCTTAGAGATAGGAGGAGCTCGGTCATCCGGGAGGGGCTCAGAGTAGAGCCGCTGTTCCTCCTTATGAAGAAGAACCTGTTGAGGTGGCACGGGCATCTGGTCAGGATGCCTCCATGGTGAGGTGTTCCAGGCACGTCCCTCTGGGAGGAGACCCCGGGGAAGACCCAGGACACGCTGGAGGGATTATATCTCTCAGCTGGCCTGGGAACGCCTCAGGATCCCCCCCAAAGAGTTGGCAAATGTGGCTGGGGAGAGGGAAGTCTGGGCTTCCCTGGTTAGGCTGCTGCCCCGACCCCAGATAAGCGGCATTAAGATGAAGATGAAGATGAAGTGTTTTGTTTCATATTTACAGTTTCTTGCTATATACTCATGAGGTAAAAACTGTGTTCTAAACTCTGTGGTACACTCTGTGGTCTTTATCATCTGCCATCTAGAAGATATATATATTGCATTCTCATAATTCGAAAGCACCACCATTATATTTACACCAAATACTACGGGTGTAAATCATGATGAGACCCCAACATTATGTTGATTCATTGGACAATAATTTATTGTTTTCTATTCCTGATACGATTTTGATTCAATACTGGATCCATCCTTCCTTTTAATTCCTTGTTTCAATTAAGGGTCGTGGGAAGCTGGAGTCTATCCCAGCAATGATTGGGTGAGAGGCAGGGTACACCCTGGACAGCTCGCCAGTCCATCGCAGGGAGACAAACAACCATTCATGCTCCCACTCACTCCTAGGGACAATTTAGAGTAACCAGTTCCTCAATGGCTTTGGATGGTGGGAGGAAGCCAGGGATCTTGGAGAGAACCCACACATACACGGGGAGAACATTCAAACTCCACATGCAGAAAGGCCACTGTTCGAACCCTCCTCCAGGTGAGGTTCCATCCAGCTTGCTGGTTGGTCACAGGGCTCACCACTACACCACTGTGCAGCCACAATTCAGGATCCATTGAAACAATATCACAGACAATCTAATACAGTTATTGCCATTGATACCAAACCACAAAGAGCAGACAGAATATCATTTAACATTTTTATCACTATTTAAATTATTCATTTTGATTGAAAACGATCTGTTCTTATAACGGAGGCAGATTATTCTTGAATAAAGTCACAATTTTCTTTACTTAAATGTAAGTTTCTGCTTACTTGACAGTGGATATGCAGTACAGTCTCTGTGGATCATCACTACCTGCTGCACAGCTACATACAGGTATGTTTTTTAAACAAAATGCAGAAATCTCTGTTGGAACAAAACAAATATACAAACTGTTGAAAGTTGTAAACTAAACCGACCCAAAGTTAAAGTGTCATTTCAAACACTTATGGCTGCAGCTCCAGTTATTCTCTAGTTATTCTCTAATTAGGAGTCTACAACATGTTACACTAATTTTAATTTTATAAGTGTTTTCATCCACACTGTAATTAATAGACATTAATATCTGACATTAAATAGATAGATTGTAATTAATTAATCGTAATTAACATATTAAAGTCCCAACCCTAATATATATATATATATATATATATATATATATATATATATATATATATATATATATATATATATATATATATATATATATATATATATATATATATATATATATATATATATATATACAATCAAGGTGGCACATGACAAATTTATGTGTCAAAGCACAATTTTCTTGTAATGGTTCACTAACAAATGTTCTGCAATTAAATGCGGAAAATTTTTTAACGTCTTAGTTTTTCCGTAATTAATTATTCATAATAAATGCATTAAAGTCCCATCCCTAATGTGAATATATGTTGTAGCCCAATGGGTGATGTAGATGATGAAACTGGTCAGGGAGCCATGGAGACTGATCCTCAGCCGACTGCATTTATAGGACTAAACACTGCAGCCACAGGGGCTTTAATCAACAACAAGAAGAAACAGTTATTTTGCTCATCTTTCCATTTAAACTTTTAGCTCCTGAAGTGCTATATTTCTTTGACAGTTTAATTGACGTGCTGCTCTGGTCTGTTGCCTCGACTATCAGTGAAAACTCAAACATCTCAACTTTCCTGCTTCAAGGTGATCACTGCTGGCTGAAGCTGCAGCTAGCTCCAGGGTCAGCTCTCTTCACTTTAGTCCCCAGCAGCGATGAAGCAGAGGCAGGACTCTTCGTTAAGAACAGCAATGATTTGTTTATAGTTAAAGATTATAGTAAAAAATTTACAGTAGTTTGTCACAGCAAACCTTCTTTGCTGAGATGTTCTCCTGGTCTGATTCAGACCTGGGTGTATGTCAGACCAGCTGACATGCTCTCTCTCTCCCGCTAGCTTGACTTACGGCTTCACTTTTTGGCACTGAAAAGCTTCAAAGAGTAGTATATTAGAAACAAACACCACCTAAACCATGAAGAAATGAATCCGAAGTACAGATGGCTTCTTATAAATATATAGTTTATTTGCTGTGAATGAATTATCCAGTAAATATCAGAAGATTTCTGTGTTTTGGTGACATTTTGCAGTCGTGAGCGATCCTGAGCGAGGCAGCTCTGATTTAAATAGTGCTATTTGTTTTTCTTTTAAGCAGCAGCTGCACAGTTTCAGGGCAGTGAACTAGAAAATGACATTTTAAAATCATCTGTAGCCTCAGCAGAGTGCTGAGGTAAACATTAAAACCGTCCATATCTTCTTTGAGGAGACAACACATCCGACTACTGAAAGACGCTGCCGTTGAAGCGACTAATCGCTGCTTCTGTTCCCATAACCACCAGTAATGAATTGAGAATTCAACAACACTTTAATTCGCTCTTTCAGTATTTCAGGCGATAACATTTTAACCCACAAATCGGACTGTTAGTGTGTTTGTAAATACGTCAGTGACTATACATACATGTGCATTATTGTTCATGACTGTTGACCTTTTTTAAAAGAACTTTGCAGTTTTGATGTTTAAAGCAGTTTTAGATAAAATATTCTGTTCATATTATTTTTTTTACACGCTACACAGCAAATAATGAGTCACATGTATATAATCTCCTTAAGTGTTTACGCTTGTCCGAAATTTTAATTACATCTTTTAACAACGTCTGGTTCTGCAATGATTGGTGTCTTACGTTTGAGCTTGGAAATATAAAGTTTCTTTTAAGAAGACGCAAAGTTGTCAACATGACCAACTTTAAAAATCCAACAAAGCTTCCCCATGGGTAACTAAATGAAGTAATTAAACTGTACAAAATCCAGTCTTTTCTTTGACTATCGTCTCAATGTGCTGTTAGTTTAGTCTACTTTTCTGTCAGTATTTACATGTTCACATACCATGTCTGAACAGGAGTAGCATAAGTATAAACCTTTATGGCGCTTTCTCATCTATATAATAATATATCACATTCATTCTTTCATTATCCTAACCGTTTAGTCTGATTAAGGGTCGTGGTGGAGCTGGAGCCTATTCCAGCAGTTTTTGGGTGAAAGGCAGGGTACACCCTGGACAACTCGCCAGTCCATCGGAGACAATACAACATCTCCACCTCAATCACAAAACTGAAATCCTTTATTTCACAATAGAAGTGTACTGCGGGGTCTGCGGGGTTAGCATGTGTCCTGTCTTCTCCAATTATTGGCTGTCCTAAAAGTTGCTAAAAGTCACTAAATGACATCTCAAACTGGTTCATGTAGTTGTAACAGATGGTGCCATGAAGAGAAATGATATGGGAGAGGCAAAATTGACTATTTGAGACACAAAATATGTTTATAACATAAAATCTTTATGTCAATATTTTCTTTGATTTTTATTCCATCCATCCATCCATCCATCCATCCATCTTCTGCCGCTTATCCGGGGCAGCATCCTAAGCAGGGAAGCCCAGACTTCCCTCTCCCCAGCCACATTTGCAAACTCTTCGGGGGGGTCCTGAGGCGTTCCCAGGCCAGCTGAGAGATATAATCCCTCCAGTGTGTCCTGGGTCTTCCCCGGGGTCTCCTCCCAGAGGGACGTGCCTGGAACACCTCACCAGGGAGGCGTCCAGGAGGCATCCTGACCAGATGCCCGAGCCACCTCAACTGGTTCTTCTTCATAAGGAGGAGCAGCGGCTCTACTCTGAGCCCCTCCCGGATGACCGAGCTCCTCACCCTACCTCTAAGGGTGAGCCCGGCCACCCTGCGGAGGAAACTCATTTCAGCCGCCTGTATACGAGATCTCGTTCTTTCGGTCACGACCCACAGCTCATGACCATAGGTGAGGGTAGGAACGTAGATCGACTGGTAAATTGAGAGCTTCGCCTTCTGGCTCAGCTCCTTCTTCACCACGACAGACCGGCGCAGAGTCCGCATTACTGCAGACGCCGCACCAATCCGTCTGTCGATCTCGCGCTCCATCTTTCCATCACTTGTGAACATGATTTTTATTGTAGTTTTTTATTTGTTTGGTTTGTAATTAGAAACATGTTATAGTACTTCTAACTTTTTAAATGTTTTTGTTTACACTCTTCATCAGTAAATTATTCCTATCTGACGGTAAGACTGGACAGGATGAGCCAATAGCAGCTTTGCATGTTTCATGTTTAGCTTGATCATGTCGAGCTGTGACTGCAGCTGGGAGGTGGAACTGCGGCTGTGCGAGGACCGAGCCTCTTCTGACTGCTATCGGATGCTTTCACATCAGTCTCCAAAGGTCTCCAATAGCAGCAGAAAAAGTTGCTAGATTTGTCCGTAGTTGCTTTCTGGAAAAGAAGTCACTAGAAGTGTCTGGAAACTCTCTAAATGTAGCAACAAAATCGTGAAGTTGGCAACACTGCCAAAGTCGTCCTACATTAACCTCATTGGTTGTCTCATCTTCTCCTTCTGTAATTCTTGGTGCAGCGCCCCCTCTGGTGGAAAGGGAAACATTTGAAAAGTCGTTTGAAAGGACGATGGAGTAGTGCACCGAGAATGCAATCTCGGCCTGGAAGAACGCAGTACCACCAACTGAGCAGAGCCTCCTAGTCGTACCACGTCTAGCAGGCAGATCCTGATGTGACCTGTTGCTAGCTGAAAGGGTCACTTCACGTGCTTGGAAGTGCGGGGGGGGGGGGGGGGGGGGGGGGGGGGGGGGGGGAAGACCAAGAAGGTCAATAGCTTTAACAAATGTCAACGGCTTTGCCCTTGGAAAAGATCACCCATGATAACAGGAAAGCAGGAAAAATTTAATATTTTCTATTTTTTTTTTTTTAAATGACTTGTGTAGAAAATATAGACTTGTCACATGTAACGTAAGAACCAAGAGAGGATTTATAAGGGGCCCTTCTGCAGGCTCCCTTGTTGATTTGTTCTATATGGTTGTAAGAGCAAGAGCATCATTTTTCAGTGTTTTCAGAGTTTATAAAAAAAATGTTTAAAACAAACAAACATACAGCTTCCCAGTGGATATAAATTTTGGGAACAAGACAATAAAGCAGGGTGTCCAAAGTCGGTTCTTGAGGGCTGTTATCCTGCAGTATTTCGACATATTCCTGCTTCAACAGACCTAACTCAATTTAAATGGATCTAACAGCCAATGAAGTTCTGCACAATGACTCCTTCATGTAAGTCACGTGTGTCTGAGCAGAGATACATCAAAAACCTGCAGGATTGTGGCCCTCAAGGCCAGATCTGGACAGATCTGCAAGAATGGTAAGGCAGAAATTACAATGTTTTTAAACATAAAGCATTATTTTGGCCCTTTTCTTCTGGTTTCAGTGAATTTTGGTCAGAGTTTGATGAAGAATAAAATTATGGAATCATGGTGATGATCAAGTGCAGATGTGCATGAATGAAATGATTTACAGAACCCTGAATTCACAGTGACAACTGCATTTAAATAGGAATTCAGTTTTTCCACCAAGGTGGAGGTCATGTATTCAGCAGCGCTGGTTGGGCTGGCTGTCTGTAACCACTCATAAAGTTATGGCTGGATTTTCATTAAAGTTTCAGGAAATCTTAAAAATAAAATCCGAGACACATGATCAGATTTTGGCGGTTGACTTGGATCACCACCGGGCTCCAGTAATTATTAAAAGTTTTTGTTTAACTACGAGGACATAGAAATAATTTTACTGTTGTTGCTTCTATCTCTGAAATAATACCCACAATCCCTATCGCTTCGCCCAGCTCCGCACTTAGAGATTCAAGTCTTTTTTTTAATTTAAATTCAATCTCTCTGTCATTCTCCTTAATGTTTTAATTAATATTTTTTATATGAGCATTTCACTTAGCATTAGCATTCCAATGTCACAAAGATGACAAAGTTTCCCCCTGGAACAACCCAACCTTACTTTCCCCACCCAACCAACACATAACAGATAGAAATGCCGGACCACTGAAAGAAAAGTCAACACGACACTAACATTGAAATCCGTGAAAAAAACATTAAGAGGTAGTCTAATTATCCTACTTTTAATGTTTCTTTTTCACCTTGTTGTTAAACTTTTGATGTTTTATGAACAACACTGAGTCATTTGTACTTGAAAAGTGACTGACTTAGATGAGTGTTAATACTCTAATAGCTAACTGATGTACTGAGTGTTTATTGAGAAAGGGGAAACATAAATGTAGATGCTGTGGACGTAATATCCTCCTGACTACCAGGAAAAAAAAAATGTGTAACGACAAATGTCCAGTACGGAGGACGTTGCTTAAACTTTTAATTATTGAGGTAAAATATAGTTATATTTATCTAAGAAACGATTTAATGTGTTTATAAGATATTCAATGAAAATATAACTACAAAATTTCAAGTAATAATCAGCACAAAGAAAAGTATTCTGCACTTTTGCTCTTTCCATAAAACATGCTTGTTGCAATGGAGGCCATTTTTCTTGATGAGCGAAAGAAAGTTCACAACCCCCCTCCCCCCCCTTCAAATGAGGTACCATTTAAAAGCACTAAATGTACTCTTTAAAAACCAAAAGGTGTTAGTTCAGCAGCATTCAGGGAGATGAAAATATTTAGGTTTACAAAGGTCCTCCACAGAAGACAAATTGAACTACTGGTAGTCAAAAGGATATGACTATAACTGGGGAGAAATCGTAAAACCACTAAAAATGATGTTTTTACACATTGGCATGTGTAACAACACAGATTTTGTTTCCACATCTCTGCTACATTCATGTCATCTTTTATGAGAATCCTTTTCAAAAACAGAATATGGCTGCCATGTTGGTTGTAATCCTTTCTAGACAACTCTGATATCAAGAGACCATCACGCCAAAATAAAAGGTCAAATAAGAATGAAAATAAACGCTAGTGGACAGGTGTTGCTGCTGTTCTTTTTTCTGCGTGTGCAACATGTGATGAGAGTAATTGAACCAGCCTTGTGAGTGTCCACGTCTCTCTATGAGACAAACAGGTCCTGACTTAGCCTGACTGTCTCAGGCTGTGCGTGCTGGAGGTCACAACACAGACAATTTTGTGCATTATGGGTAAAAAAATAGATAAATGCAATCATTTACACATTCTCTGATTCAAAGGCACAGTTTAGCCCAACACTGAGTGATGGCAGTGAACCAGTTCCTGCTTGGACATCTCAAACTCGTGATGAGTGTCTGCCGTCTGTCCGTCACGTGTGGTTGTTTTTGCTGCCACTTCGCCTCTTCGCTCAGCACTGATTTGCCTCATTAGTCAAGCATATGTGTGGATTGTGCTGTCGATCCCAATCAGGTGATTTGGAGCTGGGCCTTGTCTCCTCGGGGAGCTGCCTCCTCCTTGCTGTCCTCTTCCTTGCCTAAAAAACAGCTCTGAAGTCAATGAGTAAATCTTCTCTTTGTTTCATGTATTTTTCCTCTCCTGTTGTTGAACCCTGCATTTTGGTTTCTGTTTTCCATCACTGATTACAATTAAATATGGCAAAATATGTAGCAAAAAGTCCTCACTTAGTTCTCAAATGGGGGAATTACGTGACCACTTTACGTGGAAGAGTCCACAAGTGCAACATGTTGACTAGGACAAATATTTACACAAAAAAAAGTGTGTCTTTTGTGTAAAAGAGCAATAAATATTGAGTTTTTCTACAATAACTGCTTGTAAAATAAATCATAATGCAATACACTGATGAACTAAGTATTTGGTTTTTTTTATACACTTAATGAGTGTGTTAATTTCCTCTCATCACAGATCCAACTAGGATCAAACTGCTGTTTTGTAATTTTGGGCAGATCGATGCAGTCGCTGAACTGGTAGTTCAAAGAACAAGCTATATACATATATATATATATATACATACATATATATATGTATGTATATATATATGTATGTATACATATATATATATATATATATATATATATAGTGAGCACTCCAAATTGCACCAGAATAATAACAGATGTAAAATAAGTCCAACTCAATAGCATCCCACAGTCTACAGGTCATGAATAATCCACGTCTGGGTTTGATGTCTGTTTTCAGAGGGGAAAAAAAACAGGTGATGGGAAAAATGATAATGGCATCTGGTGTATCAGGTGGACAGGAGAATGGGGTATGAGATGGTAAAATGGTGCTTCGTGGGATCTGGAAAAAAGAAAGAGCAACAGTGAGCCCCTACCAGCCTGGCAGCCGGGCTACAGTTAGCTTCCCAAACAACGAGGGAAACTCTGGGATGTAGCCCAGAATGTAAATGCAGCATATTAGCAGCTTTATTAAAACGTAAATGCTCATTGCAACACAACCAACTAAAACAAGTACCTTGCAGTTTCTCCATGCTGCTGTGTGATTGTTGACATAGTAAAGCTTCTGACAGCTTGCTGCAGGATTTTATGCTGCCTTGCTGGCACGTGATTGGCAGACAGATTAATTGCAGAGAGAAGAAACTGCGCAGGCGTTTCAAACAAAGCGTCCATGCGTGAGAGTGTTAATTTTGAACTAATTTCCTCCATTTTTTGCTCCTTTTTCAGCTGACCTTAGATGTCATTGTCATATTTCTCTAAGCATTTTAGTTCCTTTGTCTTTTGCTCCTGTTTTATCCTTTTATAAAGGTTAAAAAACTGCTGCTTTAAAATTTTTCTTCAAATCAGTTTTTTTTGTTTATTCCTCTTTATCCGCATCTCACCCCTGATTTTGCTGTAAAACACAACAGCAGGATTAATTTCTGTTGTAGCACATGTTTTAATCCTATTTGCTGCCATTTCTTTGAATTCTGTTCAGGTTTTTACTGCACTTCTGTTCTCAGCTGGCTGATTTTTCAGGTGAAAGGCTTCTCTCTTCACACAGAGGTCGCAGCTTACTGTATGCATGTCTAACTTGAGTGTGTGTGTGTGCAATTAGAGTGAGAAAGTGAGCAAGTAAAGCTTGTCAGCAGCCTCTTGACAAAGTTGCCGCTGGCAGCGCGGCTCCTCATCATCTTCACATCGGGATAAAATGAACCCATGAGACCGGTGCCCCCGAGTCCCTCAGTAGACTTAATTTAACAGAGTTAAAATCAATTTCTCTGCTCTCTCCTGGGTCAAATTAACTGTCTCCTTGTATGAAGTAGCACCAACGATTTGACAGCTTGTCCAGTTCCCAACTGTGTCCGTCTGTCTATCGGTTGGCAAAAGGCTTTTCATTTCTCATCCAATCTCCGATTCTAACTTGGAGCGCGAGCCGCTTGTATGGCGAGCTTTGATCTGCCAAGAAAGTAACTGGATGTTGATGCCGCTTGCGCCTTTCTGCACGTCTCAGCATGTGGGGCTCTCAGTAATCGCTCTTATTTGTTGTGACACACAGTGAAGATGACACGAGATGAAATCGAGTGTTTCGCCCTGGAATGAATGCAACACTGATGTAAGATTTGAGTGTTGATTTCAACCGCAGTTAAACAGTCGCAGCTCTTTCTGGCTCAAGCCATTTGTTTTGAGAACATTAAAGATATTTTGAGCCGCTTGGTAAACAAGCGGAATCTACCGCCTCTTCATCTAACAAATATGAAACCATTCGAAGGCACAGCTCTAATTGTTGACTCTGGCCTCGATGAGTCCTTCAGCAGGTCTTAAAAGAGACCCGTGCTTAGATGGTTTTCGGTTTTAACAAAATGCTAAACCCTTAAAGCACGTTTTGAAACGGCCTGATTCCCTGTTTGAAAGAAAAAAGCACGCAGGTTACATTGTAGGAACAAGGTCTCACGGAGCATGCAACACACAACACTGTTTTTTATGCTTGTAAAAGGGTTCAGAGAGATTCTTATGAAATCCTTCAAACTGGTTGAGATTGGAATAAAAGAAAATCTCCAAAGCCAAAGTTGTATAATAAACACCCATAAAAACATATACATGAAAAACACATGGAAAACAAAAGTACATTCAATCTTCTCAGGACATCATGAATAATCTTCTGGTCCTCTAAAGATGAGTGACAACACATCACATCAAGTCTTTATTTCCTGAACAAAAGAGACAAACTCCAGAAGTAACGTGTGACAAGTGGTCCATCCCATAATTCAGCAGCTTCTGGAAGCATCTTTAGCAGGAAGAAATTAAGTTAACCTTTTCATTTGGATTCAGGAGAGGAGGACCATTCCTCTAATCAGTAGTAATGTATGGATCCATACTGAAATGTCCATAACAAGGATACCATCTTTTTGTTTTCTTGAATCAATTATTAATATAGAATTATTAATATTAGAAAATCAATATTTTAGTCATTTGGAGTAAATATGAGCGGGAATATTGTGAAATTACACTGAGTTGTGTAATGAGTTACCCTGAGGATCCGTAATTCAGCCACACACAGGGAGTTCTGGACAAATGACCAGTTTATTGGTGAAGGAGTATGAACAGAAGATCAGTCCAGGGGAGTGGTCTGCAGAAGAAACCAGGCAACAGCTGGGAGGTAAACAGGATGGCAAAATACTCATCCAGGCAAAGACAAGGCTCAGAGATCCAAAGACAGGCAGGGTCGGTAACCAGAAGATCCGAAAGGTAGCGGTGTCCGTCGAGGGCAAGGCAAGGAGGGTAATCCAGGGGCATGAAGCAGAGGGTCGGCAACTGAGGAACAATCCGTAGAACGCTGGAACAAAACTAGACATAGGTCTGATTATTATCTGGCAGAAAAGGAGGGATTGGAGGGAGCTTAAGTAGGCAGTGAGAGAAAAGGAAACCAGGTGAACTGAATGAGGTAGCAGAGGCAATTAGGAAGCCAGCAGGTGGATCGAGTAATCAATGATGAGCGCCAGGAGATCAGGGTGGCAAAAACATGACAAGTTGGTAGAAACTGGCATAGTCATGTGAAATAAGGAACAAAGTAGTGGCACAGCAGTGTGCCGATCATTCATTCATTCATTCATTCATTTCGTATACTGCATAGTCCCAATCAGGGTCGCAGGGAAGCTGGAGCCTCTAATCACTGAGTTAGAGGCAGGATACATCCTGGACAGGTGGCCAGTCCATCATGGGCCTACCGATCACTCACTCATCTGAGTCCATAGCAATCCTTTGTGGAGCTGTAAAACCACATAATGTGTGGGGAAAGTGCCTGTATCAACACCACAACCACAACACCTGAGAGTCAATTATAACACAGAGTGTAATAGTTATAATGAGGAAGAGGAGACGAAGGGTAGGAGTTGCTAGGGCGAGACAATGTCCCTCTTGGAGTCCTTTGATGCTGCAGACAGCTGCTATCATGTTCTATCAGCTACTACCCACCATGCAGGTGATTCACATGTAGAAAATTTGGAGCTGATGCTTAATTTTCGGAAAGTCATTTTCATTAGTCTGCTATGTTTATGTTAGGTTTTTGTGTTGATGTTTAAACAACACAAGTTCCTCTCATTCTGGAGACTAAGGAGTCCTGTTTAGTTAAACGCAGCATTAAAAATGGTTATCAAATAGGTAAATGCTACAATACATAGCTGTATGAGTTTAACTGTGAATGTGTACCATCCATCCATCCATCCATCCACCCATCCATCCATCCATCAAGCCATCCATCCATCCATCCACCCATCCATCCATCCATCAAGCCATCCATCCATCCATCAAGCCATCCATCCATCCATCCATCCATCAAGCCATCCATCCATCCATCCACCCATCCATCCATCCATCAAGCCATCCATCCATCCATCCATCAAGCCATCCATCCATCCATCCATCCACCCATCCATCCATCCATCAAGCCATCCATCCATCCATCCACCCATCCATCAAGCCATCCATCCATCCATCAAGCCATCCATCCATCCATCCATCAAGCCATCCATCCATCCATCCACCCATCCATCCATCCATCAAGCCATCCATCCATCCATCCTTCTCTCATCCACATTCCCTCCTGTTTCTCGTGCAGTTTCTCTGAGCATGGCGCAGCCTGAACTTGGACTGAACTTGCTAGAACATCAACTTCTGAAAATATTGGCATATGTCTGGAACATTTTCCACTTTTGAATAATCATTCTCAATGTAAAATGATGGATTCAGATAATTTGGATGTTTGTCCATTTCAATACTTCACAGGCTGATGAGCCACAGCAGTTGTTTCTCTAAGACCATTGCTGATGTCTTTCCCAGTGCGGCGTTAACAAACCTAAACGCTGCAGAACTTTTGCTTTCACACAAGAGCCCACACTAATGACGGTCAACTAACAGTTTACTGATTAGGAACAGCTGTCTGCTACTTACCCTCTTAGTCGCTGCAGAAGCAGTGAGGATGCATTGAATCACTGATTTTTTTCATTTTGGCTTAGTTTCTGTCAAACACAAGGTCATATGGTGTACTATGGTGTTGCTATTTATTTTAGGGTGTATTTACCTAATTTTTAGACCTGGTCAGCCCAAATGACTTTTGATTTAGCTGTAATTGTTAATCTCTAGAACTAATAGTTTTTCCTTTTTACATGACTGCATCTGCGCTATAATAAATGTAAGGCATCCTCCCTCATTATATCCAGTAACACCAGCTGCAGAGGGATTAAAAAGCACAGTTTGTCAGTTATACGTGTGTGTGCATTCACCATTTCGGTATGAAAGCCTTTAAATGGGACTTTTGAGGACAGATCTGTGGTTTAAGCACTCCAAGCTCCCAGCAGCTTCGAAGCTTTGTGTGTCAGTGCAGTGATACAAGATTACTCGCCATGTCACAGGATGCCGTTTAATAATGGCCCACATGATAAATTGCTTTAATCAGAGGAGCAGGCCTTTTCCTGTAACTTATGATACAGGAAGCTTGTGAAGAGAATTGTTATGCCAAGCCTCATTGAGTTTCTTAATGTGAATCTTTAAATGTCCACAATTAGATTAAGGCTGGGACATGGTGGCTGGCCCAGCTAGCAGCAGATCAGCCTCTTTGATGGCTTCTTCTTCTTCTTCTGGGCAATTGATGGAGGCAGTGGAGAGCAAAATGGAGGAGTGATGTGCGTGTGTGTGTGTGTGTGTGTGTGTGTGTGTGTGCATGGGGGACAGGAGCCAGTGAATGGATCAATGGAAGTCATTATTTGGTGCTTACCGTTTGGCCAGGTCAGAGTGTGATGGATGTGTTGTGGCAGGCAATGGTCCTCTGCAGCTTCTGCCTGAGCAGGCGGAGATGATGAACTCAGACGTGTTCACTTGTCAACAACCAGTCCTGACTTCATTTGGTTCAGTGGCCACCAGTGGAGCTTACAGAAGAATTTGTGGACAAAATACCAAATGGAATGTAGGTTAATCTAATCATATAAACTGATATCTGACCTGTGAATTTCTGCACAATTACAGAGAAGATCGTCAATTTTGTTTTTATCAGACTTCATCTGAAGTCATCCTTCTCTTCTTGGTGCTTATCTTCTGGTCAATCTGTCCAGGGTGTTGCGCTGTCTCATACCTGTTTCTGTTAAAGTGCTGCCACCTGTCTGCCTGTAGATCGAGCTGCTGTTCAGGTGACAAGCAACAACTCAACTTTTGAACGAAACCGGTCATCACTATTTTTACATAGGAGTTAGGTCTCTGTGACAACCATGTTGTTGTAATGGCTGAAAAACTAAAACAAAACACTTTAAACATTCTGTTGATTCTTTAAGTCATATGCTGGGACTATAGTAGAAAATAAAGCAGATGTTTTTCTCAAGATATGTCTTCATTTCAGATAAGGCTGTATTTATAAAATTAGGGCTTCATTTCTGCAGAGTTGTAGTCTCAGGTTTGCTATATTACTCTAGAATCAGGAAAAATATCAAACTATAAAGACACCACATGCTCACTGGAAATCACTGAGCAAGATTTTAAACATTAATCAACTTGGGTTAGAAGTAATAGGGAAACACAGGAACTACACCAGCTCAGATGATGAAAATGCTTCAATCAGAAAAAGTTTTCCAGGCTAATGACCAACATACTGGCACCTAGCAGTATGTTGGTCATGGCTAGGGAGCAGCTTCTCAGTGGTAGCAACAACAGAAACTTTGTTGGTAAGTGAAAAGCATTTTAATCAATCATTTGCTCCTGAAAGCCCTTAGCATCACATCTGATCAGCTGTCGGATAATAGCCTTTGTAATTAAGCTACTAATTTAGCGACTGAACAGAATAAAGTATTTAGTTTCCCAGAAAGACTAGTAGAAACCCATCTGTACATTCATCTCTGGTAGACTGGATTACTGGAATTGTCTTTAAACAGGACTCCTTAAAAAGAGCATTAAACATCTGCAGTTCATCCAGATGCTGCTGCTGGAGCTTTAACTTGGACTAAAAGGGTCTGAACACGTCACACCAGTTTTAAAATCTTTACACTGGTTTCCAGTCAGTCACAGGAGAGATTTTAAAACCCTGATGATGGTTCACAAGTCAACAGTTTAGACCCAGAATACATCTGTGATTTGTTCAGTAAATATAAACCAAGCAGAGCTCTTCCATCCAAAGACTCAGGTCAACTAATCCAGACCAGAGTCCAGGCCAGAGTCCAGGCCAGAGACCAGGCCAGAGACCAGGCCAGAGACCAGGCCAGAGACCAGGCCAGAGTCCAGGCCAGAGACCAGGCCAGAGACCAGGCCAGAGACCAGGCCAGAGTCCAGGCCAGAGACCAGGCCAGAGACCAGGCCAGAGACCAGGCCAGAGACCAGGCCAGAGTCCAGACTAAACATGGAGAAGCAACATCCAGCAGCCAACTCTCACCAGACGTAGACACTTTCAAATCCAGGTTAAAACATTTCTTTTCTCACGTGCCTGTATGAATTCTGCACCAGAACTTTCAACTTATTTTAATTTAGTTTATGATTTTATTGTGATTTTTGCCATTTGTTGTCTTTTATGCTTCTTTAAACCATCTTTAATGTTTTTAAAGTTTTATGTAAAAGCACTTTGAATTGTCTTGTACATGAAAGATGTCATACAGATTAACTTGCTTTGCCGTGGTAGTTTTGGCTTTTCTATGCTCGACTTACATTTAGCTTTCAACAGCTAGCTAACAGCCTTCGGTCGTGGACTAGCTAGCATCCCATTGCCCTGAAAATTAGAAGTGGTTTATAAGTATCCCTTGTCTTATTGTCTATATTTGGTCAATCAACTTGGTCAATTTGCTCAGTCGTCAACATCTGTGGGCTGGTAACTAATATCCCCCATGACAACATATTGTCATTATCTGCTCGCAGAATATCATATGAAAAGTTATGCAGAACATTTTGTAGATTTGCTACACATTTCTGGCAACATGAGAAGTCAGTGAACTTGTTCATCCTGTCTGGTTTTAATCAGTAAAATTTCAACAGTGGCAAGTCTTGTTTCAATGCTCATTGATCGGATAGGAAGCAATGTGATAGGAACAAATGCTAACAGTTCACTGTTCTGTGTGAGTGGGCTGATGACCACAGATCGTGTTGATTCAATTGGGTGAAAATGCCTGAATGCCTGAATCGAGATCCCATTCATCAACATGGTTGGTTTATCAGGGTCCTGTTATACCGATAGTTATGACTAACATTAGCAGTGATAGGAAAATAAATTCTTTTCGATCACGTAAATAAAACAATCAGAGTTAGTGGCCATCTCAAAATGATCTGATGAAAATAAAAAGAGGAAAGAAAAAAAATCTACATAAATAAAATATGTTCTTAGACAGAAAAACTTAAATAGTGTACTATAGTCAAATGCGTTGAATAAAAAAAGACATGAAAAGCATTTCTTTTTCTGCATTTTCTGCCTTATATGTCATTTTGGAGCATAAAAGTCATGCAACCTGCATGTTAGAGTGCCTCCATTGATTTTTATTTGTACTAGCGGGCTCAGGATTTTGTATATGTGCATTATTTTTCATTGAAAATCATACAAACCATTTCTAAGTTCAGACTGCCTGACAAGAATAGCATGTAAAGCTAGTATCGTTGGTTCATTGCTACTAAAGTGTGTACAGTTGTGTATTTAATGTTCTTTTGAGACGACCCATGTGTGAAAACAACAAAAACCACATTATGTTGAAAAGAGTCCGTGATTAATTAATAAGTAAGTTCTTGCATTATTCCAAGACACTTCCATGAGTCTGTCTGCTTGGATGTGACAAACAGCTGGTAGTGCAGATGAAGGTCAGACCAAAGTGCTGTCTTTGTCCATTGTCACCGACTGAAAGCTGTTGTTGACGTCTTTGTTCCTGATGGCACAGGATGAATACTCTTCAAGTTTCAGACACTTCATGAAGAGGAAAAGAAAAAAACAACTTAAAACCACGCCTGCCGGCTTTTATCCTGCAAGACGGCGGTTTATTGTGTCTAGATAAAAGTCAGGGAGTCTTATGAAACAGCTCGACTCTTCTGCTGCATCTCTACCGCCACGCTGCTTCGCTTCAGACTGAAGGAGGGACACACAGCGGGGATGGAGAGGCCATTTTGCCTTTTAGGAAAAGGCACTTTAGCAGCTGCAGCTCTGAGTGCTTTTATCATTATATGCCACAACAGTCTGGACATGTGTTCTGACCTTGGGAAATGGTTTTAAAGGTCTAACACAATGTGTATGTGAGTTAGAGAAATTGCCTGGATTGAGATGTTCCATGAAAATATGTTATGAACAGGCTCTGTTGGCCGGGCGGGGGAGGATAAGGGGAAAACTATTTGTGGGACGGGGGCACAATCCAATTTGTTTGTTCACACTCCAGCAGAGCCAGATCAGAACAATTGATACATTAGGGCTGGTTTTAGAGAGCAAATATGGCAGACAGAGAGAGAGAGGAGAGAGAGGAGAGAAGAGGAGGACTGTATATTGCACAGAAGTGCTCTGCGAGTAAATTTACCTCACGGGCCATTGCACAGGCTGCAATATGAAACTATGATAAAAAAGAAATTGCTTTATTCTTCAAGTTATCAATATAATTCAGTCTGTGTCGCTTGCCGTCTCATTTTGGCAGCAGGAATCTTTTGTTACAGGGGAATTTTATGGAAAAAAAAACACACACTTGTGAAGGTTCATTCAACGTTTGGAGATAAATGTGCTCTGGAGAGAATGATGCCTCTTTCAATTCCAACATCCCCAGCATGATGTAACATCCAAATCCGCCAAACCTGAACATGTCATCTACTCCAGCAGTGACAAAGGAAATAAATTAGGAGAATACAAAGTCCTTCAGTGACAATGTGGTGTTGGTTTGGCAGGAGAGTCACAGCCGGCCTTATCAGGGAAGGCGACACAGTCGGGCTCAGTGCGGCTCTGCACTGAGGAAAGGGACAGCTGTTATTTCCTATTCAGCAGCCGGATCCCAGGTCTGATAATATGTAATAATACACCATAAATTAAATCTGTCGCTCCATTGCTCTCACGACAGCGTCTACTGGGATAAATACCGAAGTTCAGTGTCTCAAAATGAGATTTTGGCAAACCATTATGGTTGGGTTGTAGTAATCTTATTTTTCCTCTTTTCATTTATTCAATTAATAGGATTATTCATGAGGCTTGGATGGTACCATGAGGGGGATCAGGCTTTCATACTGGAGAAGCAGGAAGATTGGATTTATGTGTGATGTCATGTGTTACAGCTTTATAAATTGATATAAATTATATTAATTACAAGTGAAAATCTTGGTTGGGGGATATCGTCAAACATTTTACTTCTTTGAAGTTGATCAACTAATAATGTATATATTAATCTAACCCTGCCCATTCATGCACCACCAGTTTTGATTCAGTACAACACTATTTTTCTTCGATATTCAGGGCTCCATGGTGTAGCTGTGTGGAAAATAGGCCAATTTCCTGCTCAAACAGTCTGCGAGAAACGGCATGAATGTGCAGCTGCTGTGTAAGGGTCAATACACGGTGGAGTTTGGCTGGAAATTGTTTAAATAAGGTCTCACAGAGGACACAGCCTGTGAGCAGCTCTTTTCTGGAGATTGCTTATTGATGCAGTTAATGGATCAAAGAGAAAATATGCAATTTTAAGAGATGAAGCCATCTAGATAATTTCTGTATCTAAAGAAAAATCTGGTACCAGTATTAGCAGGGAAAAGAATGACTGCCAAGCAGATAAAAAGTCTGTTTTGTGAAGTGATGACACTTACTAAAGTGTGAATTTGAGTTTGAATGAGGACTGCCTGTTGCCAACTATAAAGCACTGAGTCATGTAAAGATGTCTGACTACAGGGGGGTTTACCAGGCCAGAGAGCAACCGCAGCGGCACGAGACTACACCGCCTAAAATGTTGTTTTAACTTTCCATTATCGGTTTTCTGACTTTTTACAGAGTGCAGTTTAAGGGGACAGTCTTAACCCTGCAACAAATGATCACTGTAAATACAGCCGTGTGGTTTGTAAAGACTTGTGCAAAGTCAATCTCTCCCCTCATTCACCTGTTTAAACACAGGTAAGTAACAACAGGTAGCAACAATCTATGATTTTGATACGGAACCCGGAGTGTTTCCAGCGGATTCTAATGTATTTAATATAGTTTAGTATTTTTGTTTTTATAGTTTTGTCATATTTAAAACCAACTTTTGAGTAAATTCTCATGAGTGGCTGCCATTTTATGCCACCCGCGGGCGGCATAGTTTACACGAGTGAGAAAGCCATTCTGTGGATTTTAACGGCTCCGGTTTAGATAAAACAATTGTTGCAGCCAGTGTTGAGGCTATTTTCCATTCAAGATGCCTCATGTTTATGCTGTTATACCAAGATTATTCTGAAAGTTATGAAAGAATGTTGAACTTGTAATGTTTTGGGAAAAAAGGTTTAATGATTGACATAAATGTGCAACACTGTTCATTTCAGTTGTCTGTATATTTACAGAGAAGAGGTAAATGTTATTTTGCTGGATGTAGAGAGAACTTTTATTTTGTGGTGCTAATCCAGTGAGAGACTGTTATATAAAAGTGTTACTTTATGTACCAGAATTATTTTGTGAACACATGACAATGTAGATGTGTATATCTTAAAGACTGTCCATGGAGAGTAGTGTGGAACAGTGAATCTGTATAAAGGGATGTTAAGAACAGAGCTACTGATATAGTTGAGTTGAGTTCAAACAAGCTGAAATGAGAATGCTGATGTTTGTGAAACATGTTTAATAAATTCAGACATGATCTGAGAGAGAGAGCACAAGATGCGCCGTGGTCTCACTTCCCTCTTTCACCTGCTTAAATACAGGAAACATTTCTGCTACTGTGGTCTTCAGCCCTGAGACCCGTAACATTTGCGTAACTTTCTGACCTTAAAACCCAACATTTCCAATTTGATTGATGGCACTGTGACATCTATTATGTGCATCTCTGGAGCTGCTGCTGCCAAGCAGCATTCTGAGGCTGAGAAACCGTATAATACAAGTTTTACATCCGGGAGGCGACATGATGTTGCAGCAGAGTTTCGCTCCATGAACTAGAAAACACATATAAACACACTGGCTGTTTTTTAACACGCAACGTAGCTGATTAAGCACATAAACACAATAAGATTAAAAGAGAGAAAGGGACAAAGCTAGAGTCAGTATAAGACAGCTCTCTGCCTCAGCGAAAAAACTAACAGGTGAGGTAGGATTCAAGATGGGTGCCGTATTAGCAATAGGGGACACGCAACTGGGAAAACGACAAAGGTTCTGTCGTGTGTTTTTAGTTTTTAAAAGTAGCAGAAAAGCCCACAGAGTTGACAGAGTGTTAGTTAATAGTGTTCTGACCAATATTTTCTCATACATTTAATGCTGGGACAGTATTTCTTTTATATTATCATGTTATGCTATAAGTTTACCAAACAATAACACTCTACAGGAACTGGAGCAGAAGCTGGCAACATGTAGATATAAAAAAGTGGTTTATCAGGGGTACCACACTAAAAATAGGTCAGTTTTAGGAAAGATTTCAGGGCCACACACTGCAGAGATAGGTGTAATAATAGAAAATAACAGGCTGTGTGATGCATGCCATTCGACAGAGATGTGTTTTGGCCTTTAGAGTCCCTCTAGAAGTGTCCAGTACAAATTCCTCTAAAGTTGGAGCTTCTTTTCTTTATTCATTCTTCTATTATGCAGACTACACACTGCAATGTGTTAAACATGAGAATTAAAACATTTTACTTCATCCAATTAATCTCTCTGTCACAACTTGACAGATACGATTTGAAGATGTGAAACCATTTTATGTGAAACCATTTTTTTTTTTTTCATATAGGAAAATATTTAACAGATTATAGTATTTCAAATGACTGGCAGCTTATCCAGCCCATCTCATCCTAACAGGATGAGCTAAAGATTGGAGCAATCAATGACAAATCCCAGGATCTGCAGGTATGTGAAACTTTTTTGTGTTTGTCTCAGTGTTGTGTTTACAGACGGTTAGCAAACGGTATGAATTTAATCTATTTTGGAGGACTGTCATGGAAACACTGACATTCAAAAAACCATTCTAACCCAAGCACAGGTTGCAGCTATAAAAAGATGAACTAAAGATCAGTGGAGAGTATGAGGGGACATTATTCACATTAAGCCTCCCACAGACAAGTGAAATTTAAGTCATTCACGCACTATAGTGAAACCTCTCATAAAATATACTGAAATTTTCTCTTGTACACTTTACTAAAACATCCTGGTACACAATAATAAAACATCTTGGTACACGCAATACTGAAAAATCAGAGTACACGCAATACTGAAACATCCTAGTACACACTGTACTGAAACATCCTGGTACACACTGTACTGAAACATCCTGGTACACACTGTACTGAAACATCCTGGTACACACTGTACTGAAACATCCTAGTACACACTGTACTGAAACATCCTGGTACACACTGTACTGAAACATCCTGGTACACACTGTACTGAAACATCCTGGTACACACTGTACTGAAACATCCTAGTACACACTGTACTGAAACATCCTGGTACACACTGTACTGAAACATCCTAGTACACACTGTACTGAAACATCCTGGTACACACTGTACTGAAACATCCTGGTACACACTGTACTGAAACATCCTGGTACACACTGTACTGAAACATCCTGGTACACACTGTACTGAAACATCCTGGTACACACTGTACTGAAACATCCTAGTACACACTGTACTGAAACATCCTGGTACACACTGTACTGAAACATCCTAGTACACACTGTACTGAAACATCCTGGTACACACTGTACTGAAACATCCTAGTACACACTGTACTGAAACATCCTAGTACACACTGTACTGAAACATCCTGGTACACACTGTACTGAAACATCCTGGTACACACTGTACTGAAACATCCTGGTACACACTGTACTGAAACATCCTGGTACACACTGTACTGAAACATCCTGGTACACACTGTACTGAAACATCCTAGTACACACTGTACTGAAACATCCTAGTACACACTGTACTGAAACATCCTGGTACACACTGTACTGAAACATCCTGGTACACACTGTACTGAAACATCCTGGTACACACTGTACTGAAACATCCTGGTACACACTGTACTGAAACATCCTGGTACACACTGTACTGAAACATCCTGGTACACACTGTACTGAAACATCCTTCTACACACTGTACTGAAACATCCTGGTACACACTGTACTGAAACATCCTAGTACACACTGTACTGAAACATCCTGGTACACACTGTACTGAAACATCCTGGTACACACTGTACTGAAACATCCTAGTACACACTGTACTGAAACATCCTGGTACACACTGTACTGAAACATCCTGGTACACACTGTACTGAAACATCCTGGTACACACTGTACTGAAACATCCTGGTACACACTGTACTGAAACATCCTGGTACACACTGTACTGAAACATCCTAGTACACACTGTACTGAAACATCCTAGTACACACTGTACTGAAACATCCTGGTACACACTGTACTGAAACATCCTGGTACACACTGTACTGAAACATCCTGGTACACACTGTACTGAAACATCCTGGTACACACTGTACTGAAACATCCTGGTACACACTGTACTGAAACATCCTGGTACACACTGTACTGAAACATCCTAGTACACACTGTACTGAAACATCCTGGTACACACTGTACTGAAACATCCTAGTACACACTGTACTGAAACATCCTGGTACACACTGTACTGAAACATCCTGGTACACACTGTACTGAAACATCCTGGTACACACTGTACTGAAACATCCTGGTACACACTGTACTGAAACATCCTAGTACACACTGTACTGAAACATCCTAGTACACACTGTACTGAAACATCCTGGTACACACTGTACTGAAACATCCTGGTACACACTGTACTGAAACATCCTGGTACACACTGTACTGAAACATCCTAGTACACACTGTACTGAAACATCCTGGTACACACTGTACTGAAACATCCTAGTACACACTGTACTGAAACATCCTGGTACACACTGTACTGAAACATCCTGGTACACACTGTACTGAAACATCCTAGTACACACTGTACTGAAACATCCTGGTACACACTGTACTGAAACATCCTGGTACACACTGTACTGAAACATCCTGGTACACACTGTACTGAAACATCCTAGTACACACTGTACTGAAACATCCTGGTACACACTGTACTGAAACATCCTGGTACACACTGTACTGAAACATCCTAGTACACACTGTACTGAAACATCCTAGTACACACTGTACTGAAACATCCTGGTACACACTGTACTGAAACATCCTAGTACACACTGTACTGAAACATCCTGGTACACACTGTACTGAAACATCCTGGTACACACTGTACTGAAACATCCTAGTACACACTGTACTGAAACATCCTGGTACACACTGTACTGAAACATCCTGGTACACACTATACAGAAATATTGTCTTAAACACTATATTCTTGTACATGGTGTAAGTTATGAAATCATAGTTAACAAAGTGTGTGAAAGGCTTTCTACTGGTGTGTGTGAGCGGCGATTTAATTTGAAAAGGAAGTAATTTCAGTTGAAGTGGAAGTAATGTAGAAGAAAAAAAAAAGAGCACCTTTTCAAAACAATCTGCCAGAGAAGACGTGGGCGAGTAATACAGAGGTTTTATAAGGATACAGAGTTAAAACGAGGAAGGGCCCCAGGTGGGCCGCAAGAAGTTAGGACAAACTCCCAGGTCTGACTAGCCTGTGGTAGGTCTGCTCCAGCAAAGGGTGTATTGTATATAAAAGGTCAGCAACACCTGATGACGCAGAGGACTAAAACTGAAGATGTGTCCCTACTATCTGCTTGGTGAGGGCCACCTGGGGTCAGTCCTGTGCAGAAGACCTTTCAAAAATCCCAATACTTAACATCATGTCCTATATTTCAAATCAGTACGATTTATGTAAATTTATGATGCATCCCTGTCAAGTTATAGATTTTAAAATTAGGGAAATTCTCTGGCAACTTCCAAGAGGGTTGCAGTGGGAGAAAGAGTGTTGTCAGTCACAGGTTCAGGTGACATCATAGCATCTTGTGAAATTCACTTGACTTGGCTCAACCAAGCCTTCTTTCTTGTCTAAAGTTAACAACATCAACATGACAACCCCTGAGGTCAGAAGCAGTTTATACCAAAAACCAATACCTTCTACACCTTTTCATAAAAACCACTACAGTCCACTACAAGGTCTATTTAACACCCAGCTTCAAAACAACTACAAACTAACCAGCCCCAGAATCCCAAATGGCAAGCTGCTCTACCCATAGCCACAGCTGCCCTGAACGTTCATCAGAAGCTTGGTTAAGTAGTGGAGCTCCAGCTGGACAGCCAACGAGTGGGCTGATCATGGATGGTGATGGCACAATCAGTTGAGTCCGGTAAAGACAGTCCTGGTTTATCTAAATAACACAAAAGGTCGAGGCCTGGGGCCATAACAATCGTCAAGCTTTTGCTTCTGCATCTGTTTGCTTTTGCAGAGTAAATTCTACCTGGATTCTGGCTAAACTGGGGTGATGGGTAACAGTTTCACCAGAACCAGCACAGTTCTGAGACTTGAGAAGATAGCTGGTGTCTGTGTGAAAATACACTAACGCAGACCTCCCTCCTTTTCTTAAGTTACTTCTGCAGGTGGTTTGCATTAGCACATGTTCCACGGCCTCTTCTCTGTGTGTATTTCTGTGACAGCGTTACAGCGCCACTTACATGCCAGCAATTGATGCATAAAGTTGTACAAAAAATTTATTTAAAATCTTAATAACTTAGCATGTGGCAACAGAACACTACTTGGTTTCCATTGTAAAAGTCGGGAACAGACGAACAGCTACATGTATAGCTGTACTAGCTAACACCTGCAGGCATACAGTTTCATACAGCCTTTTAGCCACCATGGAAATGGTAATGATTAAGTGCTGAAATTATTTTTTGCTTACAAATACTACTACTGTGCACAAGGATTATTTGGCTAGCAAAGGTAACATCTTCAGCATCATTAAAAACTTCAGCATCACAAGTTTTAGAACTCAAAACACAATAATTCAATCAATCAAATACTTTATTCATCCCCGAGGGGAAATTCAAGGTTCAAGCTAACTCATCCAAGGTTTGACATACAGACATTTAATATTTATGACAAGTTTACAGAACCAAACTGAAGCTTAGGCCCTGTAGCCAGTTTTACCGGTGCCGCCTTATAACAGATAAGAACAGAGATACATTAGGATAACAGGGGGTTGAGGGAAAAAAAACATGTAACTCCGGACTGCGCCTCTAGATGGTGCAGCCTGGAGAGACAGGGAAAAAACACTTACACTTAAGCACAAACTCGGACAAGACACACACAGTCCAGGGAGGCAGTGAGTCAGGTGGGAAGGGGCCGGGGGTGGTTGAGGAGGAGGTACAAAACGTCAATGAACATCTCTTCTTACGTTCTGAGGGGGGGGGGGGGGGGGTTGCACTGGCCCAAGGCCGCTGGGAAGCTGAAAGCCAGATATGATTGTTGTTTGGGTTCCAGGCGAGGAAAACAATTTGCCCTCGGCCTTGAGTCCATAGCAGGTCTCAGGCTGGCAGCTCCAAACAGCCAAAAACCAACAGTTTCATCCACTTACTCTGTTTTCCAAACACATTTGACCCTGTAGACCAATGATCCCCACTGTTAATTCAACAAGAGCCGCACTTGATATACTAAGAGAGGACGAGAGCCACCCCCCCCCAAAAAAAAATCGTTCCCAAGCTATGTATCCTGCTATGTTGCCAAATCAGCAACATTCAGCTTTTTAACAAGGAATCGTTATCCTAAATATTGCATGGAGTAATGGCATTCTTATGCAACAGTATATGGTGAAAATACAATAATGCCTCCAGGATGTGGGTGTTTCTTTTTCATTATATATACGGAGCTACTGAAGGAGCAGCGCTTTGGCGGAGTTCGGTGCAGCTGAAATGACCCTAAACTGGCAACTCTGACAGGATCAGTTAGGGTTGTTACGACAGCAAAGTTTCTGCAAGCAGCCTGCAGGTCTTGTTTGTGGAGAGAACTGCACTGCTGAGGATCATTATGACTTGTTTGAATAGCATTTTCAGAAAGCCAGTGGCTGCTTCACGAGCTGCAAATCAAGAGTCAGTGAACCGCATGCGGCTCGCAAGCCGCGCAATGAGGAACACTGGTTTAGACTATTAAACTATTTTTAATCACAACAAAACATCTTGTTTTCAAATCAGCCACGAACTATTCATTCAAATATATTTGAACTTTTCTGGTTGGTTACGAATGGAAACCCTGAATAACAAATGCACCATGTAATTCATTTTCTGTCAATGCTTCTCTTGAGGTTCCGTAAATTTAATTCTGTCAGTCCTGCCAGACAACGAGCATCAAACCACCGCTTCTTTCTTTTTCTGTATTTAATTTCTGTCTGAAAGTAATACTCAAAATAAAGGCCGCTTCATTCATCTTCCTCCAACACAGGACCTCTTTTTCAGGCAGAAGAGATGGGAAAGTACCCAAGTCTGCAGCATCGAGTCAGCCACATACAGAAAAGAAAAACATCTGTCTTCATCATTCTCCAGGCACAATTGATCTGCGGCATTCTGGAAAGCATTCATTATGAAAAGTCTCATTTTTTAAACGGCCCGTTTAAAGTAGCAGCCATAAATCAACCCTGAATCACAGCAAATCAGAGTGCACTCCCACTGGAATCCATTATTCCTATTATATCAGCTCTAAGTGGACATAACAGCTTAATCCAGTATCGATCTGACCATGTGTGTTGGTCATCCCATCCAATCCCGCCCTGATATCTGGGATGCTACTTGACGAGGCTCACATCTGCTCTCACTTTAAATAATCACAAGGGAGAGTCGGTGTGCTAGCTTGGCTAGCTCCTCACTCATTAGAAAACCTTAAATAATGTGTATGTGTAAGCATGCGTGTGTGTGTGAGGTCTAATCCTTGCTAATACTCCATTTAATACTGGAGAACTTCAGCAAGCTGGCAGCGCTACTAATTAAGTGAGCAGCAGTCTGTTCTGATGGCTCTCACACACATGGGCATAAATTATTCAAGTGCCGTTAAAATAAATAATGAATTTAATTGCAGCATTTTGGATGTGGGCGGGAGGTTAAATTATGCATGAGTTCAATATTTGTAAGTGTAATAGGAAGTAAGTGCGGTGGGTTTTTTTTTTTTAATGCGTGAGGATAAAATACCCGCCACCCGCAGCTTTTAGCCACTTTTAATTTACTAGGGAAAAAAGACTTCAGTGGAAGTTGACAGGAGATATTAAAGTAAATATGGAAGAAATATAGGGTTATAATAATATTCAGTTTGAGCAAGAATTCTTGAAGCCTAGTTTGGATTTTTATTAGATGTGCTGGTGTAATTTGCTCCAGCAGGGCTGAAAACTGAATGTCTATGCTGTAACTGGATTGAGCTCAGGCCTCCACAGTTGGAGGGGTCGGGATGTCTGGGGTGTAAAGGATCAGTATTCTAATGATAATATGTTGTAACTTGTACAACTTGTGTGGCGAGAGCTAAAGAAGAGCTTTAAACTGGGTGGTAAATATCCACCCAGTTTGGTGTTGCCATGAAAAAAATCAACAGAAAAGTCACTACCCCCCTCTTTTGTGCGCAGGCAAAATAGCACTGACTGGTTACTGCCCTGCAAACAAAAAAGAAACATGCAAACTAAACTAGAACAGTTCACACACCAATATGGTTGAATGATACAGGCAAAACAAACAAAAACACAAATCTGGACTGCAACCACAGTGAAAGTCTATCTGGAGTTATTATCATTACATTCACTGCAGCTCAGAGATGTGACGTTGGAAGGAGGAGTCCCACTTCACCACACTTGCAACATTGCTATATGTATGTACCATTACATGCTTTCTGGTTGTCTCTGACTATTCCTTATAGACTGACCACAATTCTGTTTTTTCCAGTCACTGTGAACAAGCAAACAACAAATTTTTGTCAGATTAACACAGTCAACGCAAAAATGGTTTCTTACACAGAAAAGTGCTCTGCGTGTGCAATTAAGTATTGAGACAATTGCCTTTTTAACTCAAAAGAAAAGGCTCATTTGGTTCCAAGCTTATGAGTTCTGTATAACCAAGCTTTATTTTTATTGCACCAATTTGTAACATTTATTCATATGATATTGATCATATGAGCGGCATTAGTCCAGTTCATAACTGTTCATAGAAACCAGTTTGGAAAAAAGAATTAGGCTTCCTACTGAAGGAAGCCAACAGATTGCATTGTATAGTCTCTTTAGTTCAATCCCCACCCCTGAGAGTTTGCGTGGGCTTGATGGTGAGCAGGGAAACAAACCCCTTTAAAAGGGAGGGAGAGCACAATCAGAACCAGAAATTTGCCTTAACTCGCTGCAAAGAGGGATCAACAGTACCATAACTATAACCCCGGCATACCTGCTGAGACAGAAAAAGGGAAGCAGTTGTTAATAACAACATTCAATTCAATTCAACTTTACTTATATAGCGTCAAATCACGGCAATGCCATGTCAAGACCCTTTACAGACAGAGAAAAAAACATCATAAAAGCCAAGTCATCATAGCCTACATAAGGAAACCAACAGTTTGAGTTGGGGGGGGGGTGTTAAAGGGGAGAGATAAAGAGAGACACTAACTGGGAACTTATTCCATAAGCGAGGGGCCTGATAACCAAAGGCTCTGCCTCCTGCTCGGCTCGTTGAGACGCTAGGAACCACAAGTAAGCCTGCAGTCTGTGAACGAAGTACTCTGCTGGTATATAAGGAACAATGAGGTCTTTGATATATAGTGGTGCCTGGTTGTGGAGGGCTTTATATGTAAGGAGAAGGATTTTAAATTCTATTCTAGATTCAACAGGCAGCCAATGAAGAGAGGCTAAAACTGGAGAAATATGATCTCTCCTGACATCATATGTATAAGTGGAAAGAAAAAAAACAAAAAAAACTTTCCCATCGACAGCGGATTTTTCATGACTATAAAATGGACTCTTTTGCTTTCTCTGCACACTTTAATGTATCATATTGTGTTATTTGCTGGAAGGTAAAGAAACTTTGCCTAATACGTATGAAATTCAAATCTCAGATTGTTCACCGTCATCACGCAGGATCAGATTTTTATGGGAAAATGTCTCTGACAATTCACGGTACAGTCTGTGGGTCCACTTCTGGATGTATGACAGGACACACACAAAGGGTAGTTCTTGTCAGTAATGGCCTCCTGCCTCCCTCCTCCGTCTCGTCTATAAATAGGTTGAAGCAGAGCGTGAAATGAAAAGCAGGAGAACAGCATGAAATGGGATTAAAGTTGGGAAAATGGACATATTTATCCTTTTGTTTTTGAAGAAGGCTAGGGAAATAATGGTGCAATTTTTTTACATAAAGCCATGCAATCTTCACAAACACTGGTGATATTATGCTCATTTTTACAGCCTGCTCTTTTTTTTATTCCGTGTAAATATGGATTGTCGTCATCTGTTGTACGAGTGTCAGTCTGTTGTTCTCGTATGCAGATGAGAACTACATGGGAGACAACAACAGGAATTATCTCTCAAAACAAACAGAGCTGAAATATTTTACTGGCCTCACTGGCACAGGGCTGTGTTTATTTCAAACTTGCTTAATTCAAAATCTTTTTCTAGGCTATTTTAAAGTTATGATACACCATGGACACCACTTATTGTATTACAGGGGGTATTTGGTGACTGATATTCAATTTCAAGTTAATGATGCTTCATGTTGTACTTTAACTCTCAGTCTGACTTTTGAATATTTTGGAATATGGAATATCCTGCTATGTTACAAGCTGAGTATTACGACCTGATTTGGCAAGGGGAAATGAGAGTAACATGAAATAGAGATGACTCGATGTAAAGAAAAGCAACAGGGAGTTTATTGTCCCAAGTGGCAGGTGGAATTCAAACAAAGCGAAGGGATGAACGGGTGGTGCTGCTCAAATTCAAAGAAAGAAACATAAATAGAAAAGGGCGGACTATATGGTAAACAAGCAGAAAACATTCTAATTAACTAATGTTAAACACGAAGAAACAAAACCTGACTGCACAGAATGCAAACAAAAACACAACTGGAAGCAGTGCTGCTAATTAATAAAAACTATTGTGAAGGTAGCAAATCTAACTGGTTCAGTGTCCACACAACAGCCAAGGTTTATATTTCACAGCATTGCAAACAGCTTTGGAGGTGCAAGTGCAACAGCGATTGGTCAAGATATGGGATCAATTAAACCAATGGGTGACAGCTGTGACACCAAGCCACATTTTCCTTTCTTATTTGTTGACAGCTGAAATTGGTGGTAATGGTGCCTCTGCTGGGTCTAGTTCATATAGAATAAATAAAATAATTATAAAATAATTGTGAAGTCAAGCCAATGTTCCTCTTGGGTCAGCTGAGGAGGGCTAGGTCTCCAATTAGTATGCTTCAAGGTGCCTCTGTTTGCTAACACATGGGATGAGACTCAAAACATGTTGGGGTATTATGTATCCACCTGGGTGAGGTGGAGAGTCTTGGTGGGGAGTGGATGGAAGGGTGTCCCCTTCCCCATGGACGGATAGTATTTCCTCCAGACATAAACACAATACGATGTGTTCATACCTGGCAGTCATGTGTGACTGCTCTGTCACTGCCTTCAACCAAAGTATGCAAAATACCATCTCTGAAGACCAGCATGTCCAACCCTATCCCATAAATGACAAACCCAAGAAAAAATAAACAGAAAAGTCCATTTAAAAAAAAAAAAAAAAAAGGTCTTTATTTGTCCCTTTCACAAATGTAAACTTAAAAAGTACCAACAATTTTTTAGGGATATTTACCATTTATTACCATGTGATATGTCAAAACTTTATCATAGTGTAATCTTTTGCTTTCTGGTGTCCATTAAGAAAAGAAGACAAAAATCATATTGTGTTCCACAGGATTTTGAGCACAGTCTGTACCATAAAGTCATGCAAAATATCTCAGAAACTCTATGTATCATATATGAAACACTGGGTTCTTATGGGTTAAAGCAGATGTGCCATAATAGCAGAAGCAGAGGGTGTAATTCACAAAGACTCAGCAGAATTACAAGTCTAAAATTTCAGCTGCAACATTCAGAATCAACTGGAAACATATGAAAGCATGTGTCCATGCACCATGTTACAAAGCTCAAATAATTTCAAACTGCTTTCTTGAACATGACAGTGAGTTCACTGTACTCCAATGACCAATAAAATGACCAGATCTCAATGTAGCATATACATCAGCCAGAAATATACTAAACACTGATATTAATATCATACAGCACAACATACAATAACATTCAGATTTACTAGGCCAGTGTCAGAAGAACTGTTCTACAGGTTGAGGTGCAAAAAATAACACGGACAAAGAAGTTAACCTTTGGTGAGGATATGGCACCATATATTGGAGTGGACAAAAAAAGAAAAAAATTGGGAAACATAATCCATGGATATTTACAGTGCAGATGATGAATATTTACAACCTAGGATAAACAAAATAAAAACAATAAAAAAAGCACATCTCTCAATTTTTGGTGAAACCCACCAAACAATTAACCACAGTCATTCACTTAGCAAATCTTTTGTACCAGCTGTACTATACAGCATGACTCAGCGTTATAGTCCATACCAGTTGCACGGATTGTGTTCCTGTAGACACAGATAACAGTTCAGCACGCTGCAACAGTTCTTTATCCGTATGCTTAAAGCCTGAGTGCACAAGTATATCCTTGTGACTGGAGAGAATACGAAGTGAACTCGTACCAGACAGGGGCAGAGACTCACTGCAAAGGTTCGTCTTATCTCACCATCAGTTTGTTACCTGTTCAGGTAAACCTGGCCAACGGTGGATGTCGGGGCTGCAGCAGCTGTTTGAGTTGCTTCCCCGTGCGCTTCTGAACAGCACCGGCACAAACCCCATTTTACAGGTCCCAGGAGCAATGTGATTGGTCAAGTAGGCCCACGTCATCAGTGTACTAAGCACTATGACCCGGAACCACTAACATCATCCTGGTTACACCCGTTACATCAATCCAACAGAGAAGCTTTGAGATGTTGTGGAACGGGAGTCTCCCTACGAATCATCGGTCAACAAATCTGCAGCAACTGTGTGATGCTTCATTCTAATATGGAGCAAAATCTCTGAGGAATGTTTCAGACACCTTGTTCAATCTGACATCAAGAATCAAGACAGTTCTGACAGAAAAAGAAAGCTAAGAGCAAGGTGTATCCAGAGAAACGGTGTGTTCAGACCAAACGCGTTTTGAGCGTCAAGAGCGGCAGGTTTCAATGTAAAGTCTATGGGGAAGCGTGGCAAGGGGGTGTTGAGCTTTCTTGCGTCGCGTTTTGAGTGTTTTGGGCGTCAACAGAACACGCGTCAAAAGCCAGAGATGGACAAAGCTGAACTTTGGCCGCTCGACGCGGGGCGTCAACCAATCAGAGCGATCAGCTCGCAGCTCCTGGAGGATTTCTGTGGTGAACCCAGACACGGGGCTGAGATGCCATTACTCCGTGCAATATTTAGGATAACCATTCCTTGCTAAAAAGCTGAATGTTACTGATTTGGCAACGTAGCAGGATACGTTGCCTAGCAACGCTTTGTTTGGGGGCGGCGGCGGCGGCGGCTCTCTGCTGAGTGCGGCGTTTTCGACGCTCAAAACGCATTTAGTCTGAACACACCGAAATGGCCAGGATGTGTGTCTTCCATCCGGTCACGATGAGCTGAACACGGTACAGAGAAACTGCTCAGAGGAATTTTTTGTTAATTTATTTGAAAACACACTGAATAAGTAAGAAATACTTTTCCTACTGCATCTTCGTTTACTTTATCATGCAGTTCTGTTCACCCTTCTCACCCAAGTGCACCATGGGAAAACTCATCCTTCCACAGTTACCACAGAATTGATCTGAAACAACATCCGGCGTTTGTGACAGAGTGCTCAATAGCAGAAAACTTTAAAAAAAGAAAAAGCAACCATTCACCGTACACAGGTTTATTCTGCAAACTACTCAGCAGCATTACACACACATATCATGCACACAAGCCCTGGGAGGTGTGTGTGTGTGTGTGTGTGTGTTTGCATGCCGGTGCATTTGTGTTTGGACACAATTAAAACGCCCTCTCCGCGGCGACTGCCAATGCATCACTCTGATGATAGTGGACAGGCTGTTTGCTTTAGCCGCCGCTGATATCGAGCTTAATGATGTTGTCCTTCATTGCGACTGCTGTGGCTGACCTGCCCATCACCGATGCGTGGAAGCTGGATTTCCATTGGTGTGTGTGTCTGTGTGTGTGCAGAGATGTGTGGTGAGGCAGATTGAGCCTCTGGTTGGCTAACAAAGTGTAAAGATGCTAGCTGGGATTTGTGTGACTGAGCAGCTACACACTGATTATCCTGCAGTTGACAAGCAGAGCTGCGGGGGGTTTAGCTGGTCACGGTAAAGAAAGGGGTGATGCAGGACATCAACCCACCTTAAACTCTATAATGTTAGTGAGTTATCTGTTTTACACTTTGTCTTCCTCCATCTGGGTGATCCAACTTTGTCAGCAATGGATGTCATTGTAGAAAGTCTGATAAAAGTACCCCTGAAAGCATAGACTGTATATAAAGAGATGGAAGGAGCCTCTGTGACGTTACCCATAGATTTCTAAAGAGCTGAATTGAAGCTCGGTGGGCGGTTCCTACCATCACCATCTTGGCGGCTTCATGCGCGTTGTCTCGCCCGGAAAATACAGATATGGGCAAAGAGGTGGAGCTTAGAGGGCAGCCATGAGCGTCATGGCGGGTGATTGACATCGAGCAAACTCCAAGCTTTCTGTAGCTAAGAGCTAATCAAGCTAATCCTGAGATAACGGGAGTTAACCAGCTAACGGAAGTAAGTGGGCACTATGTGTGTGAGCACTATGTTGTTTTTTTTTAAAAAAAACATCCATTGCCATCTTTGATCACTTGGTATCTTTACCAACTGCTGAAATGAACCTTATAGGAAAAGATCAGTTTTTCATCAGTGTCATCTCCTGTGGTGTGATGCCACCAGCAAGGAAAAAAGTAAGAGCTTCCACATACTCTGAAGATATTTTTTGCAACAAGGAGGTGGTAGAAAGAAGAATATCTGCTTCTGCCACTGATGCATGTTAAAGCTGCCTCTGTCATCCTGAAAACCCTCTGATGTCAGGAGGCCTCCGTCGGGCTTCATGCTGCACAAACAGATACATCAGAGCAAGCACAGACTCGGTTAAGTGCCCCACCGCTCATCTCCTTCGTTAAGATGTTCGATGTCCACTGGCGTGTAAAACAGACCCCTGTGACTCATGGACTAGGTGATGATGATGATGATTTCCTGACAAGCTCCTGCTTCAAAATAAATCTTTAGTCCTCGCCTATCCCTGCCTTCTTCCACTTCCAAGTAACTCTTTCTGTTCAAATGCGTGCAAGCAGAATATGCGGGTGAAGTGGGAGTTGTTTGAGTGGAAACTGAACCTTAACGAAAATGGAGACAGAAGTGGCCACCGCAACTGTGGATGATTATCATAATGGCTTCTCTGAAGGCTGATGGACCTGCGTTGTTCTGCCTGCTTGCAGACAGAATGCTAAAGAGAAGCTGGAAAGAAGAAAAAAAAAAGCATGCTAAAAGCAGAAATAAAACCGCTGCTGAGCCAGACAAGTCCTGACCTCCATTCACAGCATCAGCCATAAGCTGAAGCCTGCACTATGAAGCAAGGTCGATACAGTCATTATTAATATGAATTAGCATTACAAATTATCAAGCTGAAAAGTCTGTCAAAGTTTAAAAAAAAGGGACCTTAGAAAATATTAGTGTGAAGAAATGATTACAACTCACTTTGATCTGGAAACGTGGCAGAGTGTGAAAATGTTTACATTAAAAAGCTTTTCCATATGAGTCGAATCATAAATACACCAACGGATCTGACTATAGTTGCTTTAATGCATCAATGGTGGTAACCAATTTATGGAATTACTTGTGTTAACATTTTTAACCCATTGTCGGCCAATATCTCTGTCATCTCCCTATTATGATGTGGGGGGGGGGGGGGGTCAGAGAGGTGAAGAAAGACTCAAACAAGGTTGTCTCCATGATTAAGTTTGATAATAAAAACAATCATTTTACCTTTTGGGACAACCCATGGACTTTGGGGATGAAGGTGTTTTAACATCTGCACTTTTCCTGCATTTAAAAATTAAACAAAAAACAACAGCATGCACCAGCATGGCTGCTCCAGCATGACTGCTCCAACATGGCTGCTCCAGCATGACTGCTCCAACATGGCTGCTCCAACATGACTGCTCCAACATGGCTGCTCCAGTGGCTATCTGGTTGTCTGCCCAGGTCAGCTGCCTCCTCCCTGGACTGTTTTTCTGTGAATCATGGCGTCTGTCAGTGTCACCTGATCTACTTTTCTGTCATCAGTACGTCTCTCTTGTTGCATTTATTTATCGTTCAGCTGGGGAAGAAGAAACTAGTGGTTTACATTCCCCCCCTGAAGTAATGTATTTGCCAGAACCATTCTCTAACAAAGTAGTCTGTTTTGAGATATAAGTTGTGCTATCAGATCTCTAAGTTTCTCTTGTGGGCAGACATTAGGCTACTTCGTTTCTGTGCTTACTAGTGAGGGGTGTGTTGTCTGTGGCATTTAGGCTGGAGTGTTTTTGTGTGCAGCTTCACCTCCTGAGGTATGCCTCAAAATTCTCATGCAGAGTTAATTTGTCGTGCCACTAATTGTTAGCTCATTGGATTTATCAGTGAGGATGTGACTCGCTGATTCACCTTCCTTCCCTGTGTGGGAGAGCTGTGCCTTGGCTCCCTGGTAGCTTGTTGTTCGTTGTGGGCATACCACATGTGGGTGTCATTAGTAGATTTCTAGGCATGATGCAGTGCTGGTTATCCCAGTTGGTGTTGTCTCTGTACATCTTTCCTTCAACTGTCTTCATCTTTGCTGTAGGTCCTTATTTCAACAGTGAAGTTAAATGTACACAGTTTATTTTGCACATGGTTATGCACAAGCAACATAAAACTGGACAAAACAAAATCATACCACTGTGCTTGAAAAGGACCAGGAGAATAAAAAAACAGCATACCTACCCATTTTATAAAATACAACACACCAGCAGATGGTCTGTAATGAAAATACTGATTAACTCTCTACATGATAGCCGCTATCCATTAATGAGTCTTTAGTTCATAGATGGATCATTAAGCTCATACACTTTAAATATTTTGTTTTATAAGTTTATAAAATTTTAATTCTGTAATGATTTTCACAATTTCACTAAAACCTTAATAGGTGTTTCTGTCCTTGATGATCTATAGGATTTAAAAAAAAAAAAAAACTTTTACATTTAATAAAAGTTGGTGTGAGTGTTTTTTGTTTATGTGTGTGTATAATTATTAGTATTGTAATATAATTTATTTATTTTTCCGTAACAACTGAATTAAAGATGAATGGATAGCTAAGGGATGGATGGATGGATGGATGGATGGATGGATGGATGGATAGATGGATGGATGGATGGATGGATGGGTGGATGGATGGATGGATGGATAGAAGGATTGATGGAGGATGGATGGATGGATGGATGGATGATGGATGGATAGGAGGATGGGTGATGGATGGATGGATGGATGGATGAAAGAATGGATGGATAGAAGGATGGATGGATGGATGGATGGATGAAAGGAAGGATTGATGGATGAATGGATAGAATTATGGATGGATGGATGGATGATGGATAGAAGGATGGATGGATGGAAGGATGATGGATAGAAGGATGGATGAATGTATGGAAGGATGGATGGATGGATGGATGGATACATGCATGGATGGATGGATGGAAGGATGGATGGATGGATGGATGGATGGATGCATGCATGGATGGAAGGATGGATGGATGGATGGATGGATAGAAGGATAGAAAGATGGATGGATAGAAGGATGGATGATGGAAGGATGGATGAATGTATGTATGGATGGATGCATGCATGGATGGAAGGATGGATGGATGGATGGATGGATGGATGATGGATAGAAGGATGGATGGATGGAAGGATGATGGATAGAAGGATGGATGAATGTATGGAAGGATGGATGGATGGATGGATGCATGCATGCATGGATGGATGGATGGAAGGAAGGATGGATGGATAGAAGGATAGATGGATGGGTGGAGGATGGATGATGGATAGAAGGATGGATGGATGCAAGGATGGATGAATGTATGTATGTATGTATATATGGATGGATGGATACATGCATGGATGGATGGATGGATGCATGCATGGATGGATGGATGGATGGATGGAAGGATGGATGGATGGATGGATGGATAGAAGGATAGAAAGATGGATGGATAGAAGGATGGATGATGGAAGGATGGATGACTGTATGGATGACTGGATGGATGGATGGATGGATGGATGGATGCATGGATGGATGGATGGAAGGATGGATGGATGGATGGATGGATGGATGGATGGATAGAAAGATGGATGGATAGATGGGTGGATGGATAGAAGGATGGATGGATGAATTTTTTTTTTTTGCCAAATCATGACTTTTGAGCCATCTCCGCCATTAGTGCCTCTGTTCACTAAGCTGTGGTCAGGCAGTTGCCCACAGTCCATTCCTTGGTGGACCATGGCCTGATTTTTATTTTAATAAATTGAAAACTATAATTTCTAGCAATGTATGGGTGATTTTAATGTTATTTAAGTATATTTCTAATTGGAATCAAGTCTGTTCACCTGCTTCATAACGTGGCATAGTTTAACCACTACAACCTATTTGTGTATATTATTGCTGACCATGTCCATCCCTTTATAACCAGTGTAGCATCTTCTGATGGATACTTCTAACAGGTTAATGCACCATGTCAAAAGCTCAAATAATTTCCTATTCCTTTCTTCAATATGATGATCAGTTACCAGATCTCAATCCAAGAGATCTGGGATGTGATGGAACAGGAGATTCTCTTTATGAATGTTCAAGCAACAAATTGTGTGATGCTACCATGTCAGCATGGAGCAAAATCTGAGAAAGGTTGCCAACACCTTGTTAGATTAATACTTTGCACTTTAAAGGCAAAACTGAAGGCAAAAGGGGTCCGACCCTACCAAGATGGGCCTGAGAAAGTGGAGTGAGTGCATCTTTTATGTAGGACTTTGTCAGAAAAAGTGAACGCCTTTTGTCACCTTCTATTTCTTCATAAGATGTGCATGAAATGGCAAAGACCTTCCATTCAACCAGTAAGTCATTCTTATACGTTGGTGTTACATCTTCAACATGTTAATCTGCCACCAGATCACAAACAGAAGAGGTTGGTAAAGAAAGAAATATAACTTTGGAAAAGGTTCAGTGCTCCTCTAACAGTAAAACCTAGAATGACCTCAGTTAATTATCTATTGATCAAAACAAACAGAAAATATGAGAATAATACCATAAAGAGTCAAATCCACCAATTAAATCGCTCTAAAAAAGAAAATAACAAAATAACTACAATAAATTAATAAATTATAGAAACAGTTTCTGTAATTAACCAGTAATTTAGTTTAATGTATCTTTTCAGTGATAAATCCTGTTAGGATAAAATATCCACAACGATTTATAATTTTTTGTCAAATCAGAGGTGTTTGCATGTGTAAATGAACTGAACAAGTAATTAAAGGTGAAACTGGACCAATCACCTTTCTAAGAGTTCTCAGAGAGCCTAACCTGAAATTAAAAGCAGTTGCTGTGGTGTAGACATAAAAAAACAGCTGTCGTATTGTTTAATTGCAAGCTTTTCGTACCACGTTGAAAACACTGCAGTCCAACATGAATCAGGAGTTCTGCGTTTGTTTACATCAAACATGAGAAATGTTCCTTTTGGCTTTTTTCAGACGCCTTTGCAGACAGCAGGAGTTCAAATGCACCTACTTCTGTGTTTACCTCACCTACCATTACGGGCCTGCTGCAGATCCCTTTCTCTTTATGTCTGTATCCTCTTTCTAGATGTTTAATATAAATGCATCATGCAAACTGGCTTTTGCCTTCAGCTTGTTACTCTGTAGACGTGCTTTATAAATAAACATACATGAACGTGGTGATAAAAGAGCAACAGAAACAATCCCAGAAGGTTATTGCTTCTTCTGCAAACACTTTTATATCTGCTCTCTCTCGCTTCTCCTCTTAGGAGCCGGGGTCTCTGAACATTTATTTTTGGTGGCTTGGAGGAACAGACAGTGCCTGGACAGACAAAAATGGAAACCCATAATTAAAACACCCGGTTTCTCTTTGGTTTGTTAAACTTTAGGATGTAATGAACTCATAAGGGCGTCTGAATATCTGCTAAAAGGAATAAGGTCAACTCGTTACACTTCATGAGGGGTTTTCGAAGCATCCTTTAACCCTGAGGATGAGGTCAAAGTCATCGTCTTCTAAATGGTTAAAGTCAGTCCAGATTTCATCTTGGGCTGTTTCCCACAGGGAGGAAGATTTTTCATCTCTAATATAAAATGATCCGCATCATGTTCTTCTGCTGAGTACGTTTGCATGTGCGCTCAGTCAAATCGTGTGCGCCTGCTCTTGTCAATAACCCCACAGCATGACAAACAAATCGCCTCCTGGGGAGGAAACGGCGATGAATGTTCCCGGCCAGCCACAGTCATCAGTTCTGCTCCACCGCCTGACACTGGCGACTGGAACGAAGTGCCGACACAGACAAGAAGGAAAGTAAAAGAAAAACATTACGTGGTCCGCTGCGTCCGCCGTGTCAGGTGCTACCGGCTGCGTCGCCTGTCAGTCACGAGCACAGGAAGTGGAAAATGTGTTGTTGGCTCTGGCGGGGCTTTTGGAGCTTTGTGGAGATGTTTCAGCGAGCGGCAGAGCAGCCAGACTGCTGAGGTGGCAGAAGAAACGAGGCCAACTAAGGAAGAGCACAACTCTGCCGTCACCGCCTGAATCAGCTGACCAAGCATCGCAGCTTTCAAAATGAACATTGATAAAGTGGGCTGAGAGCCGCCCCACCCCTCCCCTGCTGCCACAAAAGGCTCGTGTGCTAAATCACCGCAGGGCAGGTTCATCAGACTGAATGGGTGCAGCGGCCTACATGTTAAAAATATATAGAGAGCTGCAGCGGCTCCTGAAGCACCTGCTGACTGGGCGCAGAGAGACCAGGTCCTCAACCTCCAACAAAACCTCTGAGAAGTCCAAGTGCAAAGCTGGAAAGACTTCCAAAATAACTGGCCAAACTTTCTTTTTTTCCTGAAACCAAACATTTATCTAAATAAATGTGTGACGACAACAGGAGCAGAGATAAACCGTTTATACCTACATATAAGGTACCAAGGAGAAGCTTGGAAATGGGAGTCATGACGTTAGGTCCCTTCAGGCCGTGGAGCATGCCACCAGATGTTATTAGCATGGTTTAGTGTAACGGTTCCAAACCTGGGGTTCCCAAACAGCATAGAGGAACCACGACGGCTATAGAGATGTGTTGAGGTGTATCAGCTGAAGATTTTTATCATTTGGACTGTTCAGTTACCTGGAAACCAAACCAGTTTTGAATACATATTTTTGGAAACCAAAAATAAGTATTCAAAACTGGTTCCCAAAATAAATCACTAAGTGGATTCAAAATCTACAGTATTTTAAACCACAATTCCGTCATCAAAATTTATAATGTAAAAAATAAGAAAGAAAAAAAACAAAAAAAAACCCTTCTTAGTAGGCCACAGTTTGTGCATCCAGTCCATTTTTATCTGTATAACTGTGTGGTTTAGTGAGGTCAGAGAGCTAGTGGAGCTATAGTAGTAAGTAGCCAAGCAGCCAAGTGTTTTTTAGCTTTGGGGGAGTGTGTGTGTGAGGGGTGGGGTGTGGGAGGGATATTTGCATTTCCCCTTAACGTTCAATAAAATACCTTGAAATTAGAAATTTGAACCTAAAATTGTCCCTCTGGTATGTACCCAGACCTCCATTCTGTTGTTAGATTAACTACAACAAAAAAGAAATAGTTTCATGCTGAATATGAAAGAAAACGAAGTGATCTAGATAGCCACTTGCCCCATAAAGGGTTAACAACACGGTATTGCTATGTTTGGTCATCCTGTTTTTTAAATGTGAAGCATGCAAGTAGAACCCGAACCCCTTTTAACCTTGTCAACATCAGATATTTTTTTCCAAACAGCCTCAGTTGTTAGATTGTGGGGCCAAAATGATATCAAATGAGAGCAGGGACACAATGAAACCTGTAGGATAGCAGCTGGGGACCAGAGTTTGACACCCATGGTTTATGGTAAGTAAAACTAAACATGTTGGCTTATTTAGATATTTTAGTCAAAACATTCCATAAATGACATTTTCTCCATAAAGTCTTGGACAGGAGAAACCAATAGGAAAGTGAAAAAGAAAGTGTAAAAAAGATCCTTGATGAACCTGGAGTAAGGAGACCTTTGTGTAAAATCCAATGTGGATAATATGTCTCAGTGATTATTGCTGTAAATAATAATTATGGTGGTGGCATTTGGTTCGGATACTTCCTGGAACCTCCCCAGTGAGGCGTTACGGCGACGTTCCACTGGGAGAGTGAAAAAAAATGATGGGTGGGTGGATGTCAGACATGAACTGACACATAAGCACGCTGATTGATGTTGTTATAAGACTTTATACATTAACCAAGAAAACTGAACTTTTTTTCTGATGAGCTTTGCCAAGTGAATGCATGTTATCCATAGTTTTCCAATTTTTCTGCACAGGAACAGTGATCTGGTGGAAATATGTATGAAATGTTTGAAATACTGTACATAATTTTCCCTTCGGTGTTCTACCAAATGGAGGGAAAATAAGACAAGTCCTGGGATGAAAACTAACTAGTAATCTGGTTTTCTCTCAGCTCAGCTGTGAATGAGTGTACAGCTGTTACCTCTGTGGAGCTGAACCAAGGCAACCTTTAAGGGGACCCCTGGATAATGAGGTCTGCCCACACCTGCGTGACCCTGATTCATATTCATATCCCACAGCCAAACAATTGACTCAGATCAAACGTATTTTAAACATGAATATGGAAATAGCACAGAGAAAATAAACAAACAAAAATATATTCCGTTAAAGGAAGAAGCGAGGCAGACTGCATGGTCAATGATTGAGTCTGCTTCTGCAAACACTTAGTTTAAAGGCTGACAAGTCTCATTCAGCCAAGCTTGTCCCGTGCTGGAAAGGTACATCACCCAGTAAGTAGGCCCAGTAAAACACCAGCTTATCTGGGAAAACACTGGGGAAAACCTTCAGTTAATGTGACACAACTGAAGACCTTTTATCTGACTGCAGCCAAACTGGACAGAGACCAGTGATGCCAGGTCATAAAGATAGTTGAAGAGGAAAGTGATGAAGAGGATTTCCATGGTTTCTTTAACCGTTAGCTGGAGATTAAAATGAAGCATCATTGTAGAAAAACCTCTGCGGTGTGAAGACTTCTTGCAGGGGGAAAGAGAGTGACAATCTAATAGTCTGCCATATGTGTGCTTATATATTTTTTTTTAGGATTTTCTTTGTTGGGTTTTGGCATCCAAGAGACCGACCAGCCCAATCCAGCCCATTTCTGATTCACAGGAGCCCCGCTGCCACTGTGTGGAAAGGGTGCAGAAGTTTTCAAGAGGCCGTGTTGGTGAGCATGAAAACAAAATCAGCATTTTTGCTTGGCAAGGTGTCACAAATACATTTTGTTTTATTTATTCAGCTGATTGTTTCTTATTAAACTGTTTTTTTTTCTTTTTTTTTTAAATAGTCAGAGCATAAAAGTTAAACAATACTGTAGGAAAAATTGGTAAAAGTGTTTTTTGAGTTTATAGTGACTTCTTGTCATCTAGTTTGGTTGGTTTGTTAGCGTCATAGTTAAGATTTATGTCTACATATTTGAATTGGAAGTAATGTAGACTATTCCTACAGACATTTATCTGTTTCCACCTTTCATCTTCATGCAAATGCAGTTTAAAGGAGCTTAATTTTTAAGGAAAACACCTCCACACATGCTGCTTATGTCACAACATGAACCATTTACTCCATTATTGTCATGCAGTTGCAAACAGACAAAAAAAAAAAACTTAGGACATGATCATTTTTTAGGCTGACAACCAACTCAGTCCACATTTTCTTGACTTTTCAAGGGTTTATATTTCAGCTTAATACTGAGGAAAACTCCACTTTAACCTATTTTCCTACCAGTCACATGTCAACAATGTACCATTTGCATGGTGGACTTTGTGGTGGCAGCATGTAACATGATGCAGCATGATAAGGTGCAACATACATTTTAGGTTTTTATTTAGTGTCGTAATACATTTTAAATGTTTTAAATGGTGTTTCCTGTGTTTCCTTTGTGGGGGCAGTCTGTAACCCGGGTGGTGGTAGTGGATAGGGTGCGATGCTGCTGGTGCCTTGGTGGATGTTGGTGTTCCAGCCGTGCCTCGCCCGGGGGCCTGGACCTGTTCCTCTACGTTACTGCCAATGTGCTGCCCCGGTGCAGACGGCTCATCAGATGGGGTTTCCACTACTGGTCCGGGGTTTGGAGGTGTCTTTTTGTATAATGTATCTGTCTGTGTGTTTCTTTATGTCTGATTTTAAACTGTAAAGTGCTTTGAGTCACATATTTTATGTTGGAAGGGCACTTCCTAAATAAAGTTCGATTGATTGATTGAACACTGCTGACAGGTAATTAATGACGTCAGGAAGAGCAGGACAATCCAGACCTTCCCTGCATGTCCTGGACACATAGTAAAGAAGACAAGGGCCAATAGACACCTCTGTAAATGTTGCTTCTGAACTAAAAGCAGCAAACAGCTTCGTCAACAATCAAGCCTCTGAACAGGGACATTAAAGGAGCGTTGTGTGTTTACATGCTTTGTCGCCACCACCGCAGCCTTTCTCCCACGGGGGGTAATAAAAGCAGAGGTGGGCTGTGGGGTGCATAGCTGTGGGGGTAGAGGGGGTGTTGAAGGGGGGCATCCAGCTGGGATAAACACGCCTACGGGTGTGGGCGCATGTCAAGAGACACGGCGTGACCTTTCCAGCGGCTGTTGATGAACGTCACCAGCTGAGAGTTTGCCCTTTTCCCACCTGTATCTGAGAGCCTGCTGAAAATAATCATTTCCTTTCTCTTTCATTCGCTACATTGACCCTGTGTTCTGCCGAGCCATTAGTGTAACGAAAGAGAGAATAATTCAAACCAAGTTACGCTGACTATATATTAGGAGACATTTACACACGCTGGGATTCATCGGTTATAAGTCATCTTGTCTCTTCCGGAGAGAGGAAAAACAGCGGCTCCTGCAGAACAACACCGATATGTTCGCAGCATCTCAGAGTTTTTCTTTCAGTCAGACCTGTAAAAGTTTTCGACCACTGTTTCAAATATTAGGAAAAGAATAGGACAAAGGTGCAACCATATTTTAAAGACACTACAGAACTTTAGCCATTTTCCTCATCATGTGCGCTCTATCCATGGCTAATTCAGCATCCATCTTGAATCCTGCCTGACCTGTTAGCTCTCTCCAGCAAGCAAACAACAATATTACAATTTGTCCCCTTCTCTCTTCTTGCGTTTCTTTGCTGAATCAGAGACGTTTAAAACAGCCAGTTCCTTATTGTACAGTGAAGCTAAATTCTCCTGAAACCTCATGTTGTGTCCTGGATGTAAAAGTTGCATCGTGCGGTTTCTCAGCCTTGAGATGCTGCTGGGTAGCTGTAGAAATTCACATGACAGATGTCACTGTATCGTTCAACAAGTCTGGAACGTGGAGTTTCAAGGCCAGAAAGGTCTTTAAAACATGCAAGCCTAAGTGGCAACATAGTGCTTTGGGGCAAAAGCAGTCGAAATTTGGTGGGAGCAGCTTTGTTCTTTAACACATTCTGAAACTTCTTCGACAAGTTTTCTGTCATGTCTTTTAGGTAGTCTTCAGGAAGGATTATCTAGTCTTCTTGATGGACTTTCCAAAACTTGTCTTTGGATGTTGGCAGCTTTTCGTTCAGTTTTCTGTCCAGATGATCCCACGTTGCTTCAGAAGTGTTGAAATCCTCACTCCGTTGAGGATTCATTTTCCATTAGGCATTTTGTTTCTGACTTTTATTTCAGTTCTTGTGTTACGTCACTTACCTCTGCCTTTTTTTCCCCATTTCCCTTCCTTAAGAATGACTTCTACTCGACAGACTCTCTTCCAAGGAGACCGTTACTGATGAGGCTTCAGCCACCAGTAGATGGATCAATTGAAGGTCCAGGTCCTTATCTCAGGTTTTGTGTCAGTTCTTTGCTAGATTTGCTGGGTTTATTTTTCCTCAAGATATCACTTTCAGATCCTGTTTAGATGCTGTGAATACTTTTCATTTTGTTTTTTTTTAAGTCCTATGACTTCTTTTGGCCCTGCGATGGACTGGCGAGCTGTCCAGGGTGTACCCAAAGACTGCTGGGATAGGCTCCAGCTTCCCCGCGACCCTTCATTGGACTAAGCGGTTAGGACAATGGATGGATGAACTTCTGTTGTTCTCTACTTGTCAAAATATTGTAAAGACACACTGCACACCCTGCTGGGATATGGGAAGTTTTCTGCTAATAGCCTCTCAGGAATGCAGCCTCTTGTTGTAAGACTTCTACTTCTGTCTGTCAAACTTTGCCATTTTCCAGAAATGCAACTAATGAAATGAGGGGGAAAAAAAAAGCCTTTGTGAAAGGCTACTGATCAGAAACAGTTGTCTGCTTTTTATGTGTCAACTCAACACTGGTTCATTCCTTGAGTCATGGGACTAAATGTTTCATAGATCAGAAAAAAGTAGCAAAACAAAGAAAAAAATAACTCATTGTTTCAAAAAAATGGTCAAATAAAAAGCTGAAAATGTCCAAAAAATGTTAAAAAAGCCACGGAAAGACTGGAGAACTACTGGTCAAAGGCATTTATTAAAATTAAAGAGAGTCTTTTTATTGGAATAAGAAAACACCTTTTAGAAAAAAAACGTAACCTTTAAACTTTATTCCCCTTTGCAAGATACGCCTACATCTTTTGCACGCTATAAAATTGAATAAAATATGAAAATATTTTTTTGTAGTGAACTAAAGGTCATTTTGAATTGATTTAGAATTTAATTAAGTGTAAAGTTACACTTTCTGTCTAACTCCACAAAGTGACTATTTACTGCAGTATGAATGTATAAATACTGTACATAAACTCTTCATTATGACTGCAGTGAGCCGTTTAGAGACTTCACTGGTTTTGGCTGAAGGCGACATCCGATGTGTTGGGAATGAGAGTGGGTATACATGCTGGTCCCTGGACCACTATAGAACTGATTCTGTACATTGAGTAAGATCCACAACTGCAGTTAATACACAGAAAATGCCTTACAGCAGTGTGTTTTTCCCTTTAAACCTCCCAGTGAACTGACCAGGACGGACGGGGGAGGATGCCCACATGCAGCGTCAGTGTCAGCCGCATCAACATCTGACTGCTGCTGGGTTTTTACTAATCACTTTCACATCACTTTTCTTCATCAGCTCCTGAGGATACTTTCAGCTAAACTGACAAGCTTTCTTCTTAATTATATTCCAAGGTTACCTACAAACGTTTGAAACGAACCGAAATGACAAATAAATAAAAACTTTGTTTGTGCTCAGGCTTTTGTTTTGCTTTAGTTTGTCTTCTGTTTGCATCTTGTATCCAAGGTTAGAACTGTTAGAGATTTGAAGGGAGTCTGAAGTGTGAAGATGCAGATGTGCAGTGCTGTTTACCTGTCTTGTAATGACAGCAGATTCCTCAGTTCCCACCTCTGAACCTGAACCCAGCTGTATTCCCCCTGTGCTGATGTTTTCATCGCCACACCCTGAGTGTATTATCGCTTCCGGATGTGAGAGGGCCGACTCAATCACTTTTAATTACTTGAACAAGCAGACGGCGTGTGTCGACAAGCCCCACCACCATCGCCACCACTCAACAACTTGTCAATAAGTCCCAGCGGTAATCCCAGCAGCTCTTTTTAGTTTTTTCTACCACAGTGTTACTGCCAGCAGATAACGTGCCGCTGGCTTTCCTGCTGTTAGCAAACACACACTACACCCCAAGGATTTACGGCTGATCAGCACCTTTACATCCTCCAAACACACACACATACTGAGTTCTCTGAACACATCCCTCACAATCACCCCTGGAGACTCATCTTGTCGTTTTCATCTTTCCCAGGATTGATATGGAGTGGAGAGGCCCAGGTGACTGCAGCTGTTTTCTCCTCCCAGCCTGTTGTCTGCTAATTAGACTGAGGAGTTATTAATTAAATTAGGAGCTGATGCGCTGATTGGCTGTCCCAGGATTTAACTCTCAGCGGACATCACACTTCATCTGGCACATCAATGAACTTGACAAAATGGAACATCAATAGGTGTGTGATTGTGTGCGATTTGTGTGTGTTAGTTTTTGGGAGAGTCTGTTGCCAAGTCATGTGACATCACCTGCAGCAGCTCATTTTAACAGCACAACAGAGAAAGAAGAAAACAGCCTGTGAGCCTGAGAAGAGTACTGAAGTGCCCGTTGTTGAGTCTGACCTTTGAATGTGTGGCTGCAGGCAGGAGAGGCGGATGGAGGGCTGCATTATGTAGCCCTGCTTAATTCAAGTTTCTTGGCAGGAGATTTGACACTCAGAGCAAATAAAGAAATGTTAGCCTTGGTCACAGCATGGCTCCGGGGATGGCGCTGATGTTTGTGTCCGTCTGTCAGCTGGTCTGTGAGCCAGTCAGTCCACCACACAGTTTCAGACTTGTATTGATATTGCCAGTTGATGTATTGTAATGACTTCTAACATGCCACCGGCAGATTGACATTTATGGGTTTTACACAAATATCTTGCCAGAATGATCAGAAGTGTTCAGGGTCCTCAGGAGATGATATTTAATCCGTCATGATGTCCATTCAATAATTCAACCTAACAGCAGTCCACTCAGCCTCAGGTGTCACTTCGGTTTAGTCCGTCTATTCGCTTCTATAGGAGCAGAAGTTGCAACTAGGTGCACCTAAATGTCAAATGTGTTTTTCAAGAAACAAGAACCTCGTACTGTAATCAGTACAACTGAGACATATAGAATAGAATAGAATAGAATAGAATAGAATAGAATAGAAGTGTCTATTAATCCCAGTTTGGGAAATTTAGCAGTTGTAGCCTCCATGTACAGTTGTGTTTATAACACAACAACAGAACAGTATAAAACTGAAAAGTATTTGGAAAACGGTTGAGAGGAGATAAATAACATTGGTAATATTCGTGATGTTATCTAAGACACAAGGAAAAAGCATTGAACAGTCTTATTGAGGTGGTCAGGAATGATTTCCTGTAACGGTCCGTGTGACGGCGAAGCTGTCTGAGCCTTTTGGAAAAGACGCTCCGCTGTCTGACCAGTACAGGGTTTATAAGGTTTATAATAAGGTGGCCTGTGTAACCAAAAGGGTGCAGGTGGAAGCAGAAGCTTATATCCTACAACTATCCCTTAAAAACAAAAAACATTTAAATTTTTTTTATCGCAACAAAAAGAATAATGTACATTCAAAAAAATTAATGGAAATACAATAATGGTCTAACTTAATTTTCTGAACTACAACACAAAATCAGGTTGTTTCTATAAAGTTTATTAAAAAGGACTAAAGTGTAATTTTATGATCTGGAATAACTGATCATCACCAGTATGAGCACCTCTATAAAAAAAAAGTTTGAATTCTATATGCAAAACTGTGACAAAGTGGGTGAGATTTTAATTGTTCACCTCTTGTCCCTAACATTGACCTTTTCTCATATTTGTCCCTTTAACTTTATTCTGTTATTTCTGTTGCCAGGCAACCATACTGCACTTACTATCCCAGGTTGTTAGTGTTTGTATTGTGTTGCATTTTTCATTGTGTTACCATTTAACATTCTTTGTTTAACTCCACCTTGCAGGATAGGTGTTGAGGAATAGCCAACCCAGCACTTCCTCATTGCAGGTGTAAGGGACTTCATAGATTAGGTGATTGGGAGAAACCAAGTGGAGGATTTCCTCTTCTGTAGATTTTTTTATTTTTTTTATTCCTTTTGTGTATTTTTGTTTTTTTTAGGAATTTGGTCTGTTTGTTATGTTGGTGTAGAATAAGGTTGCTGGGGAGAGTGATTTGGGGAAATGGTTTAAAGTGGAACTATTATGTGCATTTCAGGCTAATTTATTTTTATTTCTGAGACCAGAAGGGCTGGGATTGATCGAGTTATTGTCACAAATCGCTGTATTTACTTCAGACCGACCCTCTCCGTAGGCTGTCAGATCAGCTTGTGGGTTAAGACTCTTCCGCATTAAGCCCCGCCTCCCGCCACTGCACTACATCGGGAGCGCGCACCGCACCTGCTTTCGCCGTCACTGTAACGTCTCATAAACAGAAGGATTAGGCTCATATGAACTCAATAAAAAAACAAAATTCAATGTCAACACACAGCATACAGCCCTACATGTTGGAAACTGAATCAGACCCTGAAAACAAAGTGGAAAACAGCAACCCACAGCAACGAATGCAGCAGGATGTCTCTCTTTGGTAAACTCACCAGCCATCGTTGGAAATAACTTTATCCCACGTTTTCCACCTGCCTGATGTATTTGTACATGCCCTTGTTAACCAGTAGAAGGTAACCAATCACCGAACCTTATCCCCCGGGACGTCACAAGGATTTCCAAGTAGAAAAAACTCTAAAATGACGCGTTTTTTTTGGAAACCGAATGGTGAGCGTGCTGGAACTCAAACTCAAACTCGAACATGCGTTTAGGTGATAAAAAACAGTGCCGTTCACATGTCTGATGAGGATTCAACACTGTAACACTGTAGAAAGCTCAGAAAACATGAAATACCATAATAGCACCCCTTTAACTAAATCAAATCAGGTGTCTTATGGGGTATATAAGTAGTCAGTTTTGGGAGTTTGTGAGGAGAGAGAGTGAGGAAAAGGATGTGAAACTGGTGACTGATTGCCCCCGATCTTTGAAACTGTACGATGAACAACTTTTGGAAAATAAAAAGTTCATCTTTAAGGAAATCCCAGGACTGCTGATTCTGTCTACGTCTGATCTTCTTCAACCTTGGACAACCTACCCCACAAAAATTCAGGTGTGGTAATATAATGCCAAGGAGGAAAGACATCAGCAATGATCTCTGCTGCAATTTTCCTCTCATAGTGGTGTCATTGTCCTAACGGCTCACTGCGTGGGGACTCGACTCTGTTCCTGTTCACCTCTGCCAGCCATCGATTATCAGCAACAGCTGGAATATGTAGGATAAGTGTTTTTCTTTTCTTATTGCTGAAGTGACAGATTTCTACCTGCTGCCTGTGACTCTCAGCTGTTCAGACTCCTGCTGGTCTGCAAATATGATACAACACTGATCCTAATGAAAGAGAAACTGCTTGGCAGCTAAGTAAAGCAAGAAACATCCATTTTCCACTGCTGATCTGATGGTTGGGTCGCGGAGGGCAGTACAGCAGAGAAGCCCAGACTTTTCCCCCCTGGCCACTTCTTCAAGCTCCCACAAGGTAATCCTGAGGCATTCCCAGGCCAGCCAAGAGATGTAATCCCTCCAGCGTGTTCTGGTTCTTCTCTGGGGCTCCTCTCAGTGGAATATGGTGATAAATCCCTCCGGGGATGTGTCCAGGAGGCATCCTAACAAGAGGAGCAGCACTTAGCGAGAGTTAAATCATGGATAAGGTTCATCATCAAAACAGAGACACAGAGTTGTACTCGTTTTCTATGATTAGATATGGATGTTATTTAATTTAATCTGTGTCTTGTTTGTTTTAAATGAACAAATTATGAATTATAAAATGATTTATGGATAATTAGGAAACATATCACCTAGCTCGAAGTTGTTTTGTGGGCACACCATGTTGATTGGGAAGAGTACTTAAGTCCCGCACGGGTAGCTACACAGTTTCTTGGGTTTGGCAAACAGTGTGAGGTGGCATGCCATTAGCAGTGCTATGATCTTCTGACCACTTTCAGTTACGGTTGTTGCTTTTGTTAACTTAAATCAAATACAGATTGTTGTTGATTACGTTACTTATTTTTTTCTATAATTTTAGGTCTCCTTTCTTTTGTTTTTAATGGAAAACAAATGTAAATTTTTGAAAACCCCCATTTTTTGTTGGGAGTGCATGTAAAACTTCTGTTTATGCTACTACACCCTTTAGTTAAGGTGGAAAAGGCTGGTACACAAATATCTGGACACTTCGAGTATGAAGACTGCGTAGGCAACTAAGTGTTCGGCGTAGTCTGCCACTCCATAGTGCGTCTGTTGCCCAGCAACTACATATGCCAAGTTTATCTCATTACTGAACCCATTCTTCCACAAAAACATGAAAGTATTTTTTAAATGAGAAAAAATGGTGCCAGTAATTTTATTTTTATTTATTTTCACTTACACGTGTGTCTAATTTACAAACATGAGGAGGAAGCCGCCCGGACGAGCTCTCCTCTGGCTTCAGCTCATCAAACTTTGGCAACCTTCTGGCCCTAAGTCCACAGGTTTTTGTAAAACTGAATATCTTCCCCCCCTCCAGACAGTTAAAAAAAAGAGTCCACACGAGTTTGTTTTTCAAAAACAATCCATCCATACCTATCTACATAACCGTGTTGTCAATCGCTTTCATTGCCAAATCAAACCTCTAGGTGGCAGTAGCACCCCCAATCCTGTCCAATCAGGATAAGCTTCAGTCTCACGATGTCACATCTACAAAACACAAAACATGCCTCTAACATGACATGGTTAGGTGGGGAACAATAACTCGTCCTCTGCCTTTGGTCGTCTACATGGAGCGATACGGACTGCAGTGAAAAAACAACAGGAAGCTCCTGGACAACGATAACGTCAACACAGTTTTGAGGACGTCGCTGCTGTTGAAAACAAAGGTCACATGTGATGGTATTTTCTGTCACACAGTGACGTTTCAAAACCTAAAATCACAGCTTTATATGTCCAGATGCAGACGTGCAAATCTTCACTTTGGTCAGATGATCTTTAAAGATTTGTTTTTTGATTGCATAAGTCTGTGTTTTCCTGTGGATGACAGGTTAAATTAGAGAAGAAAAAAAAATCTTCGTTTGGTGAGGTGCTCTGCTACGTGTGGACAAGGCCTGAGAACTAAAAACTGAAAGAGGTGAAGATGGAAACCAGGCGTGCTGACATGCTCAGGGCTGCTGCACAGCCTGGAAAAAGGGAGGTAAAAAAATAAATAAATAAATAAAAAATCTACAGAAACATTTCACAACCCAAACTGGAGAAAATCCAAACCCTGACGTGTGTGACGTGATCTTGTCAATAGGACAATGGAGCAAAATCTCTGAGGAATGTTTTCACCACCTTGTTGAATCTATGACATAAAGAATTAAAGCACTTTTGTTTTCAGAAGTGCCCCCCCCCCCCCCCGGTACTGCAGACTGGCAGGTGAATCGAAATAATATTTTCCCACCATTAATATCTCCATCTGTTGACTAAATTCCTGATAATTTAATGTAGGTGAATTTGATGTCCTAATTTGCAACCAAGCAATAATAAAAACATAAATTAGACAATTAAACAATGAATATAAGAAATTAATCCACATAACAACGCTGCAAACCAAACAGCTTTAGACACATGAACGGGTTGATTAGTTGCCCACCAGATCGATTCTGAAGAGGGATAAAATGTATTATGCTTCATTTTTGGCTGCCAGTCAATTAAAAAAAATTAATTGTAATTTGTGGTTGTCGAAGAGAATACACGCACACACACACACACATACACACATACAGACACACTTTACAACAACAAAACTTGTATTGATTACAAAAAGCAGCCATCATGCCAAGGCATAAAGACGTCAAACACTTGGACGCGAGCCCAGTCGCTGTGATTTCAGAAAGTAAAAACCGTTTGGATGTGTTCCCACCATCCTCCGCCTCCCCGTCCTGAGCTTTGTTTGTCTCCAACATCTCCGTCAGGGAGAATAAATTAAAATCCTCACAAGGATAAATGGCTCCAAGTCAAGCAGCCGGAGTCTTCAGAGCAGAAAGCGACGGGAAGAAGATTATGAAGCTGTTTTAGTCTTAATTCTGCTGCGGTGAGATGACAAGGACAAGCAACACACACACACACACACACACACACACTCGCGCGCGCAGATGACCTCTCCACCCTCTCTCAGGTTAGGGATTTTCTTTATTTCCTCTCTCCCTCCGTCTCTTTCATCAGTTGGGTTGTAATTAGCCTAAGCTGATTTTTTTTCTTCTTGTCGGCTCTCTCAGAGGTGGATAAGCGTCCTTTGTGCCTTCACACACTTTTTTTTTTTTTTTTTTTTTTTACGTTTCCTTTTAACAACCTCTCTTCTCTTGAGCAAAAAATGGCAAACCAGCCACCGTCTTAGAGGGAGGCTGATAACCAAGAAGGAGTTTCTACTCCTGTCTTCAACCACCGTCTTTATCTCCCAGGACACAATTAGCTGCTTTATCGCTCATCTCCATGCTAGCGTTTCTGTCACCCCCCTCGCCGATCCCTTCTCTTTTTTCTTTTTTTTTTGTCCCTCCTGAAATTCAAAAGCTTGCCGTCCTTTGTTGCTTTTTACTCTTAAAAACTTAAAAGCAGTTATTTTCTGTGGTAGAAGAAACAAATGTGTGTGCGGAGATAAAATGGCTCCCAGCTGCTTTGTTCAAAACAGGAACAACAGCACCCTGAGTTTATTATTTTAATTTAAAAAAGTCACAACCGCACAAAGGCTACAGTGTGCTCAATTTTTCTTCATGTCCAACACTCTGCCATGCAAAGAAGAGTCCTGTGTTTCTTCTTTTACTCTGGCTAAAGTCTAAAAAAAAAAAAAAAAAAGAAAAAAAACAGCTGACAGATTCTTGACTTGATTGATTTTTCTCTCATTAACCTAGCGCTGGAGATCTACCTCAGCCACCTGAGATGAAACAAAATAGACAAAACAAAGATGCAGACAAAGATAGAACAAGGGCTGAGGATTGTTGTGTTCGCCTCATGCATGAAATGACTGGTACCTAAGATGTATTCACTAATGAGAGAATAAAAACAATGAGGTGGGACTAAAAGAACAGAATCTCTGTGACTTCCTGTAAGTAAGTTCTGATTTGAAATATGCTGCACCTTCCCACCAGGATAAACAATCTGAAAACTCAGAACACATCAGGGTTTCTTAAACAAGTCAGTGTTGTAAAACAGACACATAGGTGTGGAATGTTTCATGCAAAATGTTCTGCAGGGCCAGTAATGGTTTGCTGAAATGATCCGGTTGTGCTACAAACCTAAAGCTAATTCAACAACCATCTTGTGTCCTACCTCCACTCTGAGCTCTCTCCAGCCAGGAAAAGTCAGTTTTGTCTTATCTTTTTTAGCTCTTACCGGCCGTCTTCTTTGTTCTGCTTCCTCTGATAAGGTCCTCTCGTGTTTCTTTCATCAAGAAGCTACGGTACACGTCAAGGTACTGTCCAGGTGTTGATCAGTTCCTGCAGTGTGACTCAGAGCTGCAAAGCTGGCTTACTGGCTGGGAAAAAAAAAAAAAAAAAAAAAAAAGTTTTGATGCTGCAGCCAATAACTGTTTTAAGATTTTGCATGATGAATGTTAATGTTTATGGTAATGCAAGAAAATAATGTAGGTGAAAAAAATCAAACATGGGAAAGACGATATACATATATATATATATATACATATATATATATATATATATATATTTTATTTTATTTTTTTTACAAAAAACATTTAGATAATTGTGTGTTTAATTACAGTTTTGACCCTGTACAAGTGAAACAACTTTACTTTTTTAGCTGACATTAAAGCTACACACTATAATACAAAGAAAGAACGGCAATTAAAAAAAAAAGTGTTTAGCAGAAGATCTTGACAATCATGATTCATTCTTTAGTATGTATGACCTAAAGTTTTTTTGGAGCACATGGTGGTTTGAGGGAACCACCATGGTAGCTTTAACAAAGTAGAAATTACAACCAACAAATTACCAGACCCTTATTTTTTCCCACTGCAATATTCTAACCAAGATGCCACGCCATCTCTGATCAGAGCTTTCTTGGGGGTTACCAGGTTGTACATTGGCCAAGCCATTACTGGATTATGAGAGTTTCCAAGCTTGAGTTTGGATTAAACCCAGAAGAACCCAGCGTGACATATATGGTAGTTTCTGACACATTTAGCTTCACTTTATGGTACAAACTGCTCTTTGCTCTAAACTTGTCTTCTGTCCCTTAATGGAGATCAGAAAGCAGAAGACTACACTATAAACATATATCATATCACATATATCCTATAAACATATATCTTATTGACATATCACATGGTTATTAATGGTAAATGTCCACAAAAATGTTGGTACTTTTTAAGTTTACATTTTGTTTAAAGGGACAAATATTTAAAAAATGGGACTTATCTGATGACATTTGTATGGGTTGGTTCATTATGTGTTCAGTTAGGAACCGTAAATAAACTTCTTAAACTTCATTGTACATATGGGATTATTGGGTCCTTACCAATAGCCAATGAAACTACTTTGTACTTTTTTTTTTTTTTTTTTTTAGATATTCACTGTGATTGTAATATAAGGTCAAACCTGACTCCATGTTCAGCCTTAGCCTCTGGGGTTAAAATGTTCATTTTTGGCACTATTCACGAAAATATAAACAATGGTTAGCAGCAGAGCTTGTGTGTGTGTGTGTGTGTGTGTTGAGGGAGGGGGGAGGGGGGGGGGGGGGTTCTAAGTCACATCATATTTCTCAAATATGAGAAATGAGTTTGGATGAAAATGATAAAAAGATATTTTAGCTTTGAAAGAGGAAACACATGGAATTTCAATGATTTCTAAAGCACATTTTTTGCATTACCCATTTGGGTCCCAAACCTGAGGTTTTATTTATTTATTTTTTTGTGGAAAAGGCTTACAGTTTTGTGCAAGAACTACAAAATAAAATTATTTTCACTGTAAAAACGACAACTTTCTAAATAGTTCAAAACTATCTGTGCATGAAGCAAATCATACTCTAGTTGTTACGAGTCCAACAGATAAACATGGTGTAATCTCTGAGGTGTGTGAGTTTCTGACAAGGATATTAGGATGATTTAGTGTAGAAGGAAATGCGTATGCTGAAGAATACAGAGCAGTCCTGATTAAAACATTATTATAAAGCTCAGCCTTCAGAAAAGATTAAATTTGATGGCTCCAAAAACAAGGTGAGTCAAGCTTGTAGCATCTTCTGAGCAAAGACTTGAGGATAACAAAGAAGATTTAACTGTAAACCAAAGGTCAAAAGATGTAAATTAAGACTGAAAAATATTTTTATGAACTGCTTTTTTTGTTTTTTCCTTTGTAATTGTCAGGGCCGGATTAAAAGTGCACAGGCGCCTGGGCGCAGAGTGTTCTAGAGGCCCCCTTCCCCACCACAACATTGTGAAAATTGTGAACGATACACTGTGAAACAACATTTCTAACATCTCTCAGCCAATGGTACCAATAGCAATGCACTAGACACTGTGGTGCAACTATCTGGCTTTTATGTACATTTTGTTTCATGTCCAAACTGCTGGTATATTCCCTATGTGGGCCCCACATGGGGGCCCCCAATGGGTGTGGGCCTGTGCCCTTAATATCCATTGGATAATCCGACTTTGGTAATTGTTTATGTTTTATAAGACTGTCGACTTGTCCAGGGTGTACCCTGCCTCTTGCCCAACGATTGCTGGGATAGGCTCCAGCTTCCCCGCGACCCTGGATGGATTGAAGAAAAAAAGAAAAGTGGTGAAAAATGGGGAGAACACACTCCAATTGAACTGGTCCATACCTGAACCAGTTTTAAGAGTTTAAAATGTTTTCCTTTTGATTGCTCTGCATCTGTGTGTTAGGCTTCACGTTTCTAAGCATTTGTTCCAGTCGCTGGGTTTGAAGATCTTCTTTTCTTTACAGAAAAGTAGAACAAGTGCTCTTTGGCCTCTCTTCTAGTTGATTCTGCTTTATCTTGTCATTAATGAAGTAAACAAAGATTCGGCTTGATGCACTTCACTTCATCTGCAGCCCAAGAGCATAACCAGCAATTAGAAGAGAAGCAGTGAAGTTGAACCGTGTCCACACAGATTAAGACAGCATGATAAGGAGTGTGTATCTGCATTAAGAAACACGCTAATAAATGAAACCGATGGCAGAGCGGTTAGCAAATTAAAGAAACTGTAAAACCTTATTAGTCTGTCAGTTTGGTTAGTCACAACTCATAATAATAAAAAAAAAAAAAAAAAAAGAATGTTCAACAATAAATAACGAAATGTGAAGTATATTTGGATCCTTGCACATCCAGAGTAGGTTTATTTAATTTACCCAAATCCTCACCATTATTCCATGCACAAAAAACCAAATGAAAAATGTTTCAGAGTGAAGTGAAAAATAAGGTTTTTTTTTTTTTTACAAGATATTGACTTGTTACCAGAGATTCTGGTGAAAAGTGGGTTAAGTTTAACACCAAAATACAAACGGAAACCCAAAGACTGGGCAAATTTTTTAGTCTGTTTTGTTGTTCAGCGGTTGCTTTGGGTAGCATCGCCCCTTAGCGAGCAGCTGTTGTTATTTTATGGCATGATTGAGGTGATTTGGTTCACTACAGTGCAGCGTGGAAGCAAACAAAACAAGTGTGAACATTTTGTGTGATGAATATGCAAAAAAGAAATGTTTTTCTGGGGACATTTAAGTTACTTTGACAGTGCAAGCAAATATTATCTTTTTGTCCATATCTGATTTGTATTAGGGTTTCATCAGCACAAATCTGTTTCTGTCTAATTAGACCCAGTGTTTTCATATGAACTAGCTCATCAGATACATATCTGCTGTCCTAGAAACTGAACAATCAGGTCATGTCATATCCTACTTTTATGTTACTGGAGTGAAACAGACATCACAAGCTGCACCACAGTTAGTCAAATGTGACAAATCAGATGAAAATTAATGAACAAAATTTACTATATAATAAGAGATTTCATGCTGACATGTGTACCATCCGTGTTTACTTTAGCTGCGTTGTGACATAACATCATCTATGCTTGCAGGTCACTTCAGGGTCATACAGTGTTCACACTTCAGTCTGATGCAGGGCATATTTTAAATAGTAATGTTAACAAACGTGCAAAAACTATATGATTTCAGCAAATAGTCAGAACCGAGTGTTAAAACCTCTGCTGTGAACGTCACCTTAGCCTGTATTTTAAATGTAGGGTGGGGACAAGGTGGCAATTGTCTAGAAAAAGGTTGAAAATCATGGTCCAGTCAAGATTTAAAAGTTAGTAGAGTATTTTTTGCCCACTCTCATATAAAACTCTTACATTCAAACATTTTTAATTATTAAATATTTGTTATGTATTCTAAAGCTGCATTGAAAAACTTCAGTGATATGTGCAGAAGCAGTGAAATACACCGTATCTGACATTCCTCACAATAAAGAGGAAGAAATTCAAATTAAAGGTGGAAAACAAGTTCAACTGTCTGGAAAATGCAACGTTATAAGGCCGTTTCATCTCAGCAAAGGCAGCTGGCAGCCTGTTCATTGCCAGGTTCTCTATTTTGACTCGTGATTTTTGTCTTCTATTCAGACTGTGCTGCTCCAACATTACTTAGAAGTTTTACAGCGATTTTTGAAAGGAAGCATTTATGATGGAGAGCGCCGAGGTGACGCTGACATTGAAGCAGCACTCGTGCATTCTGTCTCATATGGTCTATTGATAACATATTTTCAAAAGCATGCACAACACTGCACAAGGACCCTCTACAGAAATATTGTATGTTGAGAGAACCCTAAATGAGTCTCCATCTGGCTATGAAAGCGATTCAGAGTCTGACAACCTCGTCTTCATTAGTCATGCTTTTCCAAAACCACTCCATATTTTTCACGTTTGGACAGAGCCTTCCCTGATTGTGGATTCGCTTGTTAGAAGTTCTGCCAAGAAGGAGGTTTTTTTTTTTTGTCTAATTCCTGCTCTCTGGTGGTTAGCAGGAATATCTGATGGCTCATACATGGAGGTCCACACTGCAGGAAAAACCCACAAACATTAATGGAAATTCATATCACGCTTCACATGGAGCTTAGTGCCAAGATGTCCTCCGGGTCAGAATCTTAATGCTGTTTGTTACTCATTAAAATCACAACCGGCTTTTTCTTCTGGTCAGTTTGGAAATCCACAGGAGGTCAGGGATCGATAAATATGTAAAATGTGAGCTTTTTCCATCAATAGCAGGCTGCAATCCTGACAGTGTGGCAAATTAAAAGAAATGCTACAATAATTTGAGGCTAGATTGCTGCTGAATATGCTGCAGATGAAACAAATGGATGAAGCACAGACGAACATTTCTTTTCTTTCAAACTTGATCTGCGCTTCACCCAAATACTTTGACGAGTTGAAACTGACATAAAAAAACTACAGAATTAGACATTGATGAAAAGAAAAATTATTCAGACATATACTTAAATAATAAGGCAGGTACAAGGAGGCAGGCTGGCAGACATTTTAAAGACTATTCATACTGTAGACTCGATGGCAGCTTGTCAGACAAGGACAGTAGAGAACCTGAACAAAGAGAACCTGATTGACAAGAAATGAAAAGTGGAAAAAAATCTTTCAAAAAAAAAAAAAGGGAAAAAAAAAGAATCCAATTTAAGACTTATTGGTTCGTTTAATGAGTTCTCTTCATCTGGTCCCAAAGTAGCCTCTATAAACTCCTACATATAGATCCTGCATGGGTCCTATTGGGGGTTTTCTGCTTTGTGTTATTCTAAATAAGATTGATTACCTCACATGCAGATATACAATTCAGAGTGAAATTAACCAGCTTCATCTGCAGCCAAGGCTACACATCCACTAAGCCGTAATCAGCGTCTGATTGAAATACTTTTTCAGCCATAGAAAGGAGTGTTATTATATACTGAAGGGTGTCACAAGAACCTTAAAATATGGAAACTTTTTCTTTTACAATAAAGTTATACCGTAGTAAGTGGTCAATACCTTTTTTTCCACTCTTTTTTATGCTGAAGCCATATCAGTGGAGTATTTTCTCTGCCATTGCGTTTGCTGTTGTTAAGCAGAGAACTCGCTACTGCCCTCTAGTGGATTCATAATCATGCCAACGCAAAAGCTGCGAAGTAGCATGTGAGCTATTCACGTACATAAAGGGAGGATCTTTTAAAGTGAATCATAGCAAGTACAAAACATTGTAACACCAAAATAAAAACCTGTTGAACAAACAGGACTGAAAAAGCGCCATCCAATAATTTTAACCAACCCGTTCGAAAAGACTCTGGATAGTGAGAAAAAACAAGAATAAAAGAGTACGACTATAAATGTATTGGTCACTTGAAAGTAACATCCCTCTGCAGCGTCAAAGTCTAATCTCAATATATTATTGTAATACATCTTAAGATTAAATTATAATGAAATTAGATTGAAATTATCCTGCATATGGATGCATATGGATCCTGCAAATCTTTATGGATTTGCGCATTTTGTAATAATGTTACCAAATAATTTAAATTCAAACAAAACAAAGAAATCGGTAAATTACGAACTAGTCTAAACACTTTGTTTCTTCGACTTTCACTGTGACCACCAGAGGGCGCTTACTCTCTTACTCTCTTTTTTTCTTTTAATAGCTTTTTCACATAATTGTGGAATGATAAAATGAGCTACAGGTTATAACAAACTACCTTTACGTTAGAGGACACTGATAACACAAGTTTGGTTTCTACATATTGTTTTTAAATTAATTAAATCATCACAAAATACATGTTAATAAAGAAGCAGTGAAATGAAGCTCGATGGCAAGAAAAGGAAAGTTTTAATGCCATAAAAACAAAGTCACCTCAATAATATCACACCACTTAAACATTCTGCACATTATGCAGAATAACTACTTTTATGTAAGATCTGTTCATCCTTTCTTGCAATGTTATGACAGTAAGTTGTGTTTATGAGCCAGCAGGTCATTGTAATATTTTATAATGAAAATATTACCACTGAGGTAATACATCTTAATTAAACTGTTTGTTTCAATGCCCCCACCCTTTCCAAATGTACAGGAACAAGATGTGGCCTCCCTCCAGGCTAGTATGAGCGATTGTGCTGACTTACAGCAGGTAAGTTCAGTTCGACAGGGAGTCAGGTTGTTATTGTTGCTGTGCAGAGTAAAAAAAACATCAAACCAGCAGACTTACAACAGCCTGAGGGCATCGCACCGGATGGAAAAGTTTTGTGTTTTGTTTTTATGCCAGGGAGGGGTGGCAGCAGCGTGATTGATTTCTAGAAAGTCGGATAGGCTTCCTGCTCCTACAAATACTATAAGAAAGCTGTACTTTCATTACAAGTGAAATATATATGTATGTGGACCTTGGTTTTGTCAGATTCCTGATCTGAGGCAAGGCAAACTTCTTTTTTTCCACTGCATGCAGGTGGTTGTCTTGTGTGCGTTCAAATGGTAAAGGATCATGTGACAAGATGTTTCTACCTCCACCCTCAGGCATGTGTGTTCAGGAGTTACGGGGAAAGTCATTCATAGTCAATATTGTTCTACTGTAAGATACACAGCATGACATGAGGGTGAAGTTATGTAGAAGCAGTGGTTAGTATGCCTCAAAGAGCAACGACAACTTTAAAACTATCAACCAAGTCAGAATGAGAGAGTTCAATCAAAACACTGAGTGGAAAGTCAGAGTGTATCAAATATATGCTGGTGGAAAGTTAGCTTGAGCTGGAAAGAGGCCAATACAAGCAAGTTTTATCACAAAGAAGGGAAGATTCATGAATAGCAAAATGGAACAACAATGCACAGCTGATATTACTGACAATAGTAGCATTTATCAGTGTTAGTTAACTGTAAAACTTAGTTTCACATTACAACAAGCAGAAATGTCTATACCGGCATGGTCACCAGCAGCCTAGACCAGCACTCCCAAAGGTTTTTCTGCTTTAACTTACCTGAATCAAATGAATGGTGCACTCACAGGCTTGTGCAGAAATTGAGGACAGGTTGTTTAAAAAATTCATTTGATTTGAATCAGGTGTGTTGGAGCAGGAGGACATTTAACTGTGCAGGACAGCGACCACCAGGAGCCAAAGTCTGGAGAACACTGTCCTACATGTTGGATTGCTCCACATAACTGAATAAGTACAGTTATGTAACAACGGGATACAATATCTATACATGTATTACTGAAGATGGGCAAAGCTCAACGCAAAGTAAAGGGTACAAGGATATCTAATCCAAAACTGACCCAGCTGGTCCCATTCCTATCAATCTGACCTTAAAGGTCTTAGCTTGACACATTGCTATTCAGTGAACACTGGTAGGTCAGACACCAGTATGAACTAGAACTGCCTGATGCAAGAAGTAGCAGAAGATGTTGCTAAACAGTGGTCTATAAAGGTGTATATTCTCAGCCTACATGACTGAGTTCAGATAGCTGGCTCCTAACAACAAATCTTGGCAGCTATAAAGTAAAAAAAGCTGATTGAGTGACACACTTTCGGATCACCAAATGTGTGTCAGCCTAGAAGTTGCACAAGTTCTCAACTTTACCAGGGATACAAGAGGGCTTTGCTAAGCAACAGTATTTCCTGAACACCCCATGACTTCCCTTACCTTGAGAGCCAGATGGAATCCAAGAGATTTGTGAGCTTACATTAACGTAAAAAAAATCTACTTGCCGTGTTTGTGTTTGAAACCCTCTGAGCAGAATTGCTCACATACTTGCGTGGTTACCAGCGTAGCACATTAGAGAACTCTGAAGGCAACAGAAGACATGGGATGCTCAGGTGACACTATTGCTCAGAAAAGCCCTCTTCCACCACCGGGCGAGATAAAAACTGTTAGAACTGTTGTACTTGGGAAAGATCTGCTGGATTTGTCGAGCATGAACATGATTATTAACACGCCGACAATAGAAGCGGTTACAATTTAGTTCATTTTTATATTATTGGAGGAAAAAATGAGAGCAGTGGCATTCTAGATTCTACATAAAGCTGTTGCAAACAACTATACCATGACCTGTCTTCAAAACTTTCTATAATTTTTTCCAATGTCTGTCATCTTAACGTTTCATTCAGTCAAATTGGCGACAAAACCTCCCGTAGCAGTTGCTTTCTTATCGCAACGTTTGAACATGTAGCATTAATTTCTGACGGCATGAAGCTTCAAACAAACTGACAATACACAAGATGGCAAGTTGGTCACACAAATGCATAACTAAAGAAAAGTATATTCTGCCAAACACCAGTTCTTTTGTAGCCAAATCTAAAAATATCAGAGAAGACAACCTAACCAGCAACTCTAGGAGGGTTTTAGTTGGATTATTAGTCAGTGATGGTAGTTGTTTGCACCCACTGGTTCAACTTAGTACTAATATATCTAGTACTACCAATCGTCACGCTGTTATTTGTAATGCTGTCTGAGTTCCTCTACTGCAGAAGATGCACGACACTTCTGTTTAATCTGCCACTATCCTTCACCGCATGACCAATAATAAAAAGAAAATAACCTAAGTTGATTTACTTGCATGCATCTAAAATAATCTACAATGGTTTTGGAACAATATGAGCTTAAAGTTAGTTCAACTTGCTGTCTATTGGCAGCTCAACAATCAGCAGCTCTACTTATTGGAATAATGATGAGTAGTGTTCAGCGTTCACCTGAGCAGACCGCAGGAGCTGTAGCTAATATCGAATCACTGTCTGAAAGGAAGATTTTCTGCTAATGTTACACCCTAAAATTACTACTGCTACTATTACCATTACTGCAGATGGAAGTAGTACTCCCAGCAGTGTGACTCCTGTGATTGTTAGTTCTGCTCCTGCAGCAGCAGACGTGTCAGTTCAGTGAAATCTGAACTCTCTCAGTCCGAGATGCAGGCTCTTACTCGTCATTTCATCATTGGATGGTAAATTATACCAAATGAGGGGAGCCGAGCATCCTGGGAGAAACCGACAGCGTTTTGCCAATCTGTTGCCGTAGAGACAGCAGGGATGGCTTCTGATTCCCCCTCTTTCCTCTTGCCTCACCTTCTGCTCCCTCTTCTCTCTCTGGGTGGGCACTAATGCGTGTTGTGGTTGTTCCACACATTACAGCTGACGGTGTAAATGAGGTTTCTTTGTTCTCTTGTATCTGTGTTTCTTCCTCTTCTAATGCCGTTGTGGGTGAAGGCCAGTCCCTTCCCCACCTCCCCCTCCTTCCTCTCTTCCCCCTTCCATCCTCCAGATCTGATTTTGCTCTCCTCTCTGCGCCTCACTGATGGTTACAGCTTAGAGTCTATTCACCAGAGAGATGAAGCAACAGCTTTCCACTGCCCCCCCCCCTCCGTCCCTCCATCCCTCCTCTCTAAACCCCGCAGACACATTAATCCTTCGCTCGGGCTCAGTTTACAGACACAATAGGCCTCGAAGAATTGGACTTGAGATAATTGTGTTGCTATCCCATTTCATCTGGAATGGAATTGGGTGGTGCTCACCACAAAGCTCCGGGTACACCGCTTCTCTCCACACACCCGCATACACACACACACACACACACACAGGCTGAAATACAGATGGAGTAGGTTTTGGCGAATACAGTGCTATAATTATTTCCTCCTTTATTCATAATCATCATCATGAAAATTCCCCACCACAAGCTTGAGTCTACACTCCTGGCCCTGCCGTGTCTGTTTGATCTGTTGTCATGACGATATGGCAGCAATGTGGTGCCTGCCCGGGGCCCCGCGTTGTCGAGCACGACTGCGGGTAATTAATGGTCGAGCCAATATGGCCGAACACCTGCTCTGGCAAACCCTGCCGGTCATCTGGGCTGGCAACCCTTCGACCTCTCGACAAACACCAGGAGGGAGGAAACGGTCGGTGGCGACTCGTTAAAGTCAGAGAACGGCTGTGTTGGAACTGCGAACAGGTGGAAGATGTCAGGTGGGATATTGGCTAGGGCAGACTGACAATTCTCTAACTCGTTTGTAAGCATTGCTGACTTTTGAGCTGGGAAAGTGTTTTCTACAAACAATAAGGGGCTAAAGCATGTGGACAATAACTCTCATGTGGTTTTTGAGTTGCTGTCTCGTTTTAAACGTGTAGCAGCAGGCATTGGATCCTATTTAGGCAATTGTGAGAAGGTTACGTGATTAATAACAAATAGTGCCTCATCTTAAAGGTGGTGGAGTGCTTGTGGGTTGCGTTTAAACTTTGACACCAATAATGGTCAATCCAGAAGTTTTCTTAAAAGTCTGTCGTAAAGGTTGCTGTGTAATTTCAACTCTGTCCTTACAGTAACTTTTAACTGTGTTCTGCATTTGAACAAAATATCACCACTTCATTTTTTGCGTGTATTGATTTGAATGACTTGTATTTGAAGAAAAAGGTTAAATTTGGACCTAAACTTGTCTTTTTTAACCATTCCCACCACATTTATCCACAAGTTTGACCTTTAAACAATTCTACCATTGACTTCAGCTTAATGATCGTGTCCAATAAGGGCTTCAACAAGTCAATTTCACCCATTTTTAATTGTCTTTTGCTCATTTTAGATCAATTTTCAACCATTTTTATTACATTTTACACTACGTTCACCTTAAAATTCTGATACTGTTGGCTTTTGCATCATAACATTGAAGACTAATGCCTCAATGAAAAGATTTCAACCATCCTTAGCTGTCTTTTGGTCTTCTCAGTTAAACTTTCAACCATCTTCCAAGACAAATACATACTATTTTGAGCTTCAAACTCTTGTACTATTGGCTTTAATTTCATAAATATTTCTGCTAGGGTGCTGGCTTTCAATTATTTCTGTTCCACTTTAATTTCAATTGACATTTACACACCATTTTGACCTTCAAACTCTTCTGGTAATGGATTTAGCTGTACAAAAATGTCCACTGATGTTTAGAGAAGCTTCTTCGACTATGTCAAACTCATTTCAGTTCAAATTTTAGCAATGTAAACATTTAAATATCTGTCTTTTCTTTGAACACTTCTATTCAGCTTTTTGATCATTTCAGCTTTCTTTAGCATTACAGTTCAAGAGTATTAGCTTGACAGCATTGACACTGCAAATTTTCTAGTTAACACTTAAATCTAGGCATTGATTTGAAAGTATGTGGAAAAGTGCTGTTAAAAAAAAACACGTGTATCCTTTGATACATGAGAAACTATTGAGGATATAAAAATATAAACATAATGTGAATAAATGTGAAAGAGATTCTGATGTGATAAGATGAGTCATAAACCAAGTGGTTTCTTGGCATCAAGGTGTTTCTTGATAAGTCGCTTCATAACTGTGTCAGTGTTTTGCACCATAAAACTGAAATAATTTAAAGAACTTTGTGAAAACGATGTTATGATGTGAGAATAAGGTCAGCTGTGACCTTACATGTGTTGGAATAAACCTACATAGACAACGATTATGAGTTAGCTACACACTTAATCATTTCGTGAGAATGTCCAGTAAGGGGTTGTTTTTCTCCCCATTTTGCCAAGAGAAAATATTTGAGCCCACACTTTCTGTCACAACTAAAGACATAAAATCCACATCTCTGCTTTGACTAAATAATAATTACAAAGTAAATACATTTTGCACTTTTGCAAACTCTGAATATTAAACTTGCCAAAGCATTCATTTCAATCAATCAAATTTTATTCATAAAATGTTGAATGCTAACAGTGTTAACTTGTGTTAAATGTGTTCAGACAAGTGTGCATTAACCTTTCCTAACAAAACAGCTGGACTCTTGGAGGCCTGGATTTCTTACCCACAACATAAACAATTCTGCCATTTTGGCTTCAAACTAACCATACTTAGTGACAACAGGACTCTAAGCCAATGCCATACTGTACTGAGTTTAGACGTCTGATAAGGCAGCTTCTGTTTACATAAAACCGCCACTTGTGATGCGCCTTTGGATAAAGTTTGCTTCTGACAGATGGGAATAGACAGCTGTTTCACCCAATCACCCATTAAATGTTTTTAAGCATGTCTGTCCTTTCCTAAACTATTTTTATGGAGGAGTTTCCAGATGGTTCAGAGTAACAAACCATCTGGTGCGTCAGGTTAGATTAAGCCAATCAGCACCAAGTACATTTCCTGAGTTTTAACCTGGTGTCTATCCAGTGACATCCTGATGGTCGTGTTTCGTTATGGATACATAATTACTTTTTAGATTTTTTTATTATTGGATAGTTAAAGTTACAGCAGACAAACCTATAAGTTGTCAAAAACAAAACAAAACAAAAAAATTACATAGTGAAGGAGTGCAGTAACAAAAAGATAATTGAAAGAACAAAGAAAGAAAAAAAAAGTAATTTTTACAAACCAAAAGTTAAGACATGTTAACAAGCAATAACTGATTATTCATAAAAAATAAGTGTAATATCGTGGGTGTTTTTACCTACACAAATAAAATGACCACCGACTGTTTTCTCTGCAAAATCTACTTAGATTGGTCTCATTTAACTATGTGCATGTAACTACATCATATCATTAGTATAGCAAAAAGTAATGCCTATTTTATTTACATTACATTACATTTAAAAGATTCAATAATGACACACAGAGTGATTGTAATCATATTTTTAGCTTCTATAAAGCCACATTTTTTGGGTATGTTTTGGTCATAAAAAAACTGATCCATAAAGAAGAAGTACATGTTTTTCTTGATTTGTTCTTTTTAAAGGGGCAACAAGCAGAAATTAATATTTTTCTGGATTAAATGATTTTAGAAATTGCTATCTAAAGAACTGTGTCATTTTATTGGGGTTAGCCTATAACATGACATTGCACATCGTCTCTCTGTGTTGCTCACTAGCCCTGTTTTTACCAGCCGGACCAGCCGCACGTACATGTGAATCCCCAACCCAACTCCTCTGTCCTTTCGCATTCTCCCCCATGAAAGGTTCCAGCAAACAAGCTATGGCACCGCGTGTATTCACAAGAAAATGCTGGCGAACAGAAACAAAACGTTTATCCAAAGACAACCAGCATCCAACATTACCTCTATAGAAACAACGGTTGTCGGCAACAATGTTGTCAGATAAAGAAAGGGACAGGGTTTGGTCAACATTGGTTTTGTGTTCAAGTGCAATATCTGTCACTATAGACAATCTTTGTAGGTACGTGAGTAGTTTTGTTTATGTGTGTTTCCAACAAGTGGCAATCTCCAGTAGTTTGAATGTAACCCATGTGAAAGTGGCAAAAATTGCAGTTTCCCTCGCATTCACTAGGGCCTCCAAAAGCAAATCAATCCCCATAGAGGTCCATGCTATAAAGCCCAAATTCACAGCAGAAGTAAACATGCTTAAAGCCTATTGTAAAAAAATCAAATGTTTTAGGTTTAACAGGTCAGGTTTACCTTCATAACAACTGTGGGGGTTGAGGGGATTTTTTTTTTTTTTAGAACTACATTTAGATGATATTTAATCTTGAAATTTGCCATAATTAGGTGTATATGATTTTCATTGACAGATACCCAATATATGGCAGCAAGAACGCAGACTGTAGCACAACCACAGATTTTAGCTGGCTAACTGCACACTTTAGCTTTAACTCACCAAACTCTGTTTGCTAGTTAGCTTTTATTAGCTCCAGATTAGATTGCTTAGCTCTTGATTACAGGCAGCTCGGAGTTTGATAGATGTCAATCATCCACTCCCACACTAACAACCCCCCTCTCAGCTGCATTTCTTTGCCCATTTTTGCAATTTTTCAGGAGTGATGACACGTGTTTTACTGCCACACAGTTTGAGATTTCTGAAGAAGAATCCCAAATCCTTAGAAAGCCACTGACAGGTAGGCAACACCTTGTATTACCAAAGTGGAGAGAACTGTCAGAGCTAAAGGGGTTACAGTTAGACTTAGAGCTAGATCTTCTTCAACTGTAAATTACAGAATAACATTCTAAGTTACTTTCCTTAAAGTGGTGGTATTATTTTGATCAGTCAGTTTGGATTTTACACGTTTGTTTGCAGATGAGGTGAGTGAATGTAAGAGATGGACGGAGCCTCTGTGACGTCACCCATAAGTTTCTGAAGAGCTCAACTGAAGTTCACTGGGCGGTTCCTGCCATCTTGCCAGTATCATGTGTGTCCTCTGTCCCAGAAAATACAAGAAAGGGCAAAGAAGTAGAGCTGGTACTGTGAGCATGGGGGTGGATAATTTTCATCTACCGAACTATGACCTGCCTGTACCTAAGAGCTATCTGAGCTAATCCAGAGCTAACAGGAGCTAACCAGTTAATGAAAGTTAGCAGGCTAAAGCTAAGTCCCACTGTTAACAAGGTAAAAACCGCAGTTGTTCTGTTTTGGAGCCCCTAGTGGATGAGAGGTGAACTGCAGTTTTTGGCACCTCCGCATAGGGTTCCCTTTTTCCCGCCGGAGTTTAGCACTTGGTCTACAGGTAGTGCTCAACAGCAAATTTGGCAGTGAAACAATTTCACCTTCTGCTCATTTTTGCTAAGTTTCAATTAAAAAAAAAAACAAAACAAAACTGTAAAATAATAAAACAAACAGCTTTACATTGGTCTGATTTTTGCTCTCTATTAAGAGGAAATTGTTTTTCATAGCTATACTTCCACTTGTAGTAAACAGGCTCGGGAGCCTCTGGTAGTCTACTAAAGTGGAATCTCACTCCGGAAAATTGCCTGACAGTAAGAGCAAATGTGATTTTTTTTTTATTTTGCTTGATCTGAAGTGAGATCAGCATCACTGTGTAGCACCTAGTCCATAAAATAGGTCCATAAAATAATGATCCTGGGTATGTATTGATATGTGTTCAACGTTTGAAACGTTGTGAGTGCCAGAAACTATCTAGCCTCTTTAAAAGTAGAAACTGCTTATTCAGAAAACAATGAACAGTAAAAAAAAAACCAAAAAACTGTTTGAAATTGTTTGTGAAATGTCACCTGTCACATGCAGATTTGGGTTTATGTGTGTATCCAGGCATGCAAAATCAGATTTAGCCTGTCATGAAGCAACCAAGTAAACCAGAACTCTGTATGTCCAGAAAAAGTCAGGCTGAAATACCACATAACTGATACTGATAGTGTCCACAAAGCTGTGTCAGACCAATGTTCAGCAGTTATCAGCACATCCAGTTTGTTGTATTGATGACAAAACACATTTTGGGAAAATTGGTTGAGCATTGGGCATGTCACAGTGTTTCTTTTAAATAGATGCATGGAAATAATCATCATCTTTGAATTAACTTGACAGAGTAGACTGTAGATAACACATATATGACCTACCTGATAATTACGGTTTTATTTTATTGGTAGGTTAGCATTTGCATGTACAGCTGCACAGCTGCATCACATGACTGGTTAAAAAATCAGCTCAGAGCCTCATCTCTGCCATGCAAAAGGGTCTTTTAGGCTGAAGAAGTGCTCCGAAACTAAAATAATAATAATAAAAAAAGCTTAAGCTAAGACTGTACAGGAAACATCTGTGAATATCTGGCAGAGAATACAAGCTAGCAAGGGGCATGTATGCACTGAGGAAGCAATAGCAAGGAGAGGAGCATGTGAAGCTAATTAGCAAACAAAACCAGGTGAACAGAAACGACAACAGGACCTGCATGGAGCTGCTTCCAGCCACAGATGTGATGATACTTTAGGAGGACTGACTGAATTTCTTGCTTAATTATCACAAACTTCAACACTGTGATTACCTTGAAATTCTTAAACAAAACCCCCTGTGTTCTGCAGAGTAATGTTTCACTTTGTTAGACATAAGCAGCACAAACTGAACCTTGACAAGCAACCTTCGTCGTAAAGTGCTGCAAACAGTCTCATAATTAGTTTCTTTCAGCATCAGTGAAGAATGTCCCGTCTGTGTGTTTTCCTTTATCTTTTCATGGCATTTCAAGTGCTTTCCTTTCTCCTTTCATTAGGAACAGAAGTGTGGTTTTGTTGTGGAGGCTGCAGCATTAATAACCACACATTTCTGAACTGCCTCACATTTATGGGTGAGACCTTTGGCCATCAAACAAGAGCATGTGTGTACAAATCATGCTGCGAGTTTCTTTCTTTGCTATTTACACTTTGCACATTACAAACTCATTTTCTGTGGTGCATTTCTATGACCCAACACTACATGCCTGTTTCTGTGCTGATAACGGCTGGTGGACTAAGGGCCTCATTCACCTTTTTATCTTTCTTACACTTTAACATGTCAGATTTTGTTATATAATGAGATTTTTTTAGTCCATAAAATGGAGACGTAATGTACAATTATTTCTGCCTACATGCTTCCAACTCAAATGACCTTTTGTGTTGCACTTGATTGATCTTCTGATTATGTCATTATTGTATTTATAAAACTGTCCTTTCAGACCCACCTAAGAAAAAGAGAGATCATGTGTATTTACTGCCAGTGGTGGGTCAATGGTTTGTTTGTTTTATTTGCAATTAGGCTTAGTATTCACTCCAACTTGGCCCAAAAATAGAGGAAATTATTGCTTCTTTGTTGTAATAACACTTCTTGGCAATACTTTTACTTTCGGCAGCTGTTTATTTTCTTCCTAGATGGTGCCTCGTTTGCAAGGAAAATAGGAAAATGTTTGTAAGAGATGAGCAGCAGAGTTGAGTATGTGGGTTGTTCCTATAAATCTTCTCTGCCGAACTGCTTATTCTGCCCAGTGTTGTAATGAATGATGTTTAAAGACACATGGCACCGTGCTACATGCTACTGGTGCCTATATTTGTTTGACAAATACATTTTTAAATTGCCAATATGTCTTGTTTTCTTAGACTTCAATCAACAAATCCAACAAATGGGACAAAATAAGAGCCAGAAGCTGTTTGACTGTCGCGGAGAGGACTCAAGTTTTTCACAACCCACATACTCAACTCCGCTGCTCATCCCACACGAGCATTTCCCTACAAATATCGCACCATTTGCAAGGGATATAAACAAAGATGTCCAGCAGTCGAAGATTTATTGCCAAGAAGCAATTTTACAACAGAGGAAGAATCCACCAAACACTGATTTCCTGACTTGCTGTGTTACGTTTACACAGATGTGGCAACACAAAGCATGCAAAGGCAAAAAGATGTAGGTAACATGTCTGACTAACGCTCAGCAATGAAAGCTCAGACTGAAGCAGTAAGGTTCAGTCTCTGAAGATTAACCCAACCTCTGATAAAGGAATTGATTATTTTTTCTTAGCTTTAAGCATTTGTTGTGAGCCGGCTACGTGTTGCACCGGGGACCAGGGTAGCCTTTACTCACCGTGCAGCAGCCTTTTTTTTTTTTTTTTTTTTTTTTTTACACAGATCAGCCTTTAACTCCTTCATAGTGGCTGAGCAGAGGGTTTGGGGTTTTAATGTGTGTGTTCAGATGTCTAGTCGGCATGTCGCAGTCGGAGCAGTGACAACAGCAACATGTGCCACCATGCCAGCTCTGTAACGGAGACCTTGTTTTGCCTCCACTGATGAAACGGCTGCATGTTTATGTCAGTCTGAGTTCTATGTTTTGGAAACGAAGGCTAGAAAAGAAGACCTATGATTTTACTGATTTTTAATCTTATTGTTAGGTTTCTCCTTTCATCAATAAACAGTTTTTTTTCTTGTTTTTGCTTCTGGCGTCACATGTCGAGCCTTATTTAGGATTTGTCTCTTGCTTTGGAGATGCATGTTAAATCTTTCTTTCCTCTTTTTTACTTAGCATAGCAGAGGTACTCTTCCTTCATTTCTGTAACAACACATCGAAGGTCGCTCTCGCTTTTATTACATCCAGACAGAATTTTTTCAAGTCCCCGTGTATGGCCAGCCTTTTAATGAGACTTCGGACTGCTAAACTTGAGCATGTCTAACATATCTCAGCATCAATACACCGCTTATCTTTCAAGGATTCATTGGGAAAAAAAAAAAGACTACTTTTATATTTTTCATCTGATGCTGCACATTGACCAAATAACTCACGATTTATCCTCATTTCGACATGATTTAGATGTTCATCTTTTACTCCCACATAAGGGGAAGAAGGTTATTAATGGATGCTATCTGTGGCTGTATCTCGATGTCTATATGGATAATGGAAGTAAATACTAAACTAAATATCACAGTACTCTACTAATGTTGATCACGAAGTTTAAACAATTTTTATTTGTTTTATGCTTTTTATAGCAGCAATATATCAACAAAATAAGCACTGTCTAATAATTTGTTGTATACTTAATTTCTTTTTGATGCCTTCAAACTGCATGTATAAATAAATCAGTTTACATCAAGTTATTTTCCCGTTTCCAAAGCATTGCTGTTTTATTATTAATTATAACTGTTTAAGTACTTTTTTACCTGGATTTGCTTTCCACTCTTAATTGTCTTCCCCTTCCTTTGTTCTCCCCTTTCTCTATTCTGTATTTTTCTCTCTTCCAGCCTCTCCTCAGCACAGCTTCTCCCTGTCACGCCCCCTCCCCTATGTCCTGTAGGGGTCACTGTGGCTCTTCTGTAGCTCCCGGACCCCCTCAGTGCAACTGTATCCCCTGTAGTGAAACGCCTCCCAGGCATCATTTTCTTGGTCAGAGTATAAAATGTTTTTTTTTTTTTTTTTTTCTTTTTGTGCATAATGGAGCTGGAGAATATTAACGGAGCAAATATCAGATTTCATGCAAAAGAAAATATCTGATGTACGGAGAGGAATATTAAACATGTCTGCTGGTATTGTAGTTTTAGGACGACTTTGTGCTAAACAAAAAGGGCCACTTGTGCGGGGAGCAGAGGCAGGGAGTAGTGCAGCTGTATGGCCTCCGCTGACGTTCAACAGTGTTGCAGAAGCTTCTTTTTTTTTAAAAAGCAACCCATCAGTCCTTGCAGAAAAGTTCGGTTTTATAAATCAGCATTCATTGAAGTGTCAGTCGAAGCCGTCAGCCTCTCACCTCCTACACAATACGAACAAACACACTTCAACACAGTCCGAAAGAGTTCAGAGAGAAAGATTATCACAAAATCTGTATTTAAGATGTTGAAATTAGGAGCTGCATGTCTCCAACGGCTCGTCATATGATTACAAATAAATTGTTAGAGGTGAAATTTGACAGTCGATCCAGCTGTTTCTGCTGAGGATGACTGCCAGTATGGCCTCTATCCTTTATCCAGCAGGTATAGAGGATTTTTCTAGCTTTCGTCTGCTGATTTTTACACAATGGTGAGCCTTTTTAACACTGTCTAAATCTACACTTTACAGCTCTCATTACACAGGCTGTCTGAAGTCACACTACACTTGATATTAAGATAGAATAAAAACTAATGTATTGTTGCAAAATCCATTTTTCTCATTAAAAGATGATCCGCAGGTAATGTTGCTAAGAGACATTTTTTTTTCAGTCTGGGTGAAGTAGTTCCTGGTCCTGATAGTAGTCTGTACATTTTGTAATCATGAACAATAAGACATATAGTTAAACCCCTCAGTTCACTGTAAATCTGTAAAACCTCTGACCAATCAAAACATTCGGATCGAAATGGAGTTGTTCGTTTAATTTATTTTGTCAGCTTCTCTCGGCTCCCCTCCTCCCCCTCCAGTAGCGCATACCTGATAGCCACACCCTGCACATAAACAGCGTGTTAGGATGAAAATCAAAGTAGTGAGGAAGAAACTTGGAAGGCAAACATGGCTGAGAAAATGCAGGAAGGATTTCCCGACCCGGCTCGGTTTATTTCCCTCCTCCTGCTAAACAGCCGAGAAAGAGAAAATCGTTGGTGGAAAAAGCTGCATATAAAAAAGCCTTGGATCACCCAAGGAGCAAAACTAGAGGGGGAGGAGCCAAGACAGGGTCCCACCTTTAAACCTTTCTAGCTCCCCAACATTACCTACCCCAGCTTTAAGGGGCTTCAGCTGACTTCTGAAGCCGACGTCCAGCTGTTATTACTCCAGCTGTTCAGCGGGTTATGGTTGTCATCTTTCTCTCAGGACAAGCACAATCTTAGGGGCACTGGCAGTATTGTGAACAAGCTTTCACTCCTATGTAGGATCTTTTTAATTCAAAAGGGATGGACAAGTGAAGAGTAAAACTGTTTCAAAGTGGAGACATGAACTATTCCCCTAAATCCCCATCAATGTATCCACTTGTGGTTAAATAGTGAACATGTTCTTAGTAATATTTAGAATATTTCTTTTACCACTTTCTGATAAACTTCTAACTGCACTGCTTGAGCCAAGTGCAGTCCAGATCATTCTGCCATCTTGTTTGCAGACCATTAAAATCCAAGGCTTAGAGTGAAAAGACAGGAGCACAAAATGCGTGATTGGCAGCCTGAAGAGTGCATCATAGGATTTATGTGTCGATTCTCTGACACCTGTTATTACATTTTCAGTCTCATACATTCATGACTCAGTTCACTAACCAGGAGCCATGCCTTTAACTAGGTCGGTTTACTAGTTTAATAAATATGTGGAAGTTTATCAGGAGATTTCTCTTATTGGATCATCTTGGTGTGTCATGGTTCCATGGTAGAAAGAGGACTCTCAAGGTGGGGGTTCAGTCCAAAGCTTGTAGATGAATAAAAACCAAATTAACCCTTTCATGTTCCTACAAAGAAAAAAAATATTTTTCTTGAAACAATACTTAAAAGAATCAATATATATAAACAATGGTTGGGAAGACAGTTAATAATCTTGGAATAATAACGAAATGATCAAAAATTGAAATAATCTTACTTACTAATAATAAACTTACTCTTGGCAGTACATTCCCACTCCAAATGAAAGCCATGACTTAGGCAGGTTTATTTTCACATATTTTTCATCAAATACATAACAGTCACTACAAATTTTACTCTACCAAACGGTGTCAGAGGCATTTAAGGATTAAAACCAGTTTTAGCTGCTGGAAGTGCAGCTTTCAGCCACAGGAGTTCAGCCAAAATGCCAAAACTGGTAACAATGCAGGTGCAAATTAATCAATTAATATGTGACTTTTGACTGCCAGAATCACTACACTCACTTTTATTCAAATTTGGAACAAAAAAAATATCAACAAACTAGTTAAAAAAAAGTCTTTGAGGTCTTTGCAAAGCATGCTGAGGGAAGAAATACAATGACTTTTGGAAACACTGTGCATAGTGTTTTGGAAACACTATAAAACCGCAATCTGCTACATCAAGGCAATGCCTCTTCTGGTAACTCCTTTCACTATATTACTGCCATTTCTGGCCAACTAAACACTATAAACACATTAAAAGTGGACATCCTCGACCTGTAAAACCAGTACATTTGCATGGGACATTAATGCGCTGAAGATTCAAAACTAAAAATGTATCTAAAGGAACATATTTGAAAACCTGCGCAGTTTTGAGACTTCATTGTGAAACTTACAAGTTCCAAATGCATCAGAAGGTTGCGAGGTTAAACGGAGGTACAGGTATGGTTAGTGTCACAGACACAAGAAAGAAATGCAAACCCATTTCAAAACAAATGTTTTCACAGTTGGTTAGAGGAGGAAAGGCTGCAGCAGCACACAGTATCATCACAACAGCAGCACTTTCAGTCATCATGCAGGAGTCTGAAGCCCGGATGCCCCAGCTGGTCACACCTGGACCGGACTGCAGCTTCACCATGACGGAGGACTAGAACCAGGAAAAAAAATGAAGCAAATCTATGCTTAAGCTGCTGTGTCTCAGAGAGGGCGGGAAACAGAAACCTCAGGAAAATCCCCCCCCACACACACACATGCTGACCTGCTGATGTGTTACCATGGCAACTGAACATATGGAATTCAAAAAAAGAGGAAGAGAAAAAGAAGAGGAGGTGGTCGGTTTGTTTGTGCTCGCATCAGACAAACAAACAGCTCCAGCTGAAAGCGGACCGTTCCTTCTCTCTGTGCCAACCTGTGAGTCACTTTCACCCGAAACTCTGTACACACACACACACACACACACACACACACACACACACATCTCTGCAAAAAGATGGAAAAACAGATGCAGAGGATGTGCACAGAAACAAAATCCTGCCTCAGGCTCTAAAAGAGACAGAAGATGTTACGAACCACATGCCCCGACTTAGACCTGCTGAGCCGCTGCAACAGTTACCGTGGACTGCAGCACGAGAACCGTAATGCCCTCGGATACATGAATCACTTCTGGCTCGACTGCCGCTGCGCAACATCAGGGCACATCATCACTTACAGATCAGCCCCTCAGTTAAACTGCTGCCGAGCAGTCAGAGGGCGTAGATTACCGTTCACCTCAGGGCGCACGCAGCTTCTGGCCTCCAGGATGCTCCATCAGGATCTATCCTGACTTCATTTAAAGAATCTCAACGCTCTTTTCCTGCTTTTTGATGTTTAAATTGCTTCCAAGAAAACAGAGAGGTGAAAATTTCCTGAAAAATACAGAGAAACTTCAAGCTTTTTTCATACAAATTTGTTTCACAGAAATACATGATTACAGCGAGATGTGCAGCGTAGATTATCCAACCTATTCAAAATGACCACTTACGTCTGCTCTGTTCTCGCTCAGTGCTGCGCACGCAGTGAATAACAAACATAAGTGCTAGCGATAACAACACGGCCCTCATTAAAACCGCACGTCAGCATGAAAGATAAAAGAAAATTGAGGCGGGAAAACAGCAAACGAAAGCTATTTGTGGATGCAGAGAAAACATACACAAACAGACAGATCTCCAACTGCAGCTGGTGTTCTCCTGGGTTTTTGCTTTCTTCTTCCAAAAAAAGAGAAGCGAGATCCTCCAGACTGAGCAGCGTCTGACTCATGGTAGCTCGTATTTTACTGATAGTCACTCTGCACTTGTTGACTCACTCCTCCTCGTGTGAACAATACGTAGGCTGCGCACAGTGTGACCCAAAGTTACGAAACTGAGCTCTGATCCGCTTAAATGCAAACAATTTTCTCACTTTTTCTGATCTGATACAGAAGCTTCATAATCTTACATTTCTATAAGAGTCCAACTGTTGAAGACCCCTGAAAGCTTCTCCTCCTCGGTGAAGCGTGACTTCTCCAGAAACCTGTTCACATCCTTTTTACAGTGAGTTGCGATCACGTGAAATTAATCTGGATGTACGGATCATCAGCTCCAGACCCTGTCAGCGTGAGCTTACAAGCCGATGAGGCGAATAAAATGAATGATTCAGGATAGAAAGCCAAAGCTTTTTTCCTCCTGCTTGTTCGTCTCGAAGCTTTTCACCTGTTTCCAGAAACAGTCTCCTGGCAGTCACCCTGCCGAGTGCATCATGCTGTTAATGCAGGTCCTGATGAGGAAACAGCTGTAGCCATTCTTTTTACTCTTTTTACACAACTTTTACGTGCAGAACACAAAACTTTTTCATCTACATATTTACATGGATTGTATTTACACAACAGAATAAACACTAACTCCATGCACACGGAAAACACATGTAGGACTGGAAGCCACGTCATGTGCCAGGTCTGTAGTCAGCTGTAAAACTCTAAAATCAAGTTTATAAAGCCCTTTTCACACCAAAAAAACACCACAAAGTGCTCGGCATAATTACAAAAAGTAAAAATCAAATTAAAAAATAACCTTTACATCACCAACTATTTAACCTAACCAAGTTAAAAACACACCTAACTATTCATACTCTCTCATACATTTACACACAATGCACAAAACCCACCTTATTCACAACCGCAAAGGCTGCCGCCACAGGAACTCCTCAGGTCATGCCAGCCAGGGCCTCACATCACAATCATTAGGACAAAAACATTTAAATGTTGTTAAATGTGCTGTAACATGTAAGGATAGACAATAGCCAGAACTGTTGAAGTTTTTAAAGGGACAGAATAAAAAAGTTTTAAAAACTAAAGCGATTCCAGTCACTCTCAAGTCCTCTGATGACTTTTCCACAAACGTAAAACCAACCGAGGACTCACCATGAGTCTTGGTGTTAATGTTTGGTCATTTTAAAAGTTGCTTATTAACTGACCTGACGGCCGTGGAGGTGTCATAGTAAATAAAACTGTCTAAAACACCACCTTGGTCCTCGAGTGCCACAATCTGGCAGGTTATCTAGGTGTCCCAGCTCCAACGCACCTGAATTAAATTAATGAGTCATTGTGCAGAACCTCATAAGCTGTTAGACTGATTTAATGTTAATCAGATGTGAAGAAGCAGAAATACATAAAAAACCTGCAGGATAGGGTCCTTGAGGACAGACTTTGGAAACTCCTGGTCTAAAAGATAAAAAGGCACAAGATGGTTAAGCATTTTAAAAACCAGTAAAACATCCTTAAAAAGGTCTGAAGCAGACTGGAAGGCAATACAGAGACTTACATCAGAGAGGTGTGGGTTCTCTTCCTGGTCCCTGTGGGCAGACGTGATGCAGAGTTCTGTTGTAGCTGCAAAGCTTTCCATTGGGAGATCAGAAAGTTTTACAGAAAGAAACAAATATTCAGTACCTGCAAACTTTGCAACATCACACCCATGTGTGTAATGCATGCCTATCAGACCAGAAGTAGGGAACCGTATTGATCATCTGGCACAGTTAACCTAAACATCTTCGCTAAAGGTATAAATGTTAAGCAGATTTACTTTGAGGGACTAAATAACTAAACACATTCAGTTGCACAAGCAGCACATAGAGGTTGTTGTTGTTGCTGTCTTGGTGTGCGCTGAAGGAAACAGGGACTGAGTGTGAAAATAAAGTGACAACCTCCCGCAGTTAAAAGTGAAGCCAATGTGCAAGTACCAAAAAATTGCAGTTCCGCCCTCATCCACTAGGGGCTCCAAAACAGGACAAATCCCTACAGACTCTAATGTTAGAAAGACCAACTTCACAGCAAAAATAAACACGTTTACAGCCTGGTACAAAAACATTTTAGGATTAATAGGTCAGGTTTCCGTTCATCACAACTATGGGGGCATTGATTTTTTTTTCTAACTCTTCCATTTAGAAGTAATTTCTTCTCAAAATTTAGCATAATTAGGGGCGTGCTCTTTTCATTGACAGGTACCCGATATTGTGCTTCAAGAGGGAGGAATGTAGAAGAAATGCAGTTATTAGCTGGTTAACAGTGAGACTTAGCTATAGCCCGCTCACCTCCATTAGCTGCTTAGCTTCTGTTAGCTTGGGGTTAGCTTGGATAGCTCTTAGCTACAGGCAGGTCAGAGTTTTGTAGATGTCAATCATCCACCCCCACACTCACTGCCTCCCTCTCAGCTATACCTCTTCCCCTTTTTTGTATTTTCTGGGAGAAATGGCACGCATGACACTGCCAAGATGGTGGTGGTAGGAACCGCCCAATGAGCTTCAATTCAGCTTTTCAGAAACCTACGGTCGACATCAATCTTTTACATACAGTCTGAGATACAGGCACAACATGACAACAGACGTCATTCCCGCCAAAACGTTCCAGTTCATGCTTACACAGACAGTATTTGCCTTGTTTTTTAATAAATTTTCTTTCTGGAGCCCAGTTAAATTAAACTTGTGTAAACAAGAGGCCAAAACTTTAGTCTTTTTTGGATTGAAGGATTAAAGTTTGGAAAAGATATTTAGTTTTATTGGTTCAAAGAGCCTAATCATGTGCTTTTATTTAAAAAGTGTTTTCATTTCCCTATAAGCTGGGGACACACATAATGATTATTGACTGTTTTTGTCCAAATTTTCCCTCTTCCCGACCAAGGACGGCAAATGCTCAGTCATCAGAAGTCTAATGACATTATCCAATAAAACCATCCTGTTATGTTCACTTAATTGTTTGCCTGTCATTAGTTGCTGAACTACGCCACCTAGTGGTTGTTTTATGTTAAGATGTTGAAAGACAGTAGAAGAAGAAACAAACAGGAAGTCACTGTGAAAAACGTGGCAGCTCCACTCTTCCCTTTTGTCTTGCTTTTCCGTTGTTCATGCATCGTCTGTAAGTACTACAGTGGTGTTAATAATAAGATACTCTGTATACTTGGCCATTTTTAGGACATTTGTATGATTATTTCTTTGTGGTATATGTAAATTCATAAGCTACCTTTCACTGTGGCTAAGCTAATAACATTAGCTCGTTGTTCATGGACATTATAGCTGTAACTTGCATTAAGGACAGACATTTATTTGTATTTTTCTCTGTTTTATTTGTTGCAGTTTCACAAAATTAGATTCAGTAAAGACACACCGATCATCCTCCAGGTCCTGGTGTTTCTGAGTCTTCTTGTTTAGCTGTTTGGATAGCTAGTGGGCTGCTAGCAAGGCCAATTACAGTGAAAAGACGGCACCACGCCAAGCAGCAAAGCTACAGAAGCCAACAGTGGAGCCACTGCCATCTCAACGAGCTAAGTGAAGCGCAAACAAGCGACAGAAGCTCCAGCATCAACTTAACTCTGCTACAAATGAGACATACCAACTCAAAATGTCTGAAAATAAATCCTTCTCACGAAAAACATCGCGTGCAGGCTCAACAGCTAGCATTGAACTACTAAGAGCTAAAGCAAAGGCTGAAGCAGCTCAAACCAGAGCCTCCTATGCACAGAAAGAAATAGAAATCAAAGTTGAACAAGCACGTTTACAAGCTACTCTAGACGCCCTTAGGGCAGAACAAGAAAAAGACGCTGCCATTGCCGAAGCTAACACTTTAGAAGCTGGACTACTAGAACTGAACCTTGAAACACGCAGTGAAACTAATGCGTCGTCTCTTGCTGAAGACCAAAAACAACGCACTGCTCAGTACGTTTTAGATCAAGCAGCAGAGCAGCAGCCCATTCTAACTGAGACTGAAAATATTGCTCCTTCATCTCAGTTTCCGCCTGTTGTTAAGCAAGAAAGCAAACCAAACTATATATCAAACTATGCTGCTTCTGACAATGACCTTGACAGAACCCTGTCAGCCAGCTTTAAACCACTCACACCTGTAGTCCAAACTGTCCCCAAAACATACAATGCTCACAGTAACTATGTTCCAACACAGCCCACCTACGATCTTGCCAAGTACCTCGCACGCAGTCAACTCATAACTACGGGCCTTTCTACCTTTGATGACCAGCCTATGAACTACTGGGCGTGGAAATCATCCTTCAAAAGTGCCATAGCAGGTTTGGATTTATCTGCAGGAGAAGAGCTTGATTTGCTAGTACGGTATCTTGGTAAGAGCTCAGCCAAACAAGTCAAACAAATGAAAGCAGTTAACATTAGGTGTCCTGAAGCTGGTTTAATGATGGCTTGGGAGAGACTCGAGGAAACATACGGCTCTACAGAGGCCATAGAGCAAGCCCTCTTTCAAAAAGTAGAAAGCTTTCCCAAAATCACTGCAAGAGAACCTCTTAAACTCCGTGACCTCGCCGACCTACTACTAGAGCTAGAAGCTGCCAAGCTCGACGGCTATTTACCTGGCCTGTCTTACTTAGACACATCAAGGGGAATCCAACCTATTGTTGATAAATTACCTTACAACATACAGGAGAAATGGATGACCTTTGGCTCAAAGTACAAACGTGAACATGGTTCCAGCTTTCCACCCTTTACTGTTTTCGCCAACTTTATACGTACTGAAGCCAAAACAAGAACTGACCCCAGTTTTAACGTGCACAGCTCTATGCAGCCTGCACCAGAGAGGAAACAAGGTTCTGAAAGATTTCCTAAAGTGCCCATATCTGTTCACAAAACTCAAGTGTCTTCACCGGACAAATCGGAGGGAGAAAAGATGAAAACTCCAGCTAACCCAAACAAACAATGTCTGATTCACAATAAACCCCACCCTCTAAAGCGATGCAGAGGATTCAGAGAGAAACCTCTGGAGGAGCGCAAGCAGATTCTCAAAAAGTACAACATCTGTTTCCGTTGCTGCTCATCCACTGATCACCTCGCAAAGAATTGCACCACAGAAACTGTATGCACAGAGTGTGACAGCAAAACTCACATTTCTGCTCTCCATCCAGGTGCAGCCCCCTGGGAGTCTAAATCGCCGCCTCCCCTCGCACAGCAAGGCGGGGAGGATGACAAAGCAGACACCCAAGAAGTAACTTCAAGCTGCACTGAAGTTTGTGGAGAAGGGGTGAGTGCCAGAGAATGCTCAAAGATAACGTTGGTGAATGTCTACCCTGCTGGCCACAAAGAGCAAACAAAGAAAATGTACGCAATCTTGGATGAACAGAGCAACCGCTCACTTGCTCGCTCTCAGTTCTTCGACCTGTTTCAGATCCAAGGAACAACCTACCCCTACACGCTAAAGACATGTGCTGGACTCACAGGAGTAACAGGAAGGAGAGCATGTGACTTCATGGTGGAGTCAGTAAACGAAAAGCTTAGCCTTCCTCTGCCAACACTCCTTGAATGCAACGACATTCCCAATAACCGCTCAGAGATCCCTACACCAGAAGCTGCTCGTCACCACGCCCATCTGCAACGGATCGCTGAAATGATCCCACCACTAGATCCCGCGGCTGACATACTGCTTCTGCTAGGCAGAGATGTTCTAAGGGTTCATAAGGTCAGAGAGCAAATCAACGGTCCAGGCAACACACCATTTGCTCAGAGACTTGATTTGGGATGGGTGGTGGTAGGTGACGTCTGTCTAGATGGAGTTCACAGACCCCCACAAGTTAACACCTACAAAACCTTCATTCTGGAGAATGGCCGCACAACCTACTTTCAGCCATGCAACAGCCAAATCAAGGTCAAAGAAAAATTTACAAAGATTCCTGAATTCTGTCACAACCATGAGCAAACCTCTGCAAGCATTTGTGAGTCAGGATGTAAGGTGGACAGCATTGGCCAACAAGTTTTTGCACGCACGGCGGACGACCATAAAGTTGCTCCTTCAGTAGAGGACACGCAGTTTCTCCAAATAATGGACTCTCAGTTTTATCAAGACAGTGACAATAGCTGGGTGGGCCCTCTGCCTTTCAAGTCGCCACGGCAACGGCTACCCAACAACAGGCAAGTGGCTTATGACCGTCTCATGTCGCTCAGACGCACTCTGGAAAAACGACCAGAAATGAAAGCGCATTTTCTGGAGTTCATAGAAAACATGCTAAACAGAGGACATGCCGAAGTTGCGCCACCTCTTGGTCAGAATCAAGAATGCTGGTACTTGCCTCTGTTCGGGGTTTATCACCCAAGAAAACCAAACAAAATCAGAGTTGTGTTCGACTCAAGTGCTCCATACGAGGGCGTCTCACTCAATGATGTGCTACTTACAGGCCCCGACCTTAACAATAGTCTAGTGGGTGTGCTAATGAGATTTAGAAAGGAGCAAGTCGCAATAACTGCAGATATCGAGCATATGTTTCATTGTTTCGTTGTCAAAGCAAGCCACAGAGACTTTCTCCGCTTCTTATGGTACAAAAACAATGACATGTCCTCTGAAATTGTTGAGTACCGTATGCGTGTGCACATTTTTGGGAACAGTCCCTCGCCTTCTGTCGCCATGTATGGCCTAAAAAGAGCTGCAGCGTCTGGTGAACTGGATTTTGGAAGTGATGTACGGCAGTTTATCGAAAGAGACTTCTACGTTGATGACGCTCTAAAGTCCTTTCCTACAGAGGAAGAGGCAGTTCACGTTCTCAGACAAGCGCAACATGCTCTTGCATCTTCAAACCTTAGACTACACAAAGTCACCTCCAACCGTCCTGCTGTCTTAGAGGCCTTTCCCCCAGAGGACAGAGCAAAAGACATCGAGAACTTAGACTTGTGTGCACAAGATTTACCAGTACAACGCAGTCTAGGGTTGTTATGGAATATCAGTATAGACTCTTTCACATTCCAAGTTGGTGAGGATCAGAAACCTTTCACACGTAGAGGCGTCCTCTCTACAGTTAATAGCCTCTATGACCCGCTCGGGTTTCTCGCTCCTATCACAATCCAAGGCAGGTTCATCCTAAGAGAACTCACCACCACTACAGTCGACTGGGACGCACCCCTTCCAGACCACATGAAAGCAGAGTGGAGTAAATGGAAAGACTCGCTTCAAGGTTTGCAAAACCTCCAAATACCACGTCCATATACATCTCTCTCTACAACAAAGGCTCAAAGGAAAGAACTTTGCGTATTTGCCGACGCATCAGTAAAGGCCATTGCCGCCGTTGCCTACATAAAAGTTTCCTCTCCAGACAACTCAGAAGTGGGCTTTGTATTCGGAAAGGCAAAGTTGGCTCCTCAAGCAGGCCTCACAATCCCAAGACTAGAGCTGTGCGCCGCAGTTCTCGCAGTTGAAGTTGCAGAGCTGGTAGTGGCAGAAATGGACATTACCTTTGACAACATTGAGTATTACACTGACAGTAAAGTTGTACTAGGGTACATATACAATCAGTCTCGAAGGTTCTACGTGTATGTGCATAACAGAGTACAACGCATCCTCCAGTCAACACGTCCCAGCCAGTGGAAATACATTCCATCCGAGCTCAACCCAGCAGACTATGGGTCTCGATCTGTAACAGCAGCACAGCTGAACAACACAACCTGGTTAGAAGGACCAGCCTTTCTTGTCAACTCATCTGTGCAGTTTTCATCTCCAGACAAATATGATCTTGTTGATCCTGCTTTCGACACAGAAGTACGTCCTCTGGTGACAACAAGCATCACTCAGGTGACAAAAACCACATTAAGTCCAACACGCTTTGAAAAGTTCTCAAAGTACAGTATTCTTATCAGGGCAGTAGCTTGTTTGATTCATATTGCCTGTTCCTTTGCCCACTCCAACCAAACTTCCAGCTGTCGTGGCTGGCACCTTTGTCAGCCTACAGAAGAGGAGTTGACTAAGGCAAAGATTTGTGTTGTGAAAAGTGTTCAAAGTAAGTACTACAAAGAGGAACCGAAATGTATACAGGAGAAGACCAAGATACCCCCCTCAAGTAGCCTTTGGAAGCTGCACCCTATACTTGACGAGGATGGACTCTTAAGAGTTGGGGGCCGTATCACACAGTCTGAACTAGGCACTGACATCACCAATCCTCTTATCCTTCCTGCTCGAAACCACCTTGCGGTGCTTCTAATCCGCCACTACCACGAGGCTGTGAAACATCAGGGCAGACATTTCACAGAGGGCGCGATTAGAGCAGCGGGATTCTGGCTAGTCGGAGCCAAGCGAAGCATCAGCTCAGTCCTTTGCAAGTGCGTCACCTGCAGGAAATTACGAGGAAAAACAGAATGTCAACAAATGGGAAACTTACCACCAGAACGAATGCAAGTAGCACCCCCCTTCACATACGTGGGTGTTGATGTTTTTGGTCCGTGGGACGTAACAACACGCCGCACAAGAGGAGGACAGGCTAACTCTAAAAGGTGGGCAGTCATGTTCTCATGTATGTCAACAAGGGCAGTACATATAGAGTTAATTGAAACAATGAGCACAGACAGTTTCATCAACGCCCTAAGACGCCTTTTCGCAATTAGAGGCCCTGCAAAACAAATAAGATCTGATTGCGGCACAAACTTTATCGGTGCTTCCCGAGAACTGAAAATGGACAACAAAAACTTCAGCACAAAGGACGTTGAAGGCTACCTGATCGAACAGAATTGCTCCTGGATCTTCAATCCGCCTCACGCATCACATATGGGCGGTGCCTGGGAGCGAATGATCGGAATTGCCAGACGCATTCTCAACACCATGCTCCAAGACACTAAAAGGCAACTAACCCATGAACTGTTGTCAACATTTATGGCCGAAGTATGTGCAATCATGAACGCTCGCCCTCTCATTCCTGTCTCAACCGACCCTGAGTCGCCACTTATCCTCACACCATCAATGCTGCTCACTTTGAAAACAGGGTCAGCGCCACCACCTCTCGGAAACTTCGAAAAAGGAATGCTCCTGAAAGAACAGTGGAAAAGAGTACAAAGTCTCGCCGACGTGTTCTGGTCCAAGTGGAGACGGGAGTACCTACACACACTTCAGTTGCGCCACAAATGGCAGGACAAGAGACCAAGTCTCAAAGAAGGAGATGTCGTTTTACTTAAAGACTCTCAGGTGAAACGGAATGAGTGGCCCATGTCAGTCATTACAAAGACTTTTCCAAGCCAAGATGGACTGGTTAGGAAAGTCGAAGTAACTACTTCACATGCGGGCAACAAAAAGACTTTCTGCCGCCCTGTAACAGAACTGGTTTTACTGTTATCTCCAGAGTAAAGTAATTTAGTTGTCTGTTTAAATGTGGGATCATTATGACCCCAGGCGGGGAGTGTTATGTTCACTTAATTGTTTGCCTGTCATTAGTTGCTGAACTACGCCACCTAGTGGTTGTTTTATGTTAAGATGTTGAAAGACAGTAGAAGAAGAAACAAACAGGAAGTCACTGTGAAAAACGTGGCAGCTCCACTCTTCCCTTTTGTCTTGCTTTTCCGTTGTTCATGCATCGTCTGTAAGTACTACAGTGGTGTTAATAATAAGATACTCTGTATACTTGGCCATTTTTAGGACATTTGTATGATTATTTCTTTGTGGTATATGTAAATTCATAAGCTACCTTTCACTGTGGCTAAGCTAATAACATTAGCTCGTTGTTCATGGACATTATAGCTGTAACTTGCATTAAGGACAGACATTTATTTGTATTTTTCTCTGTTTTATTTGTTGCAGTTTCACAAAATTAGATTCAGTAAAGACACACCGATCATCCTCCAGGTCCTGGTGTTTCTGAGTCTTCTTGTTTAGCTGTTTGGATAGCTAGTGGGCTGCTAGCAAGGCCAATTACACATCCTGTGCTCTGAGGTGTGTTAAGAGTGAATTTGTCTCAAAAAACACTCAAAAGTGTGTCAGGAAGGATGGATTGTGACGTGGGACAGGATAACCAATAAAGCAAGTGAGCTGACTGGGGAAGAAGGAAGCAGACAAAAACAATAAAAAAAAAAAAAAAACATGGCTAACACTCAGTTCCTACCATCTCCAGGCTTTTATCTAAAGTCATTTCTGTTATTTAGTTCTGGATTTTTCTGTAATCAATTGTCCCAGGGCATCCATCATTCCTTTGTCTCATGTGTCCTCTTCCAGTGTGGGTGTTGTGTTGTTCTGTTGTTGATATGTTTCTTCTTCTTTGTTTTTGTTAGAGCACGCGACATTTCAGGCTTGGAGGACTAGATTCTCATCTGTGGCACGGAATCATGTTGTGTGTGACAAGCTGCGCTGAGATTATCAGAGCACACTGCAACCAATGCAATCAAAACTGCTCAATTCCTGATCTTTTATCCTTGTGTGGGGGTCTCTAACAAATGAAAAAAAAATCTTTTCAGATTAAAAAACAATCATTATGTGTGAACCAAACTTTAGTGTAAAAAGTCAAGAGGAAACACATTTTTTACTTTTTTTTTCAAGTAATAGGTTTTTTTTTTAAGTGTGCAAAGAATGACAGAAACTGTAAAGCGTGCACAATAAATGTGCAATAGGAAAATGAAGCTAAGAGGCCGTTCTGCTGGGTTTGGAGTGGTTTTTGTGAAAGAAGCTAATAAAACTGCTGCAGGTGAGAAGCTGCTGCACAACTTTCCACCTTTTTAACACTGTTCTGAATAGATGTTGAGCCAGTGCTGCTGTTGTTTAGCTGAACTTAACCCAAATGTGGCATTCAATATAAGTGCAGACTAACAGATACAAATCTAACAGCAAAAGCCATATCCTGCAGAGATAACAGCACCAGGACCAGAATAATCTGAGATTTACTACTAATGCTGAACTGGTTCCTGCCTGAATTGTTCCGGTGAGAGTATCCCCTATGATGCAGGTAGATGATGCTGTTTTCCCAACCCCAGCATGATAAACACTAACTGGTCTTTATACGGGATACAGGTGGGCTAAGTGGACTTGGGTATAAGCAGCGCAAATTTACAAGCTACATGGGATCGTCAAATGAGCCCAGCTGAAAACCAGTCAGAACCAACTTGAAACCCATATGAGCAAACGCAGGCGGGGGTGCCATGGAAATCACATACAAACCCATATGACTTATCTGCAGCCTAAATTTAAGCTCAAAGGCCCCATGTGGATATCCTGGCTGGGAAGAGGTGGGCTTTGAGGCAGTTTCTTGCAAATGTAACGCTCTCTTTTTTATGTTATCAATGATGAATTTAACTTTGGTGGAGGCGTCCACTTTGTCATCAAATATCCTAAAATCTATTGTTTAAAAGGCAAAAAACATTCATATACGAAGGTTTAATCTATGGACATTTTATTATGCAGGGGTCTCCTGTTCATCCCAACAGCAATGCAGGTGTCTACTCTGGTAGGTTCAGGAGCTTCTTTACTTTGGAAAAAAATTGTTTTAGCATAGCACGAAAAAGCCCATGTTCATTCATCAGACAGCACATCTCAAAACAAACCTTTATATGAAACATTTAGTCAAGTTTGAAAAACATTACACCATTTGTTTCCATAAGTAGAAAGATACGTTTTATCTTTCTTTCTTTTAAGCCTTTTCCATGTTTTACTGTTATTGGAATCGGATGTAATAATAAAAATTTGCATGATGGTATTAATACATTTTACAGTTTCGTGCTGTTTACTTGTTTATAATACAGCATGCATACATTTCTGTTCAGCAGAAAACAGGCTGATCTAAATTCCAAACTAGGCCGTGTGTCACAGTGTTTTTTTCATAACAGTATCAGCATCAATGACATGACACCATCACACCTGATGTCACAGTTACATCATACAATATTTACATCAGACATGAGCTGGATGTAAAAAAAAAGTGAAACTCTGAGAAGCAGTACTGGGAAATTTTCTCAGATTCTACAACTAGACAGCAGAAAAAAATCCAAATTAAGTTAATTTTGAACAAAACCATCAGGAAGTTCGCAAATTAAACTCAATTTTTGAAGTGACTAAAAGGTGGGGAAAAACATCCCATATTTATTCTTCTTATGAGAAGCAGCAGTTATGATCATATAATAACATATAATATAATTATTTTTGAGGTTTTTATTCAATAGATCACTCTTATTAGTAAATGGTCCCCTTTAGGCTGACTGGTCACAAAGTTCTAATAAAACAAAGAAAAGATAGAATATACCTTGTATTCTTCCACCCTTGTCATCTCAGTCCCTCTTCTTCCCCCATGTTGAGCCTGAAATAGCTTTGTGACTGTACAAGTTAATAATGATTCATCCCCTGGGAGCCCTTGCCATGTGCCAACATCTACTTAAAAAAAAAGAAACAACCTTTCCTGTGATCATTGACAAAAACCTTGTTCCATTATGCGGCCCAGTCTGCAGGACTGGTGGACTTCTGCTCAGGAGATCCTACCTTCCCTGCAGCCCTGACTCAATTAAAGACCAAATAACCCCACAACCTTACAAAGAGAAGGAAGGTTATCCCCATCTGACCCTTAAAACTTAACTTGTAACCCAAAGGCTCTCGGTCTGGAGGAGTAGGAGTAGGTGCAAGGAGGTGTGGATGATATCAGTGAAGAGATTACATGAGTCTTTTTCATGTAAAATTTGCTTGGAATCCTCACGGATATAAATTCTAGATAGTTTGCAGTCTTTAGCATCCAACATCATGCCATGGTTATGCCACTGCAGGTGGCATTTGCATTCAGTTTTTACATGTATTCTCACTTTGCTTGTCATTCTACTGAGTTAAATGAGATGTGAAATGAAGTGATTGAGGATGGTGAAGGTATGTGGCGTAAAAGAGGAAAAAAGTCATATGGAATCTGGAATTGTTATTTATGCTCGTCATTCTGAGAGCAGGTTGTCGTGGAAACCAGCTTCCAAAGAGGACACTTCTTTTATTTGATTGCCAAAGAAAGTAGAAAACATTTCACTGTAACCTGACAAATCTCAGTGTGTAAAAGACAAGCGAGCAAGACAACGCTGGACTCCCGCCATCTCTGATCCCTGAGATGGTCCTGCTTCAGGAACCGTCATTCATCCACAGCTGATACAAACACACAAATTACAGAGATACATTCACAAATGACATCACAAATGTAATTGTAGAGTTTACTGTGCAAAGAAGAAGCAGCATGTCAACTTTGTGCTGAGTACCAGAGGCAGCATTGACTTTTCTGGGCTCAAAGGCATCCGAGTTGGACCGTCACGCAGTGGGAACCTGGAATGTGGTCAGACTAATCAGTGACTGAGAGAAATGGAGCAAAAAGCAAAATAAGCATCCACACTCGTCAGCTATAAGTCCAAAACCCTGGCTCAGTGATATGGGATTGGATCTGTGCTCTTTGCAAAGCTCATTTACACTTCTGTGATGGCAGCATTCATGTTGTAAAGTTCACTGAGAGTTTACAGCAACATGTCCTGCCTTCAAGGCCACATCTGTTCCAATGGATATCCACTTGGGTTCCAACAACATAATGTAAAACCACCTTCTGCACACATTACTAGTTTGAGTTCATCCATTTTCTTAACCGCTGAATCCAGTTCAGGGTTGCAGAAAACTGGAGCCCATCCCAGTAATCATTGGGTGAGAGGCAGGGAACACCCTGGACAGCTCACCAATTAACATGCATGAGTTTGGGTACTGGGAGAGAACGCACATATACACGAGGAGAACATGCACACTCACTCCACAGAAAAAGGCCACTGTTCAAACCTCTGCCCAAGCTAAGGATCAAACCAGCGACCTTCTTGCTGTGAGGCCACAGTGCGAACCACTGTGCAGTTTGAAATAATTTTCAAGCTAATTTGTATGGCACATTTAATTTAACAATGAGTGAAAACTAAATATAAATGCAATAAAAATATAGTAATATTTAACATCTAGGACTCAGGTATGGCACTGACAAGCAACTTGTGGGCCACTTCTGGCTCAAATGGCATTAGTCAGCCTTGGTTTCGGTAATGAAAAGAGTGCTGTCGGCCACATACGAGTCAGATGTGAGGAGCCAGCATGGGTATAAATTATTGAAAGTGCGTTGTGGGCCATATGGAGTGCTTATGTGGCTGAGTTTCGGCAGCTTACGTGGCATCTAAGTCAACGCCAAAAATGGGCTGAGTCAAAACCTCAGATGTGTGCCACTCTTGTGCCAAACATTTTTTGCACTCTGGAAGGTATGACTACTGGATTAGCCTGCTTGCAGTCCTGACTTTACCGTATTAAAGAATATTGGACGATCTAAAGATGTTAAGTTGTGTTGACAATATGAATAACATAGAATAGCTTCTAAATCTTAACATTTATTGATGTCCTTAATACCAGAACATACACTCACCTATAACTTTACATGCACACCTGTTCAGTTGCTTGTTAATGCTAATAGCTAATCAGCCAGTCACATGACAGGAACTCAATGTTTTGTAGGCACAGTGATGTGAGTTAATGCAAAGCTAGCCTCAGAATTAGGAAAAATGAGGATTTAAGTGGTTTTCAATGTGGCATGCTAGATAGGCTGGTCTGAGTATTTCAAACACTGGTGATTTACTGGGATTTTCACACATAACAATCTGGAGTTTACAGAGGATGGTCTGAAGAAGAAATAAGTTGGTTGTCTGGAACATAATGCCTTGTCCATGTCAGAGGTCAGAGGAGAATGGGCAGACTAGTTGGAGATGATAGAAAGACAACAGGAAGTCCAGTAAGCACTGGTTCCAACCAAGATATGCATAATATCATCTCTGAAAACACACCATGTCCAACTTTAATGGTCTCCAGTCGCAGAAGACCACATGGGGTGCCACTCCTGTCAGCTAAGAACTGATGCTACAATTCACACAGACTCACCAAAACTGGAAAACAGAAGATGGAAAAAGTTGTTTGTTCTGATGAGTCTCCATTTCAGCTGCAAGATTCAAACAGCAGGACCAGAATTCAGTGGAAATACCACGGTAACATGGATGCATCCTGCTGTTTATTAACGCCTCAGGCTGATGATGGTGTAATGGTGTGGGGACATTTCGGACCACATAGTATCAGCTGAGCATAGTTTCACCTCCATTCGTGAGTGTTGCTGCTGACCATGTCCATCCCTTTATGAGCATAGAATAGCAGGATGATGCACCATGTCACAAAGCTCACATCATCTCCTAATTCACTGTACTCCAACGGCCTCAACAGTCATGCAAAGTTACAGAGTGGAAAAAGCTGGACTGAACTGCTTTTGGAATATGTTGCAGGCTGGAAATGCAAACATGGTTAAATATTAACCAATAAAATGAAGTGGAAAAAATGGACTATATTATCATATCACCAAAAGTTTCAGTCTCATAACATGAACGTTGAATTACAGACATTGAAATCCTCCCATTGGTGACAATTATAAATGAACAAAATTTCAACTTCATCATTTTATCACACTTGAATTTTTACCTTTAACCTCAGTGGATTGCAGCTGTGGGAATACACGACACAACAAATGCTGGTATAAAGAGAAATGTGTGACTCACTTTGTGAATATCTCTTCTAAGTCTTTTTCTTTTTATGTTTTAATTTATGTGTACTGGGAAAGACTTAAAAACACTGTGCAGTTTCCGGTTAACAGGATTACATGAGTGAAAGTCTCACAAAAAGTGTGTAAATCCTTAAAAAAGAAACCTGATCTCTCCTTCATGATCACTCTTCACGGCCTGTGTCAACATCACTGCCGCCTCGCTCTGCATTTCTGATGTGCATGCTAAAACGCCATGCACTGGTTGAAGCATTTCAAAGAGGGGGGTTTATGGGATTTTCCGGGGTCTTTGTTCATTCGCCCTCACCAACTAAAGCCACAAGAAAACAGCTTTAAAAAGCACCAAGAGCTGAGCTGCAGATGAGCGCTGAGTGGGAGGAAGAGTGAGCAAAAGGTGGAAAAAAAAAAATCCGCTTCCACCAGAAGAAATTACCACTTCAGCGTGAAAACCCGCCGCTCTGTAGCCCCGTTCTGATAAAAAATAAAGAGAAATAAATAAGTCGCAGCACTCCACCGCCTTGCCTTCCTGTTCTGTCTATTCTCGCCAGGCGCAGAGTTTATCATTAGAAGTCCACAGACACATCCGTCATGTTAAAGCGTGCTAGCATTTCACCATTATGACGGAACAAAGTAAAGAGAGATGTGTGAATTACTTCATCTGATGTGTTTTTCATGCCCGAGGCTGCTTTCAACCCAAACACTTAATGAGAAAACGGAGGAGTTTCCTTTTCTCCCATTTAAAAAAGGAGAAAATGTCACACGAGCGTTCGGCTCAATGTGCTGCGATGTGGGACTGAGGAGAGGTCAAAGGTCATCATCGCACAACGTAGACGGAAAACATCCGATAACGCTTTGAGCTTTGCAAACACACCCAAACATCCCTCTCTGCACAAATCCATGGCCAGATCTCTCGGCCAATCAGCTGCTTTTATCAGCCTGTCGATCGAGTGCAGCCACACAGCGAGTTATCGACCGGCAGTCCTTTTAGCGTCCGAGCTCCTTGCTGAAAGATGACCTGCAGCAGGGATCAAACCGGCGTCCTGCTGTGTACGAACCGCCCTGCTCGTCTGATCCTCAACATTAAACAGCATCACAGGAAGTGCGGACGGAAAAAAAAAAGAAAAAAACATTGGACAGAAATGATAGAAAAGATGAAGAGTCAAGCAGTGACTGAGCTGTTTGAGCAGGAAACCAGTGAGTGCGGTAATAACCAGGCAGGAAACAGCCACGGCCGGCTTTTAATCAGACGCTGAAGCGCAGGATCGATGCAGCGGTCACTCAGTTGCTGACTGGTTACTGACTGGATGTTGTGAGGCTCAGCAGGTCGATCTCTGCGATCGATGCTGAAAACAAGCAGACACAACCTGCTGCGTTTGTGTGTGTATGTATGTGTGAGTGTGTGTGTGCGAGAGCTCCGTTTTCTGAATAGAAGCTTGGCAGAAAAGCCTTTTGTCTCCGAACAATAAACAAACCCGACACACAAAAAGAAAATTGAGGTTTGCCACTGGAAACTGTTTTATAAAAACCACTTCATGTATCATCTCCTCATCCTGCAGTTCTCAGAAGAATCTGTCAAACAAATAAAAGCCTCAAATACCAATAAATCAAGGAAAGAAAGGCAACTCCGAACTGTGCAGCCTCTCTCAAACTGTCATGTAATGGCAGATGTGTGACGGTCTCATGTGTCTCAATCGGATCGTGGAAAGCACGCCGTTCATGGGTCATCCAGAGGGTCTCGGAAGTCCGAGCTTACAGCGATGATGCCTGAGCTATAACTCAAAGTAAAAAAGGAGCTTTTTCTTTTAAACCTGAAGCCTCTTAATTGGAGACGGTAAGAACAGACATGCCAGTGTGTGTTAAATAGTTATTTAGGAGACCTTGCTTGAGCTGCTTACATTAAAACCTTTTTTTTCTGCTTCACTTTTGAGAGACCTTAGCAGACATTATGTTGACTTGCGGCACACTGAACTGATGAAGGCTCAGAGCGACATCATCCAATTCACGTTTAAACTCAGTGTTTTCTTTTTCAGACAAACCAGAAACTATTTTCACTTGTGCTATGTGCCATATTAATTTATTCTTTACCAACAACACATATACTGATGATTTCACATCAGTACAAATCTCCCTGTACTAGGAAGATGATGACGATGGAAGAACACTTGGTGTCTTTTATCTTTCAACTTTATTTGTATAGCGCCACTTCACAACAATGTTGTCACAGGGCACTTTACATACACAAATCAATATACACATCATTTCAAGCCAATTCACACATATCCTGCAATAGAAACCAACTGATTGCATTGAGTCATGACTTCGATCCAATCCCCCATCCTGAGCTGCACGGGGCGACAGTGGGAAGGAAAAAACAGGAAGAAACAGGAAGAACAGGAAGAAAACCTACGGCAGAACCCAGAGCAGTGACCAGTCAGCCTAAAGGGACCATTAAATCGTCCAAAAGTATTCAAACAGAGCTTGTCATGATCTGTTTTTTTTTTTTTTTTCTGGTTCTGTTGCTGTGTGTTTAGTTCTCTGGTTGCGCTCTTGTTTCCTGTTTTATTTTGTAAAGTTGTTTCCTGTTGTGTATTCTGCTTTCTTACCGTTTTCCCTGCTTCCGGTCAGTAATTGCCACGCCTCCTTCTTGTCTTGTAATCAGCTCCTCTGTATTAATGCAGCTGGTTTTCCTTCACTGGTTTACAGTTCATTCTGTGTTAACTGTCAGTTCAGAGGTCTTTGCTTCAGTTTTCATTGTTTGGAAATTTGTTAGATTTATTCCCAGAGTTCAAACTCTTGGAGTGTTTTCTGTTTAAGTAAACATTTGCCCAGGTTGTTGGTCTGTCTACCTCGCTTCCTGTGTCCACCCCATGACATTGTATGGATGAGCTGATATATTCATTTCACTCAGGTTATGCAGTTTTTGAAGAAAAACATAAAAACATAAACGCATCTCAAAAGGTTAAATGAAAGCTGAGGGGATTAACCAGAGTTCACATAACAAAACATACTGGATGTTGCCATACATCAGTCAATCTTTATTTATACATTAATTTTCATAGATTAAAAACATAGCACAAAGTACTTTACATTAACCCGTAAGAAACCAGCAGGAAATATATGATACATACAGTGTCTGAGACATTTCGCATCACTTTATGGTAGAAACTTTGCTCTAGATCCTATGGAACACAATCTGATTTTTGTCTTCTGCCCTTTAACAGACACCAGAAAGCAGAAGATTACACTCTAAAAATGTTTACATATCATGTGATAAAAGTTAAATATCCCTTTTTTTTTTTTTTCAAATTTATTATTTTTATAAAGACATAGGACAAAACACAAGGACAAAACAAACTAAGTTAAATGGCAGGGTAATCCAAGAATTAATGGAGAAGAAAAGAAAGTGAATAATAAAATAAAATAATAAAATAAAAATAAATTGAGTGTGTGTATCCCTGAAATATGTTGTTACTTTTTCATTTTCTATTTTCTTGAAGGAACAAATAAAGGCCTCATATTAAAAAAAGTGGATTTTTCTGAACATTTTTTGTGGGTTGGGTCTTTGCGGATTAAAGATCAACAAAAAAGCTTAAAAAAAGACATTATTACCCATTAAATTCCCGACATCAAGAACCCATCAATCACGCATATACACAACATAACGAACAAACATAAACATAATCACACACCAACACACACATACATAAAATATGTTGAAAGAATTGCCGTCCCAACCCATTTAACTGTATATGGGAAAATGAGACACTGTTAAGATGAAATGAAACATTTCAGACAATAAAAAACAAAATAACATACTTTGTTTATAATAAAAACAATAAACATAAAATATGTTTTGCTTAAGACTTTTATATGCGTGACAATTACAAATGCTGTTAATGACACTGATGCGGGTTTATGAAAATATCAAGAATGGTTGTGTTTCTCTCAGATTATTACAAAGCTGGAAACTGGGTCCGCAAGTCAGAAATCAGCTGAATGTTTATCATCATTATATAATGCTAATGTTAGATCATCTGTAAGGGTTGAAAAGGTTTGTTTAAATGAACTTTTAATTTCTATTATTCCATCATCGACCAGCCATTTTTTTCATTGATTTTATTAATGTGATGTGCAATCTACAGCATTAGTTGTGAAACATGAAGTCAACCTAGCCAATGCAAAACAAAAATGCGGCAAATGAGTTAAAGATCACTGGGGAAGTCTTTACACTTGCTCATTTAGGCTTTTCCAATCATTCAAATCATTAAACTGATGAAGGTTCAGCCAAGAAGTTTATGACATGTGAAACATGGCTTGCAATCTTTTGCTGGTATCAAACATAGCTCGGCTTGTAAATTCCTTGACTTTAGTTGGTTCGGCTCTTTTTTGTTGGCATCTGACATGTTGGGGCTAAATTAGAGCTCATGGGGGATAACAGCCGTTGCTGCTTTCTTGTTAACTCATCAAGATTGTGGCTCCTAAGCAAGGTTCTGTGTCAGTCTGGCACTAAGTGGAGAACAACCTGCCATCCTTATCAATGTAAACTTCAGTCTTCCGTTGCCTCGCTCATCTTTAACTGGGTTACTGCATCAGTTTGTCAGTGCCCATACTTTGTACATACAATAAGTTGGTCCCTGTCGATACAGAAAACCATTTCTTTGCACGTTTGTGTGTTTAAATGTTTGAACAAACTAAACATTTTGAAACTCAACTTGTTGTGGTTTGGAAATATTTCATAGTCTTTGTACAACAGTGACTAGACAGTGGGCAAAATTCTTCCATGCAAACATGTGTCATGATTCCTTCAGAAAAAAAAGAGGACTCAAGCTGCGAACGGTCAAAAGGGAAAGGATTTATTCACAACTGACTACAGTTAGGAACTCAGAGGTAAGATTGACGATGATCTGGTAACTGCCAAGATGGAGTGGACTGCTTATATAATGGTGTTGATGAGGAACAGGCGTGCTTCTTATTAGGTGCAGCTGCAGGTGGAGAGGGAGGAGGAACAGAGTCACAAACAGGGAAGCTTGAGAAGCCGAAGGGAACCGTCACATGACAACATGTTTTCATGCATGAGTGGATCATGTGGACCCCAGCTAACATTATGTACATCTGGTTTCTTCTATGGTACTTTTCCGATGGTACTTATCCCACATGGTGCTCTAACACCATCCAAACAAATCCAGCACTGCAGTTTTACAGCTCAGAGGATTCCTACCTCACACACAGTTGTTTTGTTCATTCACAGACACCGTAGTAAAAATGGTGGAAAAAAATATGGTAGCTTCCATGTATGTTGAGCCACAGCATACAGATACACAACAATCAAAAAAGTTTGGGATCCTAAACTTATTCAGTGAAATCAGAATGAACCGGAAGCCTAGATTAACTTTTACAGGTGAACTTGATATAACTTTATTTTGAATGCAATGAACATCTGTTTAATGTTTAAACACGTGTTGCACAGCATGCTGTTCAATGACGAGGTAATTTATTGCAAAATAAACAAAGAAACAAACAAAACAAGTGTCTGGAAAATGAATAGACCAGTAAATGTTCCGATTCCATTACAGCTTTTATCCAAACATTCCTCATCATCATAATGTTCACATTTAAACATCATCAGACCAAGACAACACCTAACACGTAGTAGGTTATTGTGAGATTGACATTTTACGTTGTGGTAAAATTTTTATTAAATAATTAATAAATGAAAGACCACTTTTTTATTTTTGTTGCAATAAATGGTCTGAAATGAAGGATTTACCATATTATTCAGCTTATTCTGAATTAATGGTTCAATATCAGTGTAACATCACATTTTTTCTGGATATTCCATCTGAAAGTTAACTTTCTTGTGAGGAGTCTATAAATGGCTCTTTCAGCAAAAAATAAAAACACACATTATTATACTCAAGTGACAAAATACACTTTTTAATGACATGATAGTTTTTTGTGAGTGACCCGTTACACGCTTTGCGTTTTAAACTCATTTTGATGCATCGCAGCATTCATTATGTGCAGTCCTGCAGGCATTGCTGCCCTGCAGCATCCTGGTTCACAAAAACTGCATTTCACATGTTTTTCCCATCCCGGGACATCATCACTTTCCAGAAAATAAGCCTTCCTCTGGGCTGTCAATGTGCAAAAATCTGCCAAAGTTCAGTCGTGGTGCTTGAAAGCAACATAATTATTGTTATTATTATTTCCAACCTCTTTAAATAAGTAAATAAATAAACTTCAGGCCATTTGAAAAAGTTCTAAATTTAAATGGTTTTAAAATGAACAATTTTTCAGATTAATAATATAGAAAAAATAATTAATTTGATTCTTTGTTCATCAGTTTTGTGAGTTTTACAGACTGAAATGGTTTCATGACAACAAGCTGAATGTACAGATCTTAATGAGTGTTAAAGATGAACAATGGAGTAACAAAAAAAAAAAAAAAGAGCTGGTAGACCACAGAAGTAAATTTGCACTTTAGTCGGATAAAAATCAGAGAAAGTTTTAGAAGCTTGTCTGTTCTGTAGTTTGCCAAACAGTGAAGTGTTGTCTTTTTTCTCTCTCCAGCCTTCATCATCCTCCCCCCATTGGGAGCCACACCTCGCTGTGAGGAGACTCATTCCATTCGTCCCCTGCTGCCTGGGAAAATTGGCCCAGAGGACTGAAGGAGGAGGTGGAGAGGAGCAGCATCTGAACACAAAGAGCCTCCATCCATTAAGACAAAACCTTCCTCTGGAGCAGCCGCTGGTTTGACGTCTGTTATGCTCATAATGAACTCTGTTAAAGACCGCCTGGAGGTTTTCTACACAATTCAGATTCTACTTCTACAACTCCAACTTGTGTGCGCTCTTTGTTGAGGTTATCTACTGAGGCTGCTGCTGATTTCAGGGTATTACAGAAATTATGTTTAACATTGTGGCTTTGGCCTCATCGCCCACCGGGAGGAAGCGCAGCACATCAGAGTTGACAGCGACTTCATAAATTCAGAAGATGGCTTCGCTACATTAACCTGAGATGTGTGGTTGTTCCTTATTGGGCTTAATGTATGATGGAAGCATCAAAACCAGGAGTCAATGTCATGACTTCACTCATATGCACATTTTCTGGGAAGTGAAAAACAAATTAAAATTTCAGAAAACACATTTCAAAATTAAAAAAACAAAATAACATTTTGAAAACCACTTCACAATATAAAAAGGAAATTTCAACTTCAAAAACCAAGTTTAAATTTTAAAAAACAAATTTAAATTAAAAAAAAACAAAACTCCCTTTTTAGGAAACAAATATACTTTTTAAAAACAAATTTATATTGCAAAAAAAAACTTTTGATTTTTAGGAAAAAAAAAAAATAAGAAAACAAATTCCTGTTTGGGGAAACAAATGTATCTTTCAGGAAACACTTTCAAAAGAACCGAGACAATCTACAATTGGCAGAACAGGATTTACAAATCCTGAAACAAATGACAAAAATGCAGCTTTACACAGAAAGGGAGGAACATAAACACTGGAAGTGGCACAATGGTGACATTTCTTCTTAATGCCCTTTCTAAATCGCTTTGGATAAAAGCAACAGTAAAATGACTGTAGAATAGAGTAGAGTAGAATATTTTGCCCTTTTTGTGGTGCCAACTTAGGGCAATTTACAAAGGTGTAAATTGCCCTACATTTGTAAACAAAATGTAATTTTGTTTTTGAATTTTGAAACGTGTTTTTTGAAATTTTAATTTGTTTTGCACTTCCCAGCCACCATATCTTAACTAAAAAAATAAAAAATAAAAAAAATAAAAAAACAAAAAACAAAAAAACTCTGAGGTATCCTATGTACCCACAGGCAAAGGTTTATGTTGGTCTGAAGAATTTGAAGTCAGACTGCTGCAATAATCATAAATTTGGGACTTGGCTGTATTTTTAGACCAGACTGTAGGAGACTGTGTAGACCTTTTCCATTTGAAGATTCAGTCTGCATCTACTGACAATCAAAATAATATGATTAAGCTTCAATACCAGATGTTAGGTTGCAGAGTGTGTTTGCTGAACCATGTAGGGGCTGGATATGTGTCAAACTTTACCGACAGTGTGACTTTTGTACCCAGAGCAGCTGTGTAAACTCAGTTATGAAGGCTTCAGCTTTTTCAGGACCACTAAATTCCCCTCTGAGGGACATCATCTGGATCTGCCATCGCTGCACATAAGACAGACTCAGTCCACGCTGTTCAGCAGGGGTGTGTATAATGGGTGTGTGTAGGGGTGTATCTGCAATACAAAGTAAATAAAGGGTTAGTATCGTTAGGGTGGGAAATCAAATATCAAAATCTAATATTAGGATTTTTTACTTCACTATTTTAAAATAGATTTTGTCTTTAAAAACATCTGTTTTTTAAAATAAATGAAAATAATTGTTTATCTTTTTTTTTTTTGTCATTTGTATTGTTTTTATTGATCTTTTTACTTCTTGGCCATAATAGCAGCAGAATGATGGCCGACTACTGTTTTTTCCTAATTGAAAACAAGAATGACTTGCAAAAAAAGTTTGTACTTACTTTTTTGTTGTTGTTTTTAGTCTACAAAAATCAGCTATATCACAGAAGCATATTGTCACAGCCCTACTTGTTAACACATATACCTTTTAATACTGGTGTTAAAAGTAATGTGTTAATACAAAGAGATTACTACAGTATTTTAGGGCACAGTTAATATTCACGCCATAAAAATACAAATATGGCATTATTTCTAATTTGGGACATGTTAATAGTTTGTCAATAAGATGAACTGAACTCACAAAAAAACACAAGGTTGAACATTACAAACATGGACACAACAAAGTGCCAGATTTGCCATAATTGAATGAACATTTTTGTAAGAGGTCGTTCGCCTGAGGGTCTGAAGCAGGACAGAGGTGGATAACTAAGCTTCATCTGTGGGACCGTGATGATAATGACATGTCTTATATTTCAGTTTCTGATGAACACTAGTGTGGGTGATCATGCTTCTGTTGCAATGTTGTGCATTTCCTGCTAACACTGATACAGAACACTAAATTTAATGTCTTGAGCATAAAAACATGTTCCATTGGTTCTGTAAAAGCCTTTTGACTGATTGGCTCCATACACAGGGCAATCATAAGTATAAGTATAAACCTGTACGTCAGCATCTTTCCAAACAGAGCCAAGCAGCAAAAGCACAACACATAATCTTCTTGCTCACAGCAACAACAAAGATAAGTCTGCAACTGCCTTACATCCTGCTTCATTCTCCAGGCTTTCTCAAGCAGTAAAATCCAAGTTTCCATGGCAATAACTGGTGTAAAAGAATGAAACCAGTTTGTGTTTTATCCCACTTCATCCCAGTGGTCATTTTACACGTAAATATTCCCGAAATTCAAGTTTATATTCATGAATGACTGCTACTAACACTCTATTTTGAATTGTCATGTCATGCATACAGGATCTAAACTATTTGTTTCATAGCTTGTTGATGAGTTCCATAATGAATTTTTCCATCCTATCACATCATTCAAATCCCTCTGAGCAGATATTCCAGGAGTAAAGAGTGATAAAAACCTGTTTTACGGTTTCATCTGCTGCCTTTACTAAACTCCACCCATGTGCCACAACAATTCTTTTAAAGAGCCAACCAAGCTTACATCCCAGTGAAAAACCACTGTGAGACGACAAGCGGGCAAATCGATCCAGAAACCTGAGGTGGTGACCACCTGAGTGACTTCTACTGCAACCACATCCAGTCACAGGCACCCAGAAAACACAAACTGAAGGGAGAATGAAAAGAAAACAAGAAGGCCAGGCATGCTGCTGAGTTGGTCGATTGATGAATGATTCAGAAGTGATTGGAGAAAACTTGCCCTTATGGACTGAGCATGAAGCAGCCCTCCCACCTCTGTATCCAAGGTAGAAATGGCTTCGACTGTGAGCTGGAGGTGGAGCCGACAACAGAGTTTCGAGCAGGAAGTAAAGTAGCTTTGAAACTAAACCAGAAGGCGCTGGTGCATCTATCCTGGTCTTGGAGACAGTGAATATCCATAATGATGCCAGACATTTACTCTGGAGCGCTTAATTGGAAATTGCTAGAAAATGTTTTGATTAAAAAAAAGTTATATAAAGCACAAAATGAATCTAACAATATATAATAAAAGTTTAAAAAATACATTAAAGTACCCTACTGCTGACCTTATAAAGATGTCATACAAACCCAATCTCCCATCCAGCCATTAGCTGGATCATGTTGGAGAGTTGATGGATTCACAGAAAGACCATCTAGGTAAAACCTCATGACAACAAAAAAACAACCTCATTCAACAAAATCTTTTTCCATTAAAAAAAAAGAAAAAAAAAAACCATGGAATATTTTATAATGAACCTCTTTTGGCCCAGTTCAGTAAGACTTTTCCTTCATGTAGCAAGAGGTTAACCACTTCACCAGTGGGTCCCGCCCTGAGCCAGTATGAACACAATGACCCAAAAATTATTTTTGTTGGTTTGTTTTAAGTCTCAGAAGAGAGGTCTTTCACAACCTTTATGGATTATAAACACATACAGATAACATATATTATTATTATGTCAGAAATCCATTGAAACTTTCATTGACACCAAAGCATAGCATTGATGCCATATTTCAGTATGGTATCAATGCTATATTCAATGTACTACATTCTTTTTTTCCTGAGCAAATCACTGTCACTCTCAGGCCAGGCTGAGTCAGTTATAGGGACATCAGCAGATATGCACCTCATTGAAAAGTTGACCTTAACGAATCAGATCTTGTAGAATTTCTATGAGCCTTTCGGCGAGTTAACATTTTCCCTTTAAAAATGTGGCAGTGGAGATTTCAGCTAGTTAGAAGTGACATTGGTAATCTGATTTATGTCAAAATTTTTCAGATAAGAGTTAAAAATGACAGGAGTTTCTGAATCTTAACATTCAAATTGGGGAAGGGCGGGTCTGGAAGGTTGTTGACAAGGGTACCATGCAGGACCATGACAGGAAAATGGAGATCTAAAATAGCTACAAAGTAAATGAAAATATAAAGGTTTAGAAGTTTTAACATTTGCCAGATTCCATGGACGATTTATGACATCAGTATATTTTTTACTTTTTTTTTGGTCACCAATAATAAATCAAATGTAAAATAAGTTATAAATAAAATTTAGAAAATATATATCAACTTATAAAAATATGTTATCCAAAAACCAAATCCCAATTTACAGGTCTTGGATACAGTGTTACTAGATAGTTACCCAGAAGTAAATCCAAATAGCATAAATCTAAAGTACAACTTGAACACCATAGGCCTTTACAAGACTCTGAGCCCACTTATTGGACCATAAAAATCTGATTGTTAGATATCAGATCAATTAGATAGTTTTATCTGATGCATGTGCATGCCCTGTAGAAATGCACAAACCCATAATTCCAATGAAGAGCTTCTCAAACAACATGTTGTTATCTTGGGATCTCCTCGCTAATGAGCCATTGATTTAGGTGTGTTGTAGCATGGAAACACTAAAACATGTGAGATAGTAGGTTTCGAGGACCAGAGTTGGTGACCCCTGACTTAGATTATCTGTTGTCCAAAAATGGGTAGCTTATTAAATTCTTGGCACAAATACGTATAGCAACATTAACCAGAAACACCAACATTATTTGGAGTCCAAACGTCAATGTTACCCGCTTATTCTTTATAAAGTTTTTGCTTGAACACATCCTAACTTTTAAAAAAGGGATTGTAATAAATGATATTGGTCATTTTAACACCATTTTTCTTTTATACCTGTCCTGTCTAGATTCCTAACAGCTAAATGATGGTCTGGCTGTCGGGTTGTGCTGAACACACTTAGCCTTTCAAGAGGAGCCCATGGATATGAGGCTCCACTTGGTTCTTAAGCTCTGTTCTTTATTTTATTGTTTATTTCACAAGTCTGTTATTTCAGCTTCTAACTGCTGGACTGGACTGGAGGAAAAGTGACAACAGAAGAAAAGGATGAGAAAAAAGACAAAAAAGATACAAATGAGGGAGAGACAGAGAGAAAGAAAAGAAAATAAAGAACAGGAAAAACAAAAACTGAACACAAAAACATCACTTTAAAACTACACTCTAACAGAAATCTATTAAATAGTTTTGCAGAAAAAAGAGATAAATGTCCTTTTTCATGCAGATAAAAAACAGTGTTCACATTAAAATTTATTGAACGACTAAGAAGTGAAATGATCCTAGAAGCATCTGTCTAATCCGCTATGGTTCACAGAGCTGCAATCTCCATCCATCTGCTCCATACGATCTCTGTTAACTGCAAACACACACAAGCTTTCACAGCGATCCTTCTCAGGACACTGAGTTGGTTTATTAATTTTCTACAGACTAATCCAAACCTTTACACTTACCTAAACCCAGCCTAAACTTTAAACACTTCTTTACCACTAACCAGGACTCCAGAAATACCACCCTGCATCATCCGTAGCAGACTTTACTCTTAGGGATTACCAGTCCCCACAAAGGTGGTGAGTCCACCACAAAAGGTCCTAATGAGGTAGCAAAAACAAGAACACACACTTCTCGCTGGTGTTCATTTGAATATTTTGACGTGAGTGTTTCTTGGTCTGCAAATTAAGAACAAGGCCCAGCTGCAAGTCTTGACATGTTGTTATTCCTAAATCGCTACCACACACTCGCACCACAGCTGATAGCACACCGTTGGCTTCGAACTTCTGTTTGAATATTTTCGACAAATACATGAAAAAACACTTCATGACTATCAGCAAGCCCACACCTTAGGGAAATTTAAAGACCAAGAGCTTGAAGAGGAAATGGTTTTTCAGGAATCTGTGTTGATTGGCAAAAAAAAGAAAGGATTTATCCACTGAGGATCAGGATTTTTTTTACAGTTCTGGTCGTATTATATTCATGGCAATGATTCTCTGGATCTTTATTACAGGCAAAAAAAAAAAAAAAAAAAAAGCAGAAGCATTGCAACATCAAACATTAGTGATTATATTAGTGATCTTTTCGAATCTTTTATGGAATCCCAAGACGCTCCTGCCTCCAAAAGAGAATATTTAATCACTTGAGCTACCTTCCTGTTGTGAGGAGACAGAAAATATCCTTAAACAACTGCAACTCCTCCCTGTGATCCTCATGTCTGGTTCTGCTCTGTACTCATTCTGAAGGTGTGGTCTCATTGGCCATCCGTAAAGGTGGTCTCCACCGAAGCTAGTGGCTTCAGATAACAGATACTGTACATTACAATACCAAACAACATGATGTGAAAAATATTTAAAACCAAACTCACAATCTGACTAAAGAGGAACCATTAGACATGTAACCATTAGGACTTCTAGCATCTGTATTTTCTCCATCTGTCATTTGTGGTAGACCAATTAACCACAAATTAATTTAAGCTTTTTTACATTTTAATGTCAATTAATATTGTTCCATTGAACTTAATTAAATTAAATTAAATTAATTAAATTAAATTAAATTTAAGAATACAAATTCAGCTTCCAAATACCAAAGACAAAGATTGGTCAGCTAAACATAACATAAATTGTTGTTCTCCCAGGGACAGCAGGTTAAACAGTGGCAGAATTAAAAAAAAAAAAAAAAAAAAAAAGCAAAATAAAATATATGGCAAAATAAATTGCGCTTAAACACAACTCAAACACTTAAGTCTAGTTCTGTCTTTCCCCATTTTCCTTCCAACATCCTTCTGTGATTCATGTTAGCTGGTTAGATGGCGAAGTGAAGCCGACTAAAGTGTTCCTACAAAGCAAAGCTAACCAGCTAACGGAGGTAAACAGGCTAAAGTTAAGTCCCATCGTTAACTAAAATCCGCGGTTGTTTTACATTCTTACTTAAAGCTGGAGTACCTGTCAATCAAAATGTCACTAAGTATGCCAAATTTTGGGCTAAAATTACTTTTAAACCCGGTAGTTAGAAAAAAAATTCACTCCCCCCACAGTTGTCATGAAGGTAAACCTGACCTATTAAACCAAAAATGGATTTTTGTACCAGGCTGTAAACATGTTTATTTCTGCTGTGAAGTTGGTCTTTTTAACATGGAAGTCTATGGGGATTCATGCTGTTTTGTAGCCCCTAGTGGATGAAGGGAGGAACTGCAGTTTTATGCACTTCCGCATTGGCTTCACTTTTAACCACCAGAGGTTGCGGCTTTCTCTGAACTCTAAAACAGCAGTACCAACTTTATTTGATCGGTACTAGGGTATTAGACAACACACAGACGGTACCCAGTACAAAATTTTGAAGTAGCTGCCTGTAGTTAAGTTATTGCTGTACTTTGGTTCACATGTTTAGAAAACATGTTTATGTCTATAAGAATTCTGGCACCTGATGACCACCGTCCATTCACAACTCTGCTTTGCATTAGAAGCCATCTCCATGTGCACCTGTATTTCTTGAATCTTTTAAAGACCTGAGACTGTGCAGATGTGCAAACTTTTTCCATGTATGTGCATGTACGGGTCTGAATGGAATAGTGTGCTTAAAGAGTGTAGTTACAGCTGCTTAACCTGCACAGTGTTCCTACAGAAGGACCCAGTGGATTCTTGCAGATCATTTAAAATGACAAAGATAATGCACACATAAAGATGGCTGAATGGACACATAAACTGCAGTTTGATTTTATGCAACTTTGGAAATTTTCCTTGTGAGTCATTAGATGATAGAATTCTTGTCGATCATTGTCAGTGAACGATGAGTTTGAGAACAAAAACGTGTTGTTCAGACTGCAGACATGACGGCCTTGAGAAGCTTTGATGTGAGAGCAGCTCAGTGTTGTTTAGCAGTGCAGAGTTCAGGAAAGTTTGGGATGCTGCAAGAGTGGCAGGTGTTCCCGTTGAGAAGAAACATGTGTTCTTCCTTCACTTTGTCTCCTTTATCTCTGTGATACAGAGGATTTCATTCACAGCTCTCCATCCTTTGTATTGTCAGCGTGATGTGACCTATGGCTTGGCAAAAATCAATCCAGGAACTGCATCCTGTAACAATGTAAGCTGAAATGATGTCTTTCAGATCCGACAGAATTACAACCTCCGTGATCAGTCATCTCAAATCAGCTTTTTTGTTCATTGAGAGACATGAAGTGAAGCTGCGGAGTGAGACGAGCTGAATAGAATTAGACTACCCTCATCTTGCATTTGAAAGCAATCCAGCCTTCCCACACACAACCTATAATCACACACACCAATCTCCATGAAAAGCAGCTGCTTTTTTCCAGCTTTATACTTTGCTCTTAAAACAAGTGGGAGAAAGAGGACCGGCAGCTGGTTTAACTCTCAAACTTTTGCGATATTTCAGACGATAATGAGCCATTATTTATGTTTCCATTATAGACGATGCACTTTGACTTTAAAAAGCATTGCAACGTCCTTAAGATACGTCCCGCATTTGCATCCAGTCTCTTCTCTTGGTGTTTTCTTTGTTCCTATTAAGGCTATGTAAACATGTAGCCGAGTTTTTATAAAACATTGCACAATAAACGCAACCTTGATTTTTAAAAAAATCTGTCCATAGCCACCTGAATGAGCTTGTTGGTATGCATATTCAGGGTATCTATGGTGTTTACAAGAGTAAACACTGTAGCAGATGTGCCATTGAGCATTTTTTGCCACAGCCAGTGAGGTTTCGGAACCTAAAACAGGTCAAATCGTAGCAAAATATCTTTGTTTTGTGAGATACCTGCTACATGTGGACAAGGCCCAAGACAAAAGTAGATTAGTTTTCAGAGCAGCTTGTTTTCTTGTTTGTCTGATTCTTCTTATCTCTTCGTGCTATTTCACACATGACCAGGCCTGATTTAATGTGCTTATAAAGGTAACAAGTTCACCTCCTGAGCTTAGTTCAGTTTACTTTAGTTTAGTTTATTTATGAGGTCCTGCCTCAAGTGGAGGAGTTTAAATATCTTGGGGTCTTGTTCACGAGTGAGGGAAGGATGGAGCGTGAGATCGACAGATGGATCGGTGCGGCGTCTGCAGTAATGCAGACTCTGTGCCGGTCTGTCATGGTGAAGAAGGAGCTGAGCCAGAAGGCGAAGCTCTCGATTTACCAGTCGATCTACGTTCCTACCCTCACCTATGGTCATGAGCTGTGGGTCGTGACCGAAAGAACGAGATCTCATATACAGGCGGCTGAAATGGGTTTCCTCCGCAGGGTGGCCGGGCTCACCCTTAGAGATAGGGTGAGGAGCTCATGTCATCGGGGGGGTTCAGAATAGAGCCGCTGCTCCTCCACATCGAGAGGAACCAGTTGAGGTGGCTCGGGCATCTGGTCAGGATGCCTCCTGGACCTCCCTGGTGAGGTGCTCCAGGCACGTCCCTCTGGAAGGAGACCCCGGGGAAGACCCAGGACACGCTGGAGGGATTATATCTCTCAGCTGGGAACGCCTCGGGATCCCCCCCGCAGAGTTGGCAAATGTGGCTGGGGAGAGGGAAGTCTGGGCTTCCCTGCTTAGGCTGCTGCCCCGACCCCAGATAAGCGGCAGAAGATGGATGGATGGATGGATAGTTTATTTATTCCGGACACAAAGAAAAAAGTAAAATAACATAACGATATAGCCTTTCATATCAACCTGGCAAGGCTTTCTTCCTTTTAATTAATCTCTACAAAACAGAAACCTTTAGAGACATATTATGTAACTTTCTGATCTTAAAACTCTGCATCCCGAACTTGTTCGATGACAAAGTGACGTCTATCGTGTATTTCTGGATCGGCTACCCAGCGGCATCCCGAGGCTGATGAAGCGCATGGCGCAACTTTTACATCCGGAAGCGATGTGACGTTGCAGTAGAGTTTTGCTTCAGGGTATAATAAGGAACTGGCTGTTTTGAACATGCAAATTCTGAGTCAGAAAAGAAAAACAAGAAAATTAAATGAGCTAAAGAGACAAAACAAGAATCCTCGTGAGATCAACTTTTCCTGCCTGGAGAGAGTTGACAGGTCAAGTAGGATGCAAGATAGATGCTGAATTAGTCGTCATCGCCAGGTGCATGACGGGGAAAATGGCAGAAGTTCTGTAGTGTGTCAACTAAAACTTTGATCAGTTCTTAGAAATTATTTAAAATTATTTAACCTTTATTTTTGTCCAAATATTGTTTTATAACTGAATTCTTTTTATAGAGATTTATTGTCTAATCCGTGCAGCCGTAAACCAGAGTTTATTAAAGACCCGTGGTCTTTTAAATGTAAAATTATCATTTTGTTTAAAAAAAAAAAAAAAAAGGCTATTTGAAGAGGCGTTTTATAGCAAAATATCACTGTAAAACCCACTGATGCACTAACTCGTGAAAATTTCAAACTTCAAATTTCAAATTTAAATTAATAAAAATGTTGTGAATATTTGTAATAACATAACATTCAACAATAACAAATTGGTATTTTATATTAAAAAAAAAATGTTGAAACATGGATACTGCAATTGGGAGGGAAGAAGTTTTTATCACCATTTTCATACAGTCTCTGGAAATTCCCCTGTAATGAAAGAATAATTACAAATTTATGTAAAAGGTTGGGTAATTATGCTCATAAATATTCTTTATGAATTTCCCAAGTCTTCCCAATCAGTTGATTTTACTCGCTCACTTTTTTACAGTATCAATGACCTTTGTCTTTTCTACTTTTCCAAGAAAAATACTGGTGACAGTTTCTATTGTTGTGTTTATACATTCCCATCTTTCACTTTATGAATGCCTGCTGCAAGACGAGGGCCCATATTTACAAAGAAATTATTAAACCAATTTACTGTTTTATTTAATTCTTGAGTTTTCCTTTTTTTATAAGGGCATAAAGAATAGTTGGTTTTATATCATATTGGTATTTTCAGTGCATTACTTTTCACAATGCACCCCCCCAGTCTTGTTTTTAATTTCATGTAATAAGTCACTAAAGAATTTATTTTATGCCTTCTAATTATCTATTCCTTTATCCATTTTCTATACCGCTTTTTGCAATTCAGGGTTGCAGGGAAGCCGGAACCAATCCGTCCAATTAGCAAACAAGTGGCAGGATGCCACCTGGACAGGTCACCAGCCCATCGCAGGGCCAACACAGAGAGACAATAACCGCTCACACCCACACTCACTGCCGGGGACAATTTAGAGTAAACAATTAGTCAAAGATGTCTTTAGATGGTGGGAAGAAGACCTGGAGATAATAACAATCCATATTGTTTTACTTTCATATATCTTATATCTAAGTTTTTGCTTTTTTGCTCTTAATTTAGGAAATGTCTGCAATTATTTTTTTTGCAGGTATTCAGAAACCATTTGATAATCCAGGGTTTATTGTATCGTGCAGATAGAAGTTACAGCAGACAAGTGTTGTGCGAGTCATGAACTAATAGTTCAAAACTCGAGAATCACTTTACTGAATCATGGATTGGGATTCCTCATCACCACTGGCTTGACTCTGTTACTCCTAGCAAACTAACTACAGACCTAGCTAAAGAGATAAAACCAAATATTGCTATTGTACAACAATACAATGATAAAATAATTTTCTTGTGTTAAGAAAACAAATGAAACACTGTGCTACATGGTGGCACAGTGGTTTGCACTGTGGCCTCACAGCAAAAAGGTCAGTGGTTCAATCCTTGGCTGGGGAGGGGTTTGGTCAGTGGCCTTTCTGTGTGGAGTTTGCATATTCTCCTCATGTATGCGTGGGTTCTGTCTGGGTACTCCAGCTTCCTCCCACCCTCCAAAGACATGCATGTTAGGTTAATTGGTTACTCTAAATTGCCCCTAGGAATGAGTGTGAGAATGAGTGGTTGTTCGTCTCTCTGTGTGGTCCTGCGATGGACTGGCGAGCTGGGGGTCGCGACAGGGTGTACCCTGCCTGTCGCCCAAAGCCAGCTGGGATAGGCTCCAGCTTCCCCATGACCCTGAATTGGAGTTTAGAAAGCAGTTTAGAAAATGAATGAATGAATGATAAGAAAACAAACAAAAAAAAAAAAAAACACACACAAAACACAATTACTGCAGCTAAAACTCTTGTTAAATAGGAGCACTTGCATGAAAGTCATGTATAACACCCTGCATTACAGAACAAACAGGTAGCAAACTAAACATTTTTATTCAAAGAAATATTTTTTAACAACAAGGAATCATATTAAAAATGATTCACGGATACAAGAAAAGCAGCAAAACCCAGATAATCTAATAGTATTAGTAAAGAAGAACACATCAAAACCTTTGAACTATTAAAGAATATCCCATTAAAGTAGAAGCCTAAGCTTTGCATAAATAGATAAAATAAATGATATTTACATTGATTGGCACTTCTCTGCAGGCCTCATGTGATCCGAAACATTTACCTTCAGACAGACACAAAGACAAATCCATACCAAACTGAATGACTACACAGGGTTTGTGATGTATACAGTTTAAATCAGGCAGAAAATAAAAATCCAGCATTCATATATAGAATTGTTTATTTATTCATTTAACAATAAAACACTTCATAAAACCCCAAACTGAAATACTTCAAATCAGCTAGAACTTAATGCCAAATATTCCAAGTATTTTGCCAGAAATACTAATACTCTTTATGTTTTATTAAATGAAAGATGAAGTTATATGAATGTATTATGGAATATATACTTCTAGTCCAAGCAGTTCACACATGCAGTTAATTCAACTTAATGCAAATAAACTCTTCAGCATTTAGCTCTTGCAAAGAGAAATGTTTATTGATTTAGTGTCCCTCATCTATTTAGGTTTTGATTTGTTTATTTTTTCAGTCCTGAATTTGGTTTGTAATGGAGGCGTTGCCCATGTGCAAGGTTTATCAGTTTATCATTATCTTTCTCATAAATGTTGCTAAAGGCCAATACTTTTTCTTTTCAGAGAACTGAGCAATGGAAATGAATAATTCTCTGTTTCAGAACTTCAAGCCCTTCTCTGCAGTATCTGGGGAAATCTTTTAGTTTCCTTATGACTCAGTGGTTGGAAATAGTTTCTTTAAAGCAGCGCTATATAACTTTCTGATCTTAAACCTCTGTGCTACTGACTTTTAATGGCACACATTCATTATGCACATTCCTGGAGCTGTTCCCCTGTAGCATCTTGTGGCTGAGAAAACCGCCTTTTACAACTTTTTTCCATCCTGGCCCATCAAGTTACGGCTTTATTTTCCTAATAATGGTATGCTATCACACAACAGCACCTCAATAGCTGACATCAAGCAGCTACCATCCTCTAAATATCTCAGCATATATTTCACCCATGATTATTTTGGAAGGATCACATTGAAATTATCCGTAAAACAACAAAACAGAGGATCTTTTTCCTCAGACAGCAAAGGATTTTGGGGGGAAGTAAGCAAATTCTTCTGCTGTTTTATACATCTGCTAACAAGTCCATCCTATAGTTTTGTAACTGTACTACCATACCAGTTTACTTGTGTTAGAAAAATCAAAACTACAACAACTAGGCGTGTAACAAAATATGATACAGGGTTAACAATACTAAACATTCACAATACAAAAAAAAAAAACCTGAAGAAAATTACCTGATGACGCCAACAAATTTAATGGAAAATGATAATACAGCAACAACTAGACAGTGTAACTGTTTTTGCTTACAAAAAGAAAGAATGGATGTCTTGTATCTTGGCTTTCACCACTGGGTGATCTCTTTTGTGACCCAGAGTGCAGTCATGACTCCTTCTTTCTGATACTGCGTACCGCCACTAAATCTTTCACTGGTCCTTACTGGTTAAAGATTCAGTGGGGATCAAAGTAAGACTGTACCGGTCCATACCGCCTGACTTTTATCCCTGTATTCAGCTGACTTGTCCAATCTCCCCGGCTTTAATTTTCTAATGACTGCTGCTACAGTAGGATGAGACGGTCAAGCTAATCAGTTTTAGAGTGAGCTGCCCATTCGTGTTCTTGACGTTTTTTATTTCAACCTTAATTTTATGCAACTTTGGATTTTGCTTCATCATTTCTTTATTCTACATTACACCCCGACAACCAATAAAAATGTGCTGTAAAATCATAAGTCAACCTTTTCACTCGCTCAATGAAACATTTTTTCAAAAAAATATAGCCACGAAAATAACATCTGATCCAGATATTATGTATTTAAAACAAAATAGTTCCTACTATCCAAAAGAATATGCTGAATTTTAAAGTTTAATAAAGTAAGACTAAAGAATTGCTTTATACATTAATCAATTCTAAAGCTAAACTCAGAACCCAGTGTGTGTAGTCTGTGAGATATTTGTGAGTGAGGGTTAAAGGGAGTAAATTTTTCAATGTGTGTTCTGTTTAAGTATGATGTGTAAAATGTGTCTAGAGTTTAAGTTTGGTTCTGTGTAAACATCTTGCTAACGTGTTGCAAAATCATATTTTTCACATAATAATGTTTCTCCTTGGATTGGATTGCATTATATTGCATCACATCATACCGTAATACATTGTATCACATTGTTTCATATCATATTGTACCGTATGATATTGTATTGTGGAACATCATATCTTGTCACATTGTATCATGTTGTATCGTATTGCATCATATCACATCGTATCATCTCACACTGTATCGTCTCACATTGTACTGTCTCACATTGTACTCTCACATCACACCGTAACACATCGTATCGTAACACACCATATCGTAACACACCGTATCGCAACACACCTTATCGTAACATAACGTTTTGTAACACACCGAATTGTAACACACCGTATCGTAACACCGTATCGTAACACACCGTATCGTAGCACACCGTATCGTAACACACCATATCGCAACACACCTTATTGTAACACACCGTATCGTAACACACCATATCGCAACACACCTTATCGTAACATAACGTATTGTAACACACCGAATTGTAACACACCATATCGCAACACACCTTATCGCAACAGACCTTATCGTAACACACCGTATCGTAACACATCTTATTGTAACACACCGTATCGTAGCACACCGTATCGTAACACAAGGTATTGTAACACAAGGTATCGTAACACAACATATCGTAACACAACATATCGTAACACAACATATCGTAACACAACGTATCATAACACAACGTATCGTAACACAAGGTATCGTAACACAAGGTATCGTAACACAACGCATCGTAACGCAACGCATCGTAACTCAACGTATTGTAACACAACGTATCGTAACACAACGTATCGTAACACAACGTATCGTAACACAACGTATCGTAACACACTGTATCCTAACACATCGTATCATAACACATCGTATCATAACACATTGTATCATAACACATCGTATTGTATCACATCGTATCATAACAAATCGTATCGTCACACATCATGTTGTAACACATTGTATCACAACATATCACATCATATAACATCACATCATATCATATCGCATTGTATCGCATCGTATTGCATCGTATCTTATTGCATCGCATTGTATCATTTCGCATCGTATCGCATAGCATCAAACCTGATATGAACATGGATGATGGCTTGTTCAGCAAAGAAACTCACTAGGTCAAGGTCATTATGAGACAAAGTAAGAAAACAAACAAAAAAGAAACTGACAATGGGAAAAAACAATAAGACAAGAATCAACATCGGACTGACTTTTATGGACTCAGAGCAGAGATGGGACGCAAGACATGCTATATAGCACCAGGAACTATTAGGGAGCAGCAAAGGGACAAAATTTGTCAACGTTCAGTGATATGGCTTTAAATTGAGACACTGTCTAAAGTTAACTTTTTTCATATTAAACTAATTTGAAATATTTATTTATACTTCTATATCTTATACACTACTATTATGCTGCCATTATGTTAGGGTTGATTTTAAAGTTTTATTACATACACAGATTTTCTAAAAATCTGAACTAAATGTTGTGCCTTTATCTGTCTTTTTAAACCAATTAGTTGTTTTTATTTATTCTAAAAAGGCAGGACACTCATCCTTCTAATCCTTCATTTTCCCTGTTAAAAACTGTAATTGTTGTGTCTCTTATTATACTGCAACCAATCCATGTTTCAGCCTTCTTGAATGTCAAAATGAACAAAGCCTTTTAAAATGTGGCTAAATAAAAGAAGGGTTTTGACAAAGCTGCCCAGATTCATAATTGTTGAAATAAAACTTATTTGTGAAGCCAGCTGGTAGAGCACAACATCAATGACTGAAAGAATATGTTGATCTTTTATAGAAATGTTCCTTTTGACAGCTTTAGAAGGCCTAAATAGAGAAGTTTGTCCTGCAGAAAGAGGCACCAGATCACAAAAAAAGAAAGAAAGAAAAAAGAAAATGTCCAGAGGGTAGATTTTAGGAAAAAGCATTTATTGCTGGAGCCATAAATCTGTCTTAAAATAGTTTAACCAAAGAATAAAACTGAGTCCAGAAACATAACAGGCTTCACACTTGCCTCCTTCCAATTGGTGATTGGTGGTGTGTTGAAGGAATTCACATCTTATTTGAAATAATCTCAACCTGTAAGAGCAGTGGCCCTGTATCCACCCCGCCCCTCCCTTTCCCAGCACACACACACACACAACCATCGCTAAACCTGGCCGTGAAATGGGATTCTCAGGGATGAGAGCTGTTCTTTGTGATCACAGAGGGGGATCCACCTCACACTCACAGACACACACACACACACACACACACACACACAAGTCTTAGTGTGCCTGTGTGTAAGAGTGTGTTTTTTTATGTTGAAACACACACATCTGAAAAACGAGACAAACACTGCTTTCTTCTCTGAAGGTTCTCTGGAATAGATGTTGTGAGACTGAGCTGTTTCTATGGCAACTGCAGCCCATTTACTCCCCATAGTTGGACTGTGTGTGTATGCTCACACGTGTGTGTGTGTGTGTGTGTGTTTGTATTTGAGCACTCTGTTTTTGTTGCACATGCATACAGTACTGTGTGAAGATTTGCGTACACACTGGATGTTTGCTGCACATTTGCATGTTGGCGAAACGACAACTGGCTGATTGACGGGAGTTGTGTTGTTACTGATAGCACATCGGAAAGGACCAGAGCCAACAGGGGCGACATCTGTCATCCCTTCTTCTCCCTCATGAGGAAATCAGTGCAAACAAATGCATCTCCACTTAGAAAATATCAACAGAAGAAACAAACTTCTGAAGGTTTGAGTCAAAAGTCAGAAGTTGACATGTACGGAAACAGCAGGTTGGCTGGGTCTAAAGACCGGAGCATCACCACGCTGGAAGAGCTAATAATGGCAAGCAGAGACAAAGCTAGAGCAAAGAACCTGGACAGAGCAGATAGCTTTAACTGGCTGCTCTGAGGTCAGAACCACAAACAAAGACTATGTCATTTTGACAGAAAAGGCATAAAAAATGGAGACAATAAATCCTTTCTGCAAAGCATCCATAAGCAAAGCTTCATCAGCTGTTCTTAGCAGTGACAGTGACAGGAGCCACTGCTGCTGGAGTCATGAAGAGCAAATTGAAAAGTGGAACTTATATATATATATATATATATATATATATATATATATATATATATATATATATATATATATATATATTCATTTTTTATATATGTGTGTGCATGTCAAGACAAATCTTGCATCTTCCAATGAAGCTGAATTAGTCTCAAAAGAAAATTTGACCATTATTCACCACTTAGCTTTGCCCTAAACAGATGACACAGATGGCACAGTAAAGACAGCACTTCTCTGTGCCATCTGTCTAATAAACACCACTGAAACTGATTTGCAGCACATAATTTATTTAATGATACTTCCTACTTTCCCTTTATGTGGTAACATATACTTCCCTGTAAGAAGCAGATGGCTTTAGGGTAAATATTTTATTTTTAAGCATTTCTTTAGATCTTGATAGTACATGATAGTTGTAACATTAAGCAGTAGCCTACGTGGATATGTGATTCTGTTTACAGTATCATCTAATCTATGTTTTTCCAACTGTTGGGTTCTTTCTCAGCTGTTCTTGTTTTGACCAGATTACCTGGAGCTTGTGACAAATGATTCTAGCTTGTTTCCATGAGAACATATCTGGCGGTCAAACAAAGTTAATGTTTGTAAATGTGTTTTAAAGCAGACAAGTTATGTCGTAGTACTCTTGATGAATAGTTCTCCAGACTTTCACAGTGTGGGATCCACTGTGAAAATGGATCCTTTTGGAGAAAAATCTCCCAATGAACGACAGACACTCAGTTCAGTGAGAAGGTACAAAAGGTTTACTTGCAAGGAGTTCACACAAGCCAACAGACAAAGTGGTTCAAACCGGTGGACAAGGTGAACTAACAATCATTTTAGGATTACACCCTTACAGACTTTTTCCCTCAACCCCCCTCTGGGAACATCATCATCACAGTTCTTGGTGTAGGACCCCCAGAGTGAGGTTTATGACGCTATTCTCCAGCAGGGGGTTAATGTCCTTTAGATGTTTACATTTCAGAGACACTTTGAAGTCGATAAGAACTTCTCTCCACACAAACATTATTCTGACCATCTGACGTCTACAAGGGATCAAAATTACAAGATTTTTCCAACAGATCCCCCCCTAGAAATTTTCTGTCTCCACTCATGATTTATCAAGTCTTTGTACCATAAACGTAACGCGCTTTATTCCCTTCTTGTTTAGTTTAACCACCTTAATCTGCCGTATGACTAATTAATCACAAAAAAAGTTTCCCAATTACTTTCCTGTCACACCCAATATAACAGACAACTTAGTGAAAAGACCAGTTTTTAACTGGATCTTTGTTACTAGGAGCTTGTCACTAACAAACTTTGTTCCCATTTCTTTTGTTAGATTTCTAAAAAACAACAACAAATATAATAGTTTGACAGACAGAAAATCATCAACAAGATGATTTTTGATGAACCATTAGATATTCCACTTGACTTATCTTGCATGGTCTGCAGTTTGAGGGAACTGAACTAGTTTAGGACAAAATAAGATGTTTCAGGACTATCAAGATTAATTGGATCAGAAAGTGATTTTCTAGAGAAATACGAATAAAACCAGCAAAAACCAAAGAGCTGGACTCCCTTCATCTATTTCACTGGAGCAACAATAATTCTGAGCTTTCTGACATAAACTGGTATTCTTCATTGATCTTCATTGGTATTCTTTATTCTTCTTCAGATCAATGAACATGGAGGACTTTATGGTCCAGCAGGAACTACACGAGCTCTTAGAAACTAAAATGAAAATGTGCCTTCAAATGAAACCTCAAACCATCAGGATTTCATCGTACTCGTTGTTATTCAGTGCCGTTTTTCACCATTTAGTGCCACGTTGTTGTCTCTACCTAAACTTTGAGTCATTTTCTATCAAGCAATCTCACATATTTTTCACTTGCAGTCTGAAAACGAAACTGGTTTTGATGGAAGCAGACAAGCTATAAAGTACAAAGACTTGAACTTTGTATCTTTCCAGGAAAAAGGAAAGTTTTAAAAGTTCATTTTTGATTAAATTAAATCAAATGGTTGACGCTACAGTAGTTGTTTGACGGGATGGGACATACTGTAAGCGTTGTTGCAGTTTAATACCCTCGGTGGTAAAGAAACATCATGCAATCAGTGACATGATAACTTAGTAGGCTGAAAGATGACATAGTGATGTTTGTGCCTGATGCAGACTGGCTCACAAGCTGTTGCATGAAACATCTTTATTGAACACAAATGAAAGCAGTGGGTGTCTTCTGTCTTTTCTTTCCATTTCTTTCTTTTCCGTTAGTGGCTTTTATGGCTGAGAAGGTCAACAGATGATAAACTCTTCTAAAACACTGGAACACTGGAGTCCCTCCACCTCCAACATCTTTAAAGTGGATCGCCTTCAAATTAGAGGATTGGAGGAAATGTCACAGTGCACTCACACACACATACGCACACACACTCACTGTCTCTCAGTCAGCCCTTATGTGGTTTATAGTGCACTACTTCAAAGGTTATTCTCTGACCTTATTCAGGCTCATATCTGAGGAAATAAAATAGAAGGCAACTCTGTGCTCCCTGCTGAATGCTCTTTTTGCAGAGAAACGGCGTGTCTGCTCCTGCATGTCCTCTGCTTTCTGCCAGCGTCTATTCCTGGAAGAATAAATGAAAGAAAAGCTAAAGGACTCAAAAGCAAACCAGCCTTATTTCCCTGGGTTAGCTTTGTGACCAAAAGAAAAACTGAAGAAGCTTTTCAGAGTTTCATTCAAGGAGTGTGTCTTCCATCCCAGCGGCTTTGTGCAGTTAACCAGCAGACAGCAGGTCAGGGCTAACAAAAACGAGTTCCAGGCATCTGCTCATTATGTCAGAGCCTGTTTTCCTATTTGTGGTGAATGAAACTGATGGAGGGGTTCACTGAGCTGAGTCTTAGTAATATTGTATTCTCCTGGGATATATGCATAAGCAAATGTACAATGTGAGAGGTTGAAGTTTTCTTACTTAATATGTCATGTTGATGATGCTTTCACGCATTTAGCTGTAAGGCTTTAAATAAACGTCGATGCTCAGGTGAGAATGCTTTAAAAAAACAACATTTCAACTCTGGGAATAATAAAATGTTTTCATTTAAAGGCAGAGTATGTAAGATTTCAAGGCGATTCTTTCCATCACCAGGTGGCCAACACCAGGTCGTGAGCAAAACCACAAAACTGCTACCTCCACAAACGTCCACAGGTTGGCAGTAACGAGCAAAACTCACCCCTCACCCCTCCTCCTTGCCAGCTCCAATGAGGGCAGGAATCGCTTGTGAGCTGTAGCTCAGAGCTGCTCTGCAATAAATGGGCTTATACTCCCCCTACTGGTGGAAAAAAAGTACTTTTTTTTTTTACTGGTCAGAAAACATTCAAGAAGGGTCATTGTCATTAATTAAACTTCTAATTTAATAACACATCAAATATGGACAGACTGGAAACTACATGTTTTGAAAAAAACTATTTATGATTGTAGTTATTTTTTTAGTTAATTTATTTTGAAAATATTGAAAATCTCCACCTTTAATTCCATTTACTCTATACAGCCAAATGTAGCCAGATGAAAAGTTCCCAAAGTAACTTTATACTCTGGAAAGACAGTAGATTATAACAGGCAAAAGGTTTTTTTTGAATGGGAATATTTCACTGCAGCGAGATGTTAAGACAGAACAACATAACATGTGAATCAACAACTTTACTTTTTCAGTTGCCAGTTTTATTTTCAGGTGCTGGTGGGTGTTTTTCCCTTCACTGCCTTCACACTCAGACTGCCAGCTTTAACATTCAAACAGAAGAAAACATTGCAACCACGTTGGCTAAATGTAACGTAACACAGTCTGAACGGCTGTAGCTGAGGAGGATAAGCGGGTCAGAACCGTAAAATTGGTGGATCAGTTCCAAGTTTCTCCTGACTGCATGCCTCTTAGCCCTGCGTTGCCCCCAAATGTGCCAAATGGGATATAAGTGTGTGTGTGTGTGTGTGTGAATGGGTGTGACATGTAATGTAAAGTGCTTTGAGTGGTCAACATGACTGGAAAAGTGCTATATAAGTACAAGTCCATTTAAAAAAGCAGATTATACAACTGTGAAGGTCAGCAACACCAACAGGTTATTATTTTTCTGTTAATTTCCCATGAGTCTGTGCACAATAGGCATTAAGTGAGCTGAGTAGGTCTGACTGTAATGTTAAAGAAACTTAATAAATTAACTTTTATAAACTTAATTTAATCATTCAGTATATATAAAAGCAAAACATTTAAATTGGTTTCACAATTCTCTTAATTTTGAGGTAATTGAATCAACAGAATGAAGTTTTTCTCACCTACTAAAAGAATTATGCAGGATTCGCGTAGAAAAGTGCTTTAAATCATCTACAGCCCAAATTCCCTCTTCATCGTGGATTACCTACAAATAAAAATTAATCCCTTTTCATCTGAACTAAACGTTGAGTTTGCGCTTGTGAAAAGAAATTTGGACATATATTTTTAATATTTCATGTTTAGCTCCCCCTGAGTCCTCTGGTTGTGGGAGACATGCTGTGGATGGGAGAAGTTCAAATATACTGATATGCTACGTGTTTAAGCCCACTGAACAGGTGATGTGATTAAAAAGGCTTGAAAAGGTTTTATTGCACCTCCAGTAATGTGTAGTTCCAGAAAAACCCCACAGCTGTCATTTTCCAGTCTCTTATGTGTTCTGGGCTTTCTGTTGTCATTTTTAGTTTACCTGCAGAGTGAATAAAGATGCAATGCTCACTTGACTGGATGAGCACTGAGGGCCATTACACTCTCTTATATATGCACCCATTCCAGTCCCTGTCATGTATCATTGTATTTATGTTATCAAGGGTGGGACTCGATTAAAAGAAATAATCTAATTAATCACAGCATTTTTAATTAATCTTGATTTATTGCATAGCAAAGAATTTGCCCCAAAAAGCAATTTTTTTCTCCTTTAAATGGATTTTAAGGGATGATTAAAATTAAATAATAGTAAAATAGATTTATATTGTAAACTCAAACTATATTAATGTGTGGGAAAAATGCATTTAACTTTTAAAACAGTAAAAAAAAAATTAAAAAAAATAGCAGATCCAACGTTAAAGTGTCATTTCAACAATTCTAAGAGCTGCAGTTAAGTTATTTACGTTTTTCTTACCAAAAGTTTTCTATACCACCAGAAATAGAAGTTCAACTTGTTGATGCTTACTTTGTATTTAAATAAACTCACTAAAGGGGTCCGAACAACTGCTAACTAGCGCTGATGCGGCTAAGATACATAGCGGAGGTACTGTGTGCATCAGTTTAATTTGTGTCCCAGAAAATTGTGCTCTGACAAAGGTTCTGCGATTAATTGATTTTTTTTTTTTTTTTTTTTTAACCCATTAGATTTTCTGTAATTAAATACACATAATTAACTCGTTAATGTCCACCCCTGATTTAAGGTCTTTTACAATGCCACAGTAAGTCGGTTTATCCACTAGGGGGCAGTGCTGACTTCATGTTTCGGCATCAGTTGGTTGCAGATATTCACCACAAATAAAACCACAGCGATTTTTTTTTTTTTTTTTTTACTGTTATTAACTTCTTCATCTTCTTTTTTTTTTTTTTTTTTTTTTTTACCATTTCTACATAATTTCCTCCCTATTCCTCGTCTTCTCTGTTTTTTTCCTTTCGCTTTTGCTGACTTTCTCTGAAGGCATATTTTTTTCATTTCAAACTAATAACACCTACATGTCTTGATGGCTTGTATTTTTTCCCCTTTCTTTCTACTTTTCAAGAGTTGCTCAAATTTAGTTTGCTAGTGAATCAAAATTCAACTCTTTTCTGTCAGACAAAGAGGATTAGCTAAATTTTCACGTTTTAATGAGTGCGAAAATGACAACTTTATGCATTTTTTTTTTTTTAACTTTACCATTCATTTGGCTAAGGTGCTGAAAAGGCCTTAGGAGTGGAGACACTTTGAGAGTCTACCAAAGAGCTGGGGAATAACTGACTCATTGCTATTTATGTAATATCAAAATCTGTCAGCTTCCTGGAAAAAGTAGGTTTTATGTCAAATTCGGACCCAAGGTGACTGCTAATGAATGTTATTGTTATTAAATACAGTTCAGGCTTGCCATGTTCAAAGCGATTAATGAATGTTCCAAGGTCAGAGTTGGAACGATTGCTGTCACTGGTGGTGTTATGAAGCACAAGAGTGCTAATTCAAACACAAAGCCAACCTATCCAGCCGCCTTGGAATCAGTGAAGAGCCGAACTCGACTGCAACAAACTATATTTTGCATGAACGATCAAGCACCAGGTAATAATCATCGGTAGCATTACACAAATTAGCACTGGTTGCTTTGAGGGCTGTAACGACAGTCATTGTGATGAGGTGAAAATGGATGCACTGATGTCATTCCTTTTAGGTTCAGATAAGAGTCTGAAATAAGGGAGTTTGGCTCAAATCTGGCAACCTGTGAGTCAATGATAATGGCTGAGGAAGCTGAGTGGCTTTGCTTTTCTGCCTCTGCTTCACTCTCCTGCTTCCCCCATCCTGAGTTGTTCGTCCAGGCCCTCACTCTGTAATCAGCGTCAGCATTTGTAAGCGACCGGATGGCAGTTTGACATTTC